>NC_135222.1:17627372-17962372 GCF_052324685.1 Brachyhypopomus gauderio
TGGTCCAGGCCACACACACATGTACATTCAGAGACCTGGTCCAGGCCACACACACACATGTACATTCAGAGACCTGGTCCAGGGCACACACACATGTACATTCAGAGACCTGGTCCAGGCCACACACACATGTACATTCAGAGACCTGTTCCACGCCACACACACATGTACATTCAGAGACCTGGTCCAGGCCACACACACATGTACATTCAGAGACCTGTTCCACGCCACACACACATGTACATTCAGAGACCTGGTCCAGGCCACAGACACACGTACATTCAGAGACCTGGTCCAGGCCACACACACATGTACATTCAGAGACCTGGTCCAGGCCACACACACACATGTACATTCAGAGACCTGGTCCACACCACACACACATGTACATTCAGAGACCTGGTCCACACCACACACACATGTACATTCAGAGACCTGTTCCAGGCCAGACAAACATGCACTGTGGATTTTGGTTCTGATGTATGTGTCTTTTCATGGGCCAGATCTCATCTCTCGTCCAGCAGACTGTATGGTAACGATATTGGATGTCAGACACATCTCTGGAAAAATGTCTTTTGTTTCTCCATCGATTCTTGTGAGAGACATCAGCTGATGACACAGTGCTGATGTCCTCAGCCTCTTCCCTGGTCCAGCGCCGGCCTGTGGGAAGACACAGGCGCCATCTGAAGAGAAACTTCAAGCCGTAAATGGCGCCAATAAAAGACAGAATGGGCCAGACTAAATTAAGCCATTCCCCTGACCATCACTTTAATAAGCTTGGATGAGAAAGAATAAATGACAGCCTCGGACTAGGGCGAGTTGCCCTGAAATTAGCCCTCACTGAAATTACATTTAGAAGCTGTTGTTTTTGTTGGAGGACTCTTGTCTGAAACCAGTAATCACGTAACATGCTTCTAAAATAGAGGAGTCATTCTGCAGTTATGGTCTGACTGAAAATTGTCAAAAAAAGAAGGGGCTCCGTGCGAATGTTTTAGTTTGTTTCAAGCCATGTGCTCTCCACGCTTTATTCCATTATAGAACGAGATCTCAGCTCCTGAGAGGATCATTTCTACCCCATCCACCTGGCTGCTGCTCCCACAGGACGGAAGGGCTATTCTGAGCATTGAACTCCTTGAAAACTTAATCTTTCTTCACAACGGATCACTAGTGTGGCAATAAAGGATGATGGTGTACCAGGCAAGAGGCTCTGGTGCTGTTCAGGACCAAACCAGCCCACGAAGCCCCTAGAGTCACTGGAAAGCAATTAAAGCCAGGAGAAGGGGGAGGAGTTTATGGGGTGGGCAAGGCCCTTGCAGGGTAAGGGGGTGGAGTTTACAGGGTGGATGAGCTTGTGGCATGGCAGGGGGTGGAGCCTACAGGGTGGGTGGGTCTGTTGCAGGGTACGGGGTGGAGTCTACAGGTGGATGAGTCTACAGAGAGGACCACAGCAAAGACTCCCAGCATGCTGTGTGCTTCTATGCATTCCGTAGTTGGTTAAGAATCGTTATATATAGTTGTAAAGGGATAGTTTGTGTGTGGTGTGTTTGGTTTAACGAGCTGCCATTGTTTCGTTTCCTAGCGTTAAAGATGTTAGCCTCTTTGTGTATGTGTCTCCTTTTAGAAACTCTCCCCACTGACCCCCCCCCCCTCCCAGTTCACTCTCATTCTGCCTGTTAGCTGGGTTTGAGTCTTTTTCAAGACCACATGCTGTTAGCTGAAAGAGCGTCGGAATAAAAGAGCTTTCTTTAGGGTGGAGGTGGCATTCTTTCAGATTTGTCTTCTAACAATTCTGCAATGCTGTTTTATTGAAGGTGCCAGTACACATGCATTTAAAAGCACAGTAGGTTACCGAACGGGATCACAATGGTTGTTTGCTACAGTTTAGCTTGTCTGCTTTTTGTTATTTTCCACTCGACAAAAATATAGAAATCAGATATGTGGTGTGTAGATAAGAGCTGTCTCCCCTTCCTGGCCTAGAGGCAGCATCATCAGGGAGACTCTCGCTTTATTTAGCTGTGGTCACAGATGTGTGATAATGTGCAGGGAGTAGAATACTGCAGAGAGATAACAATATAATGTCTTCAGCATCGTGAAGTTATCTCTCTCCTCTCTTGACCTTCATATTAAATTACCATTGGCTTGCCACCGAGTTTTGCAACACATTTTCTCTTTTTCTGCTTTTCTTTACGAGTCTTCGTTTCAGAGTATTTATATTTCTTCAACGTATGTTTTTTTAATATTTCTTAGAATTATTGAGTTTATGACTTTTCAGGTAGGGTGTTGTTTTCTGAATTTATTTATTTGGGCCTGAAATCATAGAGGCAAATATTTATGAGATGGTTTTTATGATCAGAGTAAATAAATGTTCAGTCTCGCTGACCTGGATTTTGACCTTTACATGAATAGACAAGAGACTCCAGGGAACTAATTTTACCTGTAAACTTGCAGCCTCTCTTAGTGCGTGTGCGTCTTAATCATCCATGAGTAATTGTAAATGTCTGTAGGAGAAACTTCTGGAAGTTCACCAGTTTCCCCCCAATAAAACATCTGTTCATGCAGGTGTGGGGCTGGTGGCACTGTCAGCGTCCGTGTTGGTGAGGGGTGCTCACCAGAACCAGCTTCAAGGTTTCATTACAGGCTTGAAGCATTACGATTACATTATGAGTACGGTCATGATTCTCTGCTGTATGAACTCAGTTTTCGGTTGTGACGTATGTGTCTGTACCGTAGGGGCTCTGTCCACTGATGCTGACAGCCAAACCCCTCCCACACTGTTCTTTACTTAAATGAAGTTGTTAACTACTGAAGCAGTGAGATTGCGTATCAAACCCAGGCAGAGGAGAAGAGTGATCTTATCTCTAATAGATCAGGATAACTGTGCAAATGGTGATTGTGTAGGAACAACAAAGGTGGTGTTTTTCCTAATATCAGGTTAGCTTTTGTTTTGATTTTGCCAAACAGAACAATTCTATTAAATGACACATCCTCTTAGTAAAAATCAGCATATATATTGCAAATTTGTGTCATTCTGCTAATGTTGACGTTTAGGTTAAATTGAAGTTGTTCTCTTTGGCTGTTTGCAAATCACCCCCGACCATGCACACACACACACACACACACACACACACACATATGCACGCGCGCACACACACACACACACCAACATCATGCTTGATGTCAGACACGTAGCACTGACTTCCTGACTATGATGAGAACATGCCGTCATTTTCCTCCACCAGTGTCTGTGCTCACGCCGCGTCTGTGCTCACGCCGCGTCTGTGCTCACGCCGCGTCTGTGCTCACGCCACGTCTGTGCTCACGCAACGTCTGTGCTCACGTAACGTCTGTGCTCACGTAACGTCTGTGCTCACGCCGCGTCTGTGCTGCGCATCCCTCCGTGGTGACGGCGTCAGTAACGCTGCCATGCGGCACCTCCAGCAACGTCTGCAGTGCGGCCGGTCTCGGGCGTCTCCTCCTCCACTCCAACAGTTAATGTTCCTCTGTCTCATGGCTGTGTCTGTACTGCCTCACTGCTAATTGGTGACTGGGGGATACTCCTCAAGAGAGGAGGTCACGAGATATGTTGCCCTCCTCTGATTAATCTCTCTGGGGTTACCAACAGCCAGGCTCCTATTGGACAAAGGTCATCCCAGCAGAACTCCACCCGCACCCCCCTCAGAGAGTAGAAGACTACAGTAAAATAGCAGTAGTCTTCATAAACGGAGTGAAAATGCAGAAAGGGGAGTGCATTAACGCAGTAAAGGGTGCTGGTCTTTGTAGTCCTCCAATTATCAGCGGGGTGCTGGGCTGGGTTATGTGGGACGCACACACCTGTCTTGTCGTGATCTCACCTGCTGTGTGTTCAGAGCAGCCTGGACTTCCCCGTAGCTGTCCTGCATGTCTCGCGTGTCCTGTGTGTCCTGTGTGTGCAGTTCTCCCTCCTTCACATCTGACACCCATGAAAATCCTTTTCGTCTCTCCTGCCTGTGTTTGGTACAAAAGGAGACGACTAGATTGCAGTTATTTTCCCTGACAACCACAGCTGCTGTCAGTGAAATTGGATGGTAATTACCATGTTACAAGTCTTTAGTGCATCAATAGTAAATATAACAATAGTGTTTTTTCTATTTCAATTACGCAGAGCACTTTTCAGACATTTCAGTACCAAATGAAGAGGAAGCCATTTAGCATTTAGCATCAACAAACACATTAGAAAATGACTGTAAGGTTCAGAACTGTGGGCAACATGACTGTTAAGTCATCATCCAAGCACCAACCATGTTTGGAAATAAATTGTGTTTGTGTTTCTGTGTGTGTGTGTGTGTGTGTGTGTGTGTGTGTGTGTGTGTGTGTGTGTGTGGGCCTGCATATACACACATAAACGGTTTCCTGCTAATACTTTTGTTGTTTTAGATTAAACAGTTGAGATTGTTCCCTATAGGTTTAGAGTGTGGACTCACCACCGAGAGTAAATGAAATAAATAAATAAAGGATTGTTCCTCTGCTGTCTGTTAGCGTCACGCCCAGAACACCCACCGCCTCCCTGTGCTGCAGGTACCTCATTAGGCGCAGGAGTGTCTATTACACTCCGCAGAACTCTCAGGTATGTGGCAAACGCTGCTTAATGGCAGAGCTGTGTGCTGGCAGAACGGGTTTCATCTTTATTAAAGCTCCTTCTGCAGAGCTGCAAGGTTTGGCTAATTAGGCACCACTTAGAGACACCGAAGGAGTAATTTGATGTTTTGTTTGCATGTGAAAGGGGGGTGATGAGGGTTCATTAAGACGATTGATAAGGGCACAGTCACAGTTCTAATTAATGACACATTCTGGTGTGTCTGAAGCGTCCTCAACTTAATCCTTTGGCCTTATAATGTCTCTTTTGATTTGTACCGTGTAATAATATAGCAGTCTTTAACGTAATAATATAGCGTAGGGTCATAGACTGTGTCATTCCTTTCCCCATGTGTTAATTTAAACATCACTACACACAGACACACACCTCTGCCCGTCTCCAGCCAGAGGACACGCCAACGCTCATGCTAGCGCAGGTCTGCCTGCACTAATGCTAATTGGAAGAATTCTTTGAAAAGGAGTCTGTCTCCGGCTGTGGGCTAGCAACAAGACTGACGGGCAAAATGTTTAAATGCAAAGTGAAAAAGAAGATAAACACTGGCTTTCTGGATTTACTTACGCTTAAACAATTAAACAAAACTATCACTAGAGGGCACTGTGCTAAATGCTTGCAGGGGTGATGTACACTGATTTGGTCTGCTTTCTATAACAGATTTATTTAAGCCACAGTATACTATGTATTTTAGCAAAGAAATGCATGCAGAAAGCTCCTTTGATCCCTGCTGCCTGTTGAATGTGTGTAGTGTTTTGTGGGGCAGACTGCCTGTCTCTCCCACACCCTGCCGCTTCTGCTGGAATGAAGTGTGTGCAGAACAAAGCCGGCACTCCCCCCCTGGAGCTGCTGCTGTTTTAATGTGGCAGTGAAGCTCAAAGACGGCGAGAGGGGGAGGTATCGTAGAGAGGAGGTGTTTCGATATCCTCACGTCAGTACTCAGCTTTGGCCTCGGTCTGTGCCACTGTCTTTATCACTTTGTGTCTACCTTAGATGCACGAACACACACACACACACACACACACCCACACATACACATTTGCATGCACAAACAATCTCAGGGCAGCTTGAACTGAAAGCTGAGATCTGTTCATATCTGTTAAGGGCCCCTGCATCTTAAGCCTATGGTAGAATCCTGTGAGGCTGGTTCTTCTGTGTTCTTCATTGCCATGTCTGCAGACAACATGATGATTCTGTGTGCTCTTTAATAACGAGTGCTCTGGCTTTGGGAAGACACTCCCAGAGACGTCTGACGGTTTACTTTGGAAGCATTTCTTAGCACTGCTAACTCTCTGAACAGATTGTGCATCACATAATGCGGGGAACTGTCTGCTAGTTAAAGCCTCACCGTTGCGTTTCAAAGCTGTCTGAAAGCTGAGGTGCTGGTCCATGAGCGCACGAGTGCTAAGACTCCACCAGGGGAGGCGCTCACACCCAACAGGGTAGACAACCATGACGGTAGCAATTGCATGTTGGTCCAGGAGTGGAACAGGCCAGCAAAAGGCCCTTAACCAGCTCTACACATGCAGACCCACAGGAGAACACATTGCTAACATACAGCGCCTCAGGTCCACACTGCTAACGTACCTCAGGTTAATGATTTCTTGCATGCATGGCTCTAGGTGAGAGTTTAAAAGAGAAAAACAGGTTTTGGGCATTTAGATATGCACTTTCTACCCCATTTACAACCAAAACACAATCTCTGTGTAGACTCCTTTGTTGTTGATAAGTTGATTTTATGGTGCAAATGGTTGCAGGACCTGAACTCTATTTGTTTGATAACTGTGGTCCTGAATGATGGAGTTAGTGCTGCAGGAAATTGGAAACTGCATCAAGTTTCGTCAGATCATGAGGGCTAATGGCAAAAAAGACACTTGTTAACGGTGTGGATCACAGTTAGCATTGTGGATCACTGTTAGCAATATGGATCACTGTTACCAGTGTGGATCACTGTTGGCAGTGTGGATCACTGTTAGTGAGCAGTCATGGTCTGGTGGTTAGGGAACCGGAGGTGACTGGCGGGTCGTGGGTTCAATTCCCAGGCCTGAGGCCATGACTGAGGTGCCCTTGAGCAAGGCACCTAACCCCAACTGCTCCCCGGGCACTGAGCTAGGGCTGCCCACCGCTCTGGGCACGTGTGCACCACAGCCTCCTAGTAATCACTAGTGTGTGTGTGTGTATGTTAACTGCACAGATGGGTAAATGCAGAGGACAAATTTTTATTGAAGTGAAAATCACAATTGACAAATATAACATATTTGTTAGCAGTGTGGATCACAGTTAGCGGTGTGGATCATTGCTAGCAGTATGGATCACTGTTAGCAGTGTGGATCACTGTCAGCAATATGGATCTATATTAGCAGCGTGGATCACTGTTAGCAGGCTGATTGCTCTCAGCATGAAACTCAGAGATGTTGCTGTGCAACATGCTACAATGTGTTCTCTTCTTTTACACACCCATACCCCATTCTGTAAGAGCCAGTAACCTTGATCTCAGTGTAGTAGCCTACAGATTGATTCTAAAGAGGCCAGACAGATGAGGATCGAACACCAGACTAAACTGTGTGTATGATGGGCCAGAGAGGAACTTGTCATCACGTGTCGTCGCATGTTTCCTACTGGACGTGTCGTGTCCTTCAAAAGGACGCGTGATGCTGCAGCAAGCATGCTGCCCTACTGGTTACAGAGAGTGTCTGGTGGTAAAGAGGACTACGTGCTCATGTGTGATGTTATGTTGTTGTTGATAAAAGATTAATGTGGTGTGGGAGATCTCTTAAGGGCTGCCCTGCTTTTAACATAGAACACACGCTGGAAGCCAAAGCTAAACTTGGTGTTTCTGGGTTCGGTGGACAGTGTGGACAGCGTTAACAGTGTGGACAGCGTTAACAGTGTGGACAGTGTTAACAGTGTGGACAGCGTTAACAGTGTGGACAGTGTTAACAGTGGGGACAGCGTTAACAGTGTGGACAGCGTTAACAGTGGGGACAGCGTTAACAGTGTGGACAGCGTTAACAGTGTGGACAGCGTTAACAGTGTGGACAGCGTTAACAGTGGGGACAGCGTTAACAGTGTGGACAGCGTTAACAGTGGGGACAGCGTTAACAGTGGGGACAGCGTTAACAGTGTGGACAGTGTTAACAGTGGGGACAGCGGTAACAGTGTGGACAGTGTTAACAGTGGGGACAGCGTTAACAGTGGGGACAGTGTTAACAGTGGGGACAGCCTCCCTGTTAGCACAATGTGAGATTAATTCTCTCTCTCTCTATCTCTCTCATTCTCTCTCCTTCCCTCTTTCCTCTCAACATCTAGGCTATGCAGTTACCTTTCCTAACCCTGAGTTTTAATTGCTTCTCCTTGATGATGACGTTGATTAATTCACTACTACTCTGAAACAGGGTCCCAGAGGACACAGCACTGACCACTTACAGGATCAGCACACAGCAAGTCAGTGCAGGCCCACAGGTCCTCCCTAACACACTCCAATAGGTTTCCCCTCGCAACATGCAAAGGCAGTAAAAATATCACAACTCATTATGTTTTTACTTGGCATTGTTGTGCATTTAGAGTGGAATATATGAATATGTATTTTAAACAGCTGAACTTCACCAGGCACTCCACAGTACTAGTGATTCATTCCTTGTGTTTATATAAAAAGCTGCACACACACAGACACACTGACAAAGACAGCCATACAGACACACACACACTTTAATGGAGTCCTGTCTGGTTGGCCTTGGGGTTAAGAGGAGCCTGTTTGCTCCTGCTGCCTGTGGCTTGGGTAATATCCCCATCAGACACAGACAACATGGCCTCAGACACAGATGCAGTGTCTATAGCCTTGACTCACTCCTCAATACATACACTTAGTGTGAATGCCTCCTAAATGCCATCATATCTAATAATAATAATGCATAATAATAATAATAATAATAGTAATAATAATAATAATAATGCATGTTTTATTCAAGAAGCACATACTTTTTACAGCGACATCCTGAAGGTGTTCAGAGGTGTTGAGGTCTGACCACAGTGTCTGACCACAGATGTTCCTGCAGTCTTCGTGGTCCTCATGGACGTTATGCTGGAAGAGGAGTGGCTTCTTTAATTGTTTTAAAGCGTCCAACATGTACTAAGGGTGACCACTGTCCCCAGTCTGGTATCCCTCGTCCACCAGCCTGTCGCCTTGGTGCTGTGCGTCCTGGTAGCGGGCGTCTTCCTGTCGGCCGCCAACCCCCAGAACACGTCCATCGGACTGTCAGACGGCGAGGCGTGATTCATCACTCCAGAGAGGGCGTTTGGACTCCTGCGGGCTGGAGTGACAGTGTGTTTTACGTCACTCTAGCCAAAGCTCTTCATTCCTCATAGCGGTCTCGGACTCGTGTAGCTGCTCAGCCACGGAGACCCACGACGCTCCTGATGGGCCCTTTAGTGGTGATGCTGCGTCCAGGTGTGGTTTGTGTCTCTGTAGAGGACGATGTACGGAGGACAGGTGAAGTGACAGGAGCTTTAGTTTTTACTTTTAGATTGGTAAGTGTTTACTTACTTCAATAGTAAATCTTCCATATTCTTAAGAATTTAGATTTTTACCAGTGGACCTACAGTGGACTTCTTTGTGGGACTCTGTCCTGTGAGTCTCTGTGGGACTCTGCCCACAGGTGTAAGTTGTGGTTCAGTGTATCTGAGGTCACGGGTCTGCTACTGGAGTGTTTTTATGAGTCCAAAGGGGGACAGTACAGGCTCTGAAGACAACCAGGCCCAAACTACATGTACTTTCCATTAAAAACACTTGTTAATTTTTATTATATTAATTTTCATTTTATTGTACTGGCATTGTGTGTGTGTGTGTGTGTGTGTGTGTGTGTGTGTGTGTGTGTGTGTGTGTGTGTGTGTGTGTGAGTGAGTGAGTGAGTGAGTGAGTGAGTGAGTGAGTGAGTGAGTGAGTGAGTGAGTGAGTGAGTGAGTGAGTGAGTGTTTTACATCTCAGTAACACTGAGGAGAGAGAGATTGGTAACAGAGAGTGAGGAGAGAGAGTGTGGTAACAGAGTGAGGAGAGAGGGAGTGGTAACACAGAGTGAGAAGAGAGGGAGTGGTAACAGGAGAGAGAGTGAGAGAGTGTGGTAACACAGAATGAGGAGAGAGGGAGTGGTAACAGAGTGAAGAGAGAGAGTGGTAACAGAGTGAGGAGAGATGGAGTGGTAACAGAGTGAGGAGAGAGGGAGTGGTAACACAGAGTGAGAAGAGAGGGAGTGGTAACAGAGGAGAGAGAGAGTGAGAGAGTGTGGTAACAGAATGAGGAGAGAGGGAGTGGTAACAGAGTGAAGAGAGAGAGTGGTAACAGAGTGAGGAGAGATGGAGTGGTAACAGAGTGAGAAGGGATGGAGTGGTAACAGAGTGAGGAGAGAGAGAGAGTGGTAACACAGAGTGAGGAGAGAGAGAGAGTGGTAACAGAGTGAGGAGAGAGAGAGTGGTAACAGAGTGAGGAGAGAGAGAGAGTGGTAACACAGAGTGAGGAGAGAGAGAGAGTGGTAACAGAGTGAGGAGAAAGAGAGTGGTAACACAGAGTGAGGAGAGAGAGAGAGTGGTAACACAGAGTGAGGAGAGAGAGAGAGTGGTAACAGAGTGAGGAGAGAGAGAGTGGTAACACAGAGTGAGGAGAGATGGAGTGGTAACACAGAGTGAGGAGAGAGAGTGGTAACAGAGTGAGGAGAGAGAGAGAGTGGTAACACAGAGTGAGGAGAGAGAGTGGTAACAGAGTGAGGAGAGAGAGAGAGTGGTAACACAGAGTGAGGAGAGAGAGTGGTAACACAGTGAGGAGAGAGAGAGTGGTAACACAGAGTGAGGAGAGAGGGAGTGGTAACAGAGTGAGGAGAGAGAGAGAGTGGTAACACAGAGTGAGGAGAGAGAGTGGTAACAGTGAGGAGAGAGAGAGAGTGGTAACACAGAGTGAGGAGAGAGAGTGGTAACACAGAGTGAGGAGAGAGAGTGGTAACAGAGTGAGGAGAGAGAGAGAGTGGTAACACAGAGTGAGGAGAGAGAGTGGTAACACAGAGTGAGGAGAGAGAGAGTGGTAACACAGAGTGAGGAGAGAGAGAAAGTGGTAACACAGAGTGAGGAGAGAAAGAAAGTGGTAACACAGAGTGAGGAGAGAGGGAGTGGTAACACAGAGTGAGGAGAGAGAGTGGTAACACAGAGTGAGGAGAGAGAGTGGTAACAGAGTGAGGAGAGAGAGTGGTAACAGAGTGAGGAGAGAGGGAGTGGTAACACAGTGATGCTCTGCTTTTAGACACTTTACCTGCATGTTAATCTCTGCTGCCATTTTGTATGTACACTGTGCCATGCTGAGGCAACACAGTCCTCTGTTTGAAGTACTAATGGTCTCCTGAAAGCCCTACTCCCATTATGCATTTGCATTGATCTTCTTGATTGCTCACAGCACACACAGACACCCACACGTGCGCAGAGACACCGCAGAAGCTGGTTCTGGTTTCATTTCCTCTCTCCCACTGGTGATAGAACTGAGGAACTGTAAAACAGAAGAATAAAAAGACCCACTCTGTATGCAAGGAGAGGGCTGTGATGGAGGCTGAGGGTGTCTCAGCTTGACACTCACTGGGGGAAGGGTCATGGGAGGGGTGGGAGGGGCCATTGGAGGGGGCGGGGGGAGAGAGGGCACTTAGAGAGGGGCTGTGGTTGGTAGAGGACGGGAGGGGTTCAGGAGGACGGAGCCGTGGGTGAAGGCGGGGCCCAAAGGCCCGGGTCCATTGCTAGTCTGGGGCTGTGTGTTTACAGCAAGCTCCCCTGGGCTGCTGTATGCTGTGGTGCCATCAATCAGACGCCTGCACACGTGCTGCAGAGAGCACGCAGACCGCAGACAGCCTACTGCTTCTCCATGGAAACACACATGAATTCATGAAGGATTCTCCTATTAAACAGGTGCTTGAACTTCTTATTCTCCTGCAGGTTATCAATAAATATGGGCACAGTAACCCAGAAAGCACTGGTGGGTTTCAGTAGATCTCTGAAGCTTCTAGTTAGTTTGGCCATACATCATAGTGACACTGGAGGAGGAAGTTCTGACATCACTCTACATTCATATTTAATCTTAATCTAACCTAATGTGAGTGCAGTAAAGTGAGTGCATTGCTATATGACTGCAATAATGTGAGTGCATTGGTATATGAGTGCAGTGATGTTAGTGCAGTAATATGAGTGCATTGGTATATGAGTATATTTACTGTATATGAGTGCAGTTATGTTAGTGGAGTAATATCAGTAATATGAATGCGGTTATATGAGTGCAGTAATATGAGTGTGGTAATTTGAATGCAGTTATATGAGTGCAGTAATATGAGTGTAGTTATATAAGCACAGTTATGTTAGTGCAGTAATATAAGAGCATTGGTATATGAGTGCAGTTATGCTAGTGCAGTAATATGAGTGCATGAGTGTGGTAATATGAGTGCAGGTATGCTAGTGCAGTAATATGAGTGCACTTATGCTAGTGCAGTAATATGAGTGCAGTTAGGCCTATATGAGTTCAGTAATATGAGTGCATGAGTGTGGTAATATGAGTGCAGTTATGCTAGTGCAGTAATATGAGTGCACTTATGCTAGTGCAGTAATATGAGTGCAGTTATATGAGTTCAGTAATATGAGTGCATGAGTGTGGTAATATGAGTGCAGTTATGCTAGTGCAGTAATATGAGTGCATGAGTGTGGTAATATAAGTGCACTTATGCTAGTGCAGTAATATGAGTGCAGTAATATGAGTGTAGTTATATGAGTTCAGTAATATGAATGCATGAGTGTGGTAATATGAGTGCAGTTATGCTAGTGCAGTAATATGAGTGCAGTAATATGAGTGCAGTTATATGAGTTCAGTAATATGAGTGTGGTAATATGAGTGCAGTTATGCTAGTGCAGTAATATGAGTACAGTAATATGAGTGCATTGATATATGAGTGCAGTTATGTTAGTGCAGTAACTTGAGTGCATTGGTATACTGTATGGATTGCCTCAAAGCTCCTCTGATCTCTCTCTCTGGTTGGTGCTGGATCAGTTGAATGAAGTGTTTCATTTCTCTGCAGGTGAGCACATTGCTCTTGTATCCTGCACGTTTGCTCTCATTAGAGAAGAAAAATCACTGTGAGAGCAGTTCAAGATCAAAGCCTGCACTGAGGAACACTTTGAGATACTGTGAGAAGACACAGACGTCCCCTGAGTAGCTGTGGGAGGAACAGTTTTACTCTCACAATTGATTTGTAATGGTAATCAGGGTCCCACGTGTTTGTGTGTGTTGACTTTGGTTTGATCAACACTGCTCTAAGATGTCCTGGGAGGTGCAGTGGGGGTTATGGGAGCTGGGGTGACCTGGAGTGAACTGGAGTGAGCTGGAGTGAGCTGGGGTGACCTGGAGTGAGTTGAGGTGAACTGGAAAGAGATGGAGTGCACTGGTCACTGATTTGATCTCAGCCCTGAACTGGTGTTCACAGAGCATCTCAGAGGAGTCGTGCTGACCTAAATTTGTTGCATCAGTCTTTCTACTCAGGGACGTGGTCTCTCAGAAGCTTCTGATACAGAAGAGAGAGAGAGGGAGTTTGGATAGGGATACAAAAGAAAGGCATTACATCATTGGGCCCTTCAGGCAGGTGAAGTTCTCACTCCCGTGGTGGGTGAGCAGGCTCTGCTCAGCAGATTAAAGAGGCCGAACCTCAAATGGAATCTTAGAAGCCAGACACAAACCTCAAAGTTATACAGATCCCAGCAGTAATGCTGACCTTCATGGTCACATTATTAGATAAAATGGCAACATTTTTGTCCATGAGATGTTGATGGTAAACAAAGTGATCTACATGTAAGTGGTCATAATCGGAGTTTTCATCAGTTTATCTCTCTCTCTCTCTCTCTCTCTCTCTCTCTCTCTCTCTCTCTCTCTCTCTACTACTACTACTACTACTACTATCTCCCTATCTCCCTCTGTCCCTCTCTTTCTGTTCTGTCCTTTTTCTATCTCTCCCTCTCTCTCTGTCATCTTCTCCTCCCTCTCTCTCTTGGCCTGCAGCTTGTATCTTGTAAGTGAAGATATCTCTTCATCTCATCTCTGTCCCCACAGTAGAGAGTAACAGCTTAGATTCCGCCCGGTGTGTTTAATAATACCTGAGTGTGGTGAGAATTCTGTCTCTTCATGTCTTCTCACTAACCTCATTCTTTCCTGATTGATGTTGGGAATCAGTCCTTTGATTGACAACCCTGCTGCCTATCAGACAGGCTCACTGGTTTCATAGCTCATGGTTTTATAGCATCACACAATGTTCCATGGACAGACATATACTTCCTTAACAGCAAGGATTTGATAAATGATGAATAATAATAAATAAATATTAAATAATAAATAATACCGGTTGATGGCAAATAAATATCTGTCTCATAACAAAGATAGAAAGGAGCTACCTCACCCTTCCTGTTAATACTGTATGTCGATTGCAATTTGGACTTAGGTTGGAATCCTTCCTCTCAAACTTGTCAGTCAGATGTCAAAAACGAGGGAGGGAGGTGAGGCTGATCTCTAATGAACAAAGAAGAAGAAGAGCAGGAGACAAGAGAGAGAAATGGAGGGGAGAGAGAGATGGAGGTGGAGAAGGAGAGAGAGATGGAGGGATAGAGAGAGATGGAGAGGAGAGAAAGAGTGAGATGGAGGGGGGAGAGAGGGAGACGGAGGTGGAGAGAGAGAGAGAGAGAGAGGGGGGGGGGAGAGAGAGAGGGGGAGATGGATGGGGTGAGAGCGAGAGAGCGAGACAGAGAGAGAAGCAGGCAGGCCCAAAGAACTGAAGCTTGGCCAAGGGTCAGGAGTAGCTGTAATCCTTGGATCAAAGACCTTAACTCAGCTCCCCATACACACAGCCTGGTCTGCATGTTAGTTTACAGCCTGTCCAGTGCGCAGTGCTGAGAGGGGTGAAGTGGGCCATTCCTGATGGGCAAGAACAGGCCCATATCTCAGTAGCCTGACACAGCCAAGTGTCAGGGATTTTATTAGTGATGCACGGGGCACACAGAGGCTGCGCTTCACTCTGCCCCACTCTGCCCCCATCTGCCCCACTCTGTCCCCACTCTGCCCCACTCTGTCCCCATCTGCCCCACTCTGCCCCCATCTGCCCCACTCTGTCCCCACTCTGCCCCACTCTGTCCCCATCTGACCCACTCTGTCCCCATCTGCCCCACTCTGTCCCCATCTGCCCCACTCTGTCCCCATCTGCCCCATTCTGTCCCCATCTGCCCCACTCTGTCCCCATCTGCCCCATTCTGTCCCCATCTGCCCCACTCTGTCCCCATCTGCCCCATTCTGTCCCCATCTGCCCCACTCTGTCCCCATCTGCCCCACTCTGTCCCCATCTGCCCCACTCTGTCCCCATCTGACCCACTCTGTCCCCATCTGCCCCGCTCTGTCCCCATCTGCCCCACTCTGTCCCCATCTGCCCCACTCTGTCCCCATCTGCCCCACGCTGACCCACTCTGTCCCCATCTGACCCACTCTGTCCCCATCTGACCCACTCTGACCCACTCTGTCCCCATCTGCCCCACTCTGTCCCCACTCTGCCCCACTCTGTCCCCATCTGCCCCACTCTGTCCCCATCTGCCCCACTCTGTCCCCATCTGCCCCGCTCTGTCCCCATCTGCCCCACTCTGTCCCCATCTGCCCCACTCTGTCCCCATCTGCCCCACGCTGACCCACTCTGTCCCCATCTGACCCACTCTGTCCCCATCTGACCCACTCTGACCCACTCTGTCCCCACTCTGCCCCACTCTGTCCCCATCTGCCCCACTCTGTCCCACTCTGCCCCACTCTGTCCCCATCTGCCCCACTCTGTCCCCATCTGCCCCACTCTGGCCTGGTGGATGGTGGTGCAGGAGGCTGGTGGAGGAAATAAATAAATTTATTATTTAGATAAATAAATAATAAATAACAATAAAACAAAAAGTTTTGCTTTGTTCATATGTAATAATCGCTCCAAATATAGATATTTTTGTTTACTGCATAAATAAAATAACTTTTAATGGAAGTTGTCCCACTTGAGGAGGACTGGGCTTGAAAACAGAAGTTCAGAAGGGTAAACGCTGGAGCTTCTGTACTACGCCAGGAGAGAATCAAGTCTCCTGTGGCTTCAGTTGAAGAAACCCATGTATCATGTTGCAAGGAGATACGTTATCTCTTCATCTCATCTTTGCCTGTGTGCATGTGTGCGTGTGTGTGTGTGTGTGTGTGTGTGTGTGGTCTCACTATCTTTTGCTCTTCTTCCATTTCACTTTTACTTGTGTGTGAGTTTCGCTCCACATCAGAAATGGCGTTTTTGTCTTTTTAATCTGACTCTTGTTTCTTTATTGTCTTCATTGTACAAACATCTGTTGAGATAACTGAAAATAACTTACTTCTTGAATAGTTAAACTCTGTTTTTGGGAACAGATGGACAGGGAGTGGTTTCTGGAGACCACTGGAAGAAAATTATTTTTTTATTGTTTTCCGGATTGGTTATTGTTGCGGCATTGGTCTGTAACATATATTGATACAGGGTTTTCTAGATTGGTTATTGTTGCTGGATTGATCTGTCACATACAGGGGTTTCTTGTAAGCTCAGGAGCTGGGTACTGGAAACCAGTGGTGCTCATGCTGGGATCTGGCATTGTGTAAACACAGGTTAGGGTCTGTATGAAAGAACCCAGTTCTTCCTCAGCAGGGCAGAATAAGGGAAGTGTGAAACCCTTGTCAGATGCAGATGCTGTGCACCAGCCTAATCTTCTGAGCCGCTTCTGTTATGCTGTTAAACCCTTAACCGCGGCCTTCATGACATCACTCCCTTCCTGCCCTTTCTTTGGGTTCTCGTGCAGCTCTCAGGAAGCTTTGGCTGTGGTTAGCCTCGCTCTCTCTCGTGTCAGAGCCTTCGCTGCAGGCCTCCCCCACACGCCTTTGTTTATCTCTGTATACCCAGCTATGTGTCATCACTTCCAAATTGGATGAATCCACTCAGAGAGAAGAGGTGATCACAGTTGCACTCAGACGTCACTTTGCATTACCCAGGTGCAGACGTCTCCCTGCTGTAGCGCGACGTTTAGACTTCTGACTCGCCGGGGAAAAGGGGGCGTGGCCTTTGATGCTGTTTCTGGGGAGTTCATGAGATGCTTTTCTGTTTTTCCTCTGAGTGTTTTGTTGTCAGCATCTTAAGGTTCGCCCTGTCCTGTGTGTCATACCTAACGTGAAGATGTAAGAGTTTTGTTTGCTGCAGTAGCTCCTACCCTGTCTGACCACCGCTGTCAAAGATGTAATCACACACCCATATATTACATATGATCAAGAGTGTAATTATATACACATAGTTCAGGTTTGATATATTCCTTGATTCTAATGTCAAATGTGATTTCAACTTGATATTTTATGGGTTGAAAAAGTGATTCTGTTGTTTCTACAGAGCTGTAATTGCATGCTACACAGATTGGTTTAAAGCAATGTGCCCTTGTGAAAAAAAAAATATTTTCATATGATGTAATAAAACAGAGCACCTGAGATTTTACCAGTACAAAACCCTCATATAGACTTTATATATGAGAGACTCTCGAGAGAGACAGATGGGAGTATTGACAATAAAACTTTACATTTTCGTTCCCATTTCAAAGTTTCTTTTTTTTAGTATTTTATTTTACTTCACAATGAACATGTGTATTTTTTTTTGTTTGTTTGATCAAATGTTGAGTCTGTGAGAGCTGATGCCACTAGCCAGCGTAGACCTAGTTCACAGTGATGGACCCCGTGCAGTTTGGAGATTGGTTTGGTGCATCTGTGAGTTTAAGGCTTCAGGATGAAAAACAGGGGAGTGCAAATAAGCAGACAGAAACATTACCCCCCAGGGCTGAAGACTTACCCCCCCCCCCCACTCCACCCCACCCCATCTCCCACCCCCATCTCCAGGCTGAAGACTAATCCCACCACCCAGGCTGAATAAGAACCGGGACCTTTAACAGCAGTAAAGGCCCTCAGTGCACTGCGGTCTCTTCACCTCTTACCTTGTGTTATTTCCCACATTGCCTCTCCATTTTCCTATTGTGCTGCTCATCGGAGATCATCTGCAAATCTCAAAACCTGGGCTTGCTCAGAAGGCAATTAAGTGCTATAAGATTTATTTGGCAGTTTAATGTGAATTAAAAAAAAGAATGGTGGTAGTATTTGAAGCATGTGAAAGCAAAGTTCATTGAGGAGATGAGTTTTTCTGGAGCAAAACCGCTAACCACATGTATTTGAGATTCTTTATATTTATATATAATATATTATTATAACCACATGTATTTGAGATTCTTTTCCGTGTGTCAGTTGAAGGGCAGCAAGTCAGTGATTTTTTTTTCTGTCGAAGGAATCCATGGATATCTCTCCTCTTTGCTTTTGTCCACACTTAAACACAGAAAACCTCTTGAGGAACTCCTGGGGGACTTGAGGAACTTTTATATGGAGCAGGGTTCATTGCTGCTGGTATTATCATCCATAATAGCATTCTGCCACAGTTCAATAGCCACCCAGACAGCCTCTGTAAAGTGTCATGGCCTCTGACTAAGCAACCCCTGGTGACCACCCTCACAGGGAAGAAGACTCCGCCATCTGTCAATCAACTCTGCTCAACCGCATTTAATTAACTCGCTTAAATGTCAGCTGAGACGGCCGGATTCCTCCTCCATACTCACTGTTAAGAGAGGGGGAGATGGACAGAATTGCGTTCACAATAGCATACATCCAAAACTACTGGTTCTAACAAAGACTTTCACTAAGCATGAAATAGCTTGACACTAATACAGTACATCCAGTTTGATAGGATAATCGCTCTGAAACACAGACAGAAAAATCCTCTCATAAATGGTCTGAGACAGGTTTCCTGTGGAAGACGCTTGGTTTTCTTCCTCAGCACAGGGACGCTTTAGCCTGATATCTATATTAGTCTTCGCAGCAGATGGCCGACACCGAAGCCTCTGCCACTCTGGGGCTCTGTGGTTCTTCATGGCCCTCGCTGCCGTCAGCAGCCGCGGAGCTGGGCTCAGGAGAGAGAGAGCCTCCTCTCCCCGGGAACAGACATCAATCATCACGGCAAGCTGTTCAGATGGACACGCCATGGTGCACAGTGACAGCCAGGGCTATTCCGTCAGCTTCAACCTACCGAGGCATCAGCTTCTCCGCCATCATCTCTCAGGGCTCCTCTCTCTATTCCGAGTGCTTGAGGGAGTTTAAACACATTTAATAGACTGAGGTGGACCCAGATTTTACCTTGCGCATTAATTACACACTGACTGTGACATGCCGTCACCTTCATGAAAGTATGTAATGGACATAGAGAAACCCCGTGTGAGATGATAGTGAAAACAGATAGCAAAGCACTACTGTGGTGAATCTGTAGCTGGAATAATGTTGGGAATCTGTAGCTGGAATAATGTTGGGTATCTGTAGCTGGAATAATGTTGGATATCTGTAGCTGGAATAATGTTGGATATCTGTAGCTAGAATAATGTTGGGAATCTGTAGCTGGAATAATGTTGGATATCTGTAGCTGGAATAATGTTGGGTATCTGTAGCTGGAATAATGTTGGGTATCTGTAGCTGGAATAATGTTGGATATCTGTAGCTGGAATATTGTTGGATATCTGTAGCTGGAATAATGTTGGATATCTGTAGCTGGAATAATGTTGAATATCTGTAGCTGGAATAATGTTGGATATCTGTAGCTGGAATAATGTTGGGTATCTGTAGCTGGAATAATGTTGGGTATCTGTAGCTGGAATATTGTTGGATATCTGTAGCTGGAATAATGTTGGATATCTGTAGCTGGAATAATGTTGGGAATCTGTAGCTGGAATAATGTTGGGAATCTGTATCTGGAATAATGTTGGATATCTGTACCTGGAATAATGTTGGGAATCTGTAGCTGGAATAATGTTGGATATCTGTAGCTGGAATAATGTTGGATATCTGTAGCTGGAATAATTTTGGGTATCTGTAGCTGGAATAATGTTGGATATCTGTAGCTGGAATAATGTTGGATATCTGTAGCTGGAATAATGTTGGGTATCTGTAGCTGGAATAATGTTGGATATCTGTAGCTGGAATAATGTTGGGTATCTGTAGCTGGAATAATGTTGGATATCTGTAGCTGGAATATTGTTGGATATCTGTAGCTGGAATAATGTTGGATATCTGTAGCTGGAATAATGTTGGATATCTGTAGCTGGAATAATGTTGGGTATCTGTAGCTGGAATAATGTTGGATATCTGTAGCTGGAAAAATGTTGGATATCTGTAGCTGGAATAATGTTGGATATCTGTAGCTGGAATAATGTTGGATATCTGTAGCTGGAATAATGTTGGGTATCTGTAGCTGGAATAATGTTGGATATCTGTAGCTGGAAAAATGTTGGATATCTGTAGCTGGAATAATGTTGGATATCTGTAGCTGGAATATTGTTGGATATCTGTAGCTGGAATAATGTTGGGTATCTGTAGCTGGAATAATGTTGGATATCTGTAGCTGGAATAATGTTGGATATCTGTAGCTGGAATAATGTTGGGAATCTGTAGCTGCAATAATGTTGGATATCTGTAGCTGGAATAATGTTGGATATCTGTAGCTGGAATAATGTTGGGTATCTGTAGCTGGAATAATGTTGGATATCTGTAGCTGGAATGTTGGCTTGAGCTGATTTGCATCTTCACGTTGTGAAGAGACCACAAAGATGAACTAGACATTTATGTGAATGAAAATGTAGCTGTAACAATGTACCACTGAAACTAAAACCTGAAAGGTAACAGTCCATTCTAGTATTATAATGATTTCAAAGTCCATAAACTATGAAAACTCACATCACATGAAGTCTATTCTCATGAAAAGACAAAGCTCTAGATCACGCAGTCATCACCATCGCTGAGAAACAAGGCGGATCGAATGTGCTGCACTGCCTTTCACATCAGCTTAATTAATTCAGTCTTTTTTGGATCCTAAATGACTTTTACTCCTTAGATCAAAGAATACTGTGTTCATTTTGACAGAACAAAAAAAGAATGAACAGAATGCTCATGATAGCACATTTTAATGTGTGAAGTGTCATCAGCTAAATCACACGCAGGCTCACTGTGCTCAGTATCTAAAGCACTACACTAGAGTTCATTATGAAGTCCAGTACTAATCTGTGAACAGGTCTTTGGTAATATGGGTGCTTCCCTACCATTTGTTAACAACATTTGCTTGAGCAGAACATTTGCTATCAAACTGGGGAAGCAGCTTTAGGTACGGGGACTCTAAATTGCACTTTTGGGAGCATCATTACATGCAGAGAGTCTGTACTGCTCTTATGGAAGAAAGGAGCCTGACAATAACTTATGAAATTACATGTAAAGCTGAATTGAACAGAATGATGGTGTCAAGGCTGCTATGTTGGCAACAAGAACACATTAGCGACGTTTGACTGGAAACTTGGCAAGCTGCTGGTTCCCATTTTTCTCTGTACTTCATGAGCTGAAAAGACCAACATGTTCTTCAAGTTAATTACAAGAAAAATACAATAATTTACAAACATACTTCTGCCATCTTATTCATAATGGAGGAATCAGGCTGTTGTGAATGAAGGTGTACATTATATTGCTATAAATGCTGATGTGGTTTAGGTTGGTTAATTTAATTAAATTAGACTATAATAGCACTTGGTTTTGCACATTTATCTACAAACCCCCCATTTTATACGTTAGACAGTAAATGTAAATGTGCTATTATGGTGCAATACAATTAACATGTTGTGACTTTTTGCTAAAGTTATTTGGAAACATTTCATGTGGCCCTCTATTATCTTATGAAGATAAGACTGTAGTGGGGGGGACCGCCTCCTTGCTGTTTGTGTGTGTACTTGACACGCCTCCTAATCTGCATTTCCCAGCAGCCTTGGGGCTGGAGTCTCATTTTTGTGACTTAACATCATGAGTCTCTTGTTGTTAGAAAATTCCCAGAGGAGCTGCTGGGTTCACGTGAAGTTTTGTCAGTGCTTCTAGCATTTGGCCTTTATTCAAACTAGATCAAGTGTGTGTTCTCCATTGTTGAGCATTCATACACTCTCTGCTCCTCACTTTGCTCTGCTAGTTGCAACAACGTTTATTCCATATAAGCCCAATATACCTTTTATATGACCCATAGTTGAAATATAAGCTTAGATTGAATTAAACATTTCTTCAAATGACGGGCCATGATTTCATGTGTTGGTGGGTGTAGTTGGTGAGGCTTTTAAAAAGGTCTGCACCATGGGGGAATCTGGCTAACCTAATCCCAAGAACCTCAACCACAGAGCACGGGTGGTGGTCCGTGGTTATCTGGATGTCTTTACCATGTCTTTAGTGCGTGTACCCAGGACGCATTTTTAATTTGCAGTTAGGATGTCATACACAACAAATTTGTGTTCATTTTTTTGCCATTAGTCCTCCCTGATGTCGACTGTGAACTCGGACTGCTGCAATCATCCTGCTGGGTTCAGCTATTACTGACTGGGGTTTATGAGAATCTTTTAATTAAGTTTCCAACTACCATTCCAAAAAATACATGCAACAGGGCTTAATTCACACTGTAGTAACACATGTATTCATACTGTAACGAAGCCTGTATTCATACTGTAATAGAGTTGAAACCAAAGAAAATGTTCAGTTCACCATTACCACATTCAACCATTTGACATCCGTATTGGCAGTTATATTACACATCATTTCTTTGGTTCATGTTAAATCATCCTTTAATAATGTGTGATGTGTCTGCTATCAATAGTGGTGCATCCATTTGATAGGGAGACATTTCCTTGTCAGCATAGACATATTCATCAGTTATGTTGGCTGAAACTTGTCCAAGATTTGAATTGTGTCTTGTCTTGGTTTCAGTCCCAGACCTCTAGCTGCAGATAACGGATCAGTATCCCTACATCAACACAACCTTGAAAAAACACATTGAGGAATGTCAGTGTCAACAACGTACTAATTAGTTAATCATGAAGTGCCTCATACATATTCATTAGGGTTTTGTAAGAGCTGTTGTGTCGATCCTGCCTTTGTGAGACACTTGCAGACTGATGGATGTATGTATCAATAACACCCCCTTTATCTAACCCCACAGGGACTTTAATTCCTTGGTGGATCTCAGTGAGGAATCCCGGGTGACACGCCTTGTCCAGTACTGGGAGGAGCTTGGACTGAAGGACGTGCAGCTCTCCAGTTACGATGTGCTCGTCAGTCATGCTGGCCCCTCCCCTAACACAATCATGGATATGACTAATAAGCAGTGTTACCTGGCCAATGGTGTGAGCTGTGACAGCAGAAGCCACGCCTCCACGGAGCAGCGCTACACCTTCGCGGCCTATTCGGCTGTGGGAAGTCTGGAGGTACAGCAAAACACTCTAATACTCCCCCGCTCTTCCCCAAGCACAAGATGAAAGCAGCCTTACACACAATGGCCCCTGTTATTTACTGTAATGTAGCGCATTATGGCCTTCTTTGTGCATTTTTGTGTTGTCAGGTAGCCACAGAGCAGTGAATGAGAGAAGTTGAGCTCCGAGCACAGGCTCTGAACGTGTCCTCCAGGTGCAAGGTTAACACAAAGTTAGTTTATGCAAGCCCGTTTGTACTTCACAGAAGTGTGTGATATACCGTCGGCCTATTTTTAGAGGCTGTGCCTTTGGTCTCTGGAGGAAACGAACAGTGAGGAGAAAAAAAAAACTCTTCTTTTTTCTCTTCGAGTCCGTGTATGAGTATCCTGAAGGGACAAGATGAAGAGGTTTTGTTTGGGAGTTAGTCCGACAAAGTCTTCGAAGTTTGTCTGCATGAGAGAAGTGCTGGTGTCACACATCTTTGAGCCGGTCTGTGCTGTGATCTTCATTGTTCCTTCGAATTGAAACTGCATTTGCAGGATATAGAACTCAACAACAACAAAAAAAATCCCAAACCAAGCCAGTATGGCCGGTGTGAATGACTGAGCTCCAGGGTCTTCACACTAATGTACTATGCAGAGCTTCCAGATTCCTGCACCTGGGTGTCGGCAAGGTCATGGAGCATCAGACATCCTGCAACGTCTAGCCATATGGCACATGTTAAAAATTAACCACCTCTCATACATACATAACATAAATGTGCAAAGTCACTCCTACAGCCCATCTAGACACAAGAGCTGTTAATATTTTACTCTTCAGCCGAGCACCTTGGCAGGTATTATAGCTGTGGTATTATAGCCAGGCCTGTATGACATATTAATCACAGGTAACTGTGAGTCTACATGGGCATTATATTAATGACTGTTTGTTGCAATATTCCAAATGCCATTATTCATAAATTCTGAATTTTATAGACTGGATTAGCTCCAGATATCTTCCTTTTAACCTATTTTTTACAAGGAAATCAAACATTAAGAAATATTTTATGAAGTGTGCCATTTAGATATTTTCTCCCCCAGTGAGTCAGCAAATTGAATCACACTGAAGAAGCAACATATTAAGAAGTTTAATCTGAGTTGTAAATAAGAGTTAGAGGAAGAACTCTTTAGGCTAATTGGAGCAGACAGGGCATTTAGAACCTTTTGCAATTGCTTAAATAGAAATCATAGGCAATCTTAACATGTTTTTATGATGAAATCATGTATATTCCACTGAGCACAATACCTTGTTCCAGAGAAAACCTACTGTACTTTCCCAGTGTAAACACGTCTTATGAAATTACATACATATTAGCTCTCCACGGTCCTTCCTGATTACACCACTTACCTACGGTGTGCATACTGAGTGCACTAATTACTCATTTGTCACCAAAGTTTTAAAAACACTTAAACACATAAATGAAACCTGATGTAGTAACTCAGGACAATTTGTCACTGATGTAAAATTCTGTGTAAAAAATAACTGATCAATACTGAACAGTGCAGTGGCAGTGAACTCGAACCTGACTGAACAGTGCGTGACTGTGGTTGCTATTTTAAAACCAACCCTGTTAAACGTGTGTGTTTCCACCAGGTGGAACTGCATATAGCCGTCAAGCTTTGGTCTTGAGAAACTTTAAAAACTCTTTGCCCTGAAATAAATCTTTGCCCTGAAAATGGAAACCTCATGTTCAGTCAAGTGCATCATATTGAAGGCTGTTTTGTGTTTATTTAGAAAGCTTTGAATGAAATTGGCTTAATATGACACCTGAATTGTTACAACTTCTTAAATTGGCTCAGTAGATTGTAACCATTTATAGTGTTGCAATAGTGTAGTGTTTTTTTACTATCTATTACTTCTAAAAGACGCGTGACTCCACTGCCTAATCTCTTGGTGAGAAAGGCCTTCAACAACACTGACTGACCAATGAACAGGTACAGACTAACAGGTACAATGTAAAGATATTCAGTTACCAGTTGTCCCACTGATGCTATGTGTAATTTAACAAAACTCCTGACATAGAACCAGTGTAGGACGACCAGAACTGACAATAGACATTTTCAACATAATATTGATAGTAACATGGTTGTGATTTTTAGTGGTAAGGTAGGGCATTGTACATTGGAATAAGGGTGTTACAATGTGTAATGTGTATTATTACAGTTTTTCACAGTTACTGATGGGATTAGAGTGGTCCATGTTATTCATAAAGATTACATGACATGACTAATATGAAGACTGTTTTCTCTAACTGTACCTCTATAGTTTTTTTCCATCAGGAAGTTGTTCATGTGACTGTTTATTTGTTTTTTTGATGGTCATGATTGATCAGTTGGACAATGTTTAAATCTAAAGAGCTACCATGAAAGTGTGGATTTGAACACTGAAGCTTGTGATGATGGCTAGGCTAGGTGTTCCTTTAAATGATAGGAAAATAATTTTAGCAAAGAATTATCACAAAAATCAATATAGAATTCACAAAAATCAAATAGAATTATCAAAAAAATCACAATTGCAAAAGCAATACCTTTTAACTGGCAGTGGTGAAAAAATCTGATGGACGTTTGACTAGTGGTGATGGGCGTTATGGGTGGGGTTGTTCAGGGATTGATGAGCTCTATCCCTGTGGTGATAGGTATTGTGGGTGGGTTTACTCAAGGTTTGATGACCTTTGTCTCTGTGGTGACAGACATCGTAGGTGGGGTTGATCAGCTGGGTGGGATTTGATGAGCTTTGTTATGTGGTGATAAGCATCGGTGGGTGGGATTGCTCGGCTGGGTGGGGTTTGATGAGCTGTGTCTCTGTGGTGACGGGCATCGTGGGTGGGGTTGCTCGGCTGGGTGGGGTTTGATGAGCTGTGTCTCTGTGGTGATAGGCATCGTGGGTGGGGTTGCTCGGCTGGGTGGGGTTTGATGAGCTGTGTCTCTGTGGTGACGGGCATCGTGGGTGGGGTTGCTCGGCTGGGTGGGGTTTGATGAGCTGTGTCTCTGTGGTGACGGCATCGTGGGTGGGGTTGCTCGGCTGGGTGGGGTTTGATGAGCTGTGTCTCTGTGGTGACGGGCATCGTAGGTGGGGTTGCACGGCTGGGTGGGGTTTGATGAGCTGTGTCTCTGTGGTGACGGGCATCGTGGGTGGGATTGCTCGGCTGGGTGGGGTTTGATGAGCTCTAATCCCGCTGCAGTCCCATGCGTCAGCAGATTAATACTGATCCAGTTCGAGCACAATGCAGCTACAGATTTCTTTTTCTCTCTCTTTTGCATTATTTTTTTCTTGGCTCTTTTCATATTGGATTTGGCTGTTTTGTTTCTGCTCAGCTCATATAGAGAACGCAACTGTTTACTCCTTTAATTAACGGAAAATTTAATTTCATTTAGTTCAGTTTTCCATATTATTTAACCATTTTTTCAGTAATCCCACCCTAGAGATTTACATGCATGTGAAGGCACTGCTGTGGCAGGGAATAAGACAGACAGAAGTGCCTCAGATTTCGGTTATGGCATTAGCTCTGCGCTAAAGCTGCTTAGCGAGCGTGTGCCAGCCCGGCCTCCTTCAGGGCTCCAGTGTGCTGTACACCAGAGACCAGCCGCGTCCATCACTCAGCTGTTCATCGCTTGGCAGAGAGAACCTGTTTCTGCACTATAGGTTATGGAATTTATAAGATCTGATGTTAGGAGATGACATTGAAAATTTTTGCCACATAGCCACGATTGAGCCACGTCTTACTCCTCAATCTCATTTGCTCTGTGTCGACGACGTCCTCCGAGGCACCTCGACGACCTTAACTGAAGAAGTCCAGTGTCCCCTGTGTTCCTCAGTCTCCCCTCTGCACTGCCGTGTTTCATATACACTGAATGCAGGTTAAGAGGGTCTGGGGCAGGCAAGACTTCTCTCCTACAGCCTGCTGCTAATAATGCTCACTGGTTATGTTGACATTTAACACTCTCCGCAAAAGAATCGTTTAATCGTGGGGTGGATATTTCGTTCTGGTCCTCAGTCAAGCAGATGAGAAAACAATTGTTATTTCTTCCCACACTGAAGAATGGAGATGAGAGTACAAAGGGACTTCTGAACAGAAGCGTGATGTTGTGTGTTACACATGCCCTCGTTAACTTCATTACCTTAATGACAGCCTCTCAGCACTAATCTCATCATTTCCCCATGTGTCTGCCTCTAGTGTAGAGTTAGACACAACAGTTGATGCAGATGCTGACACAGGTGATAAATCTCCCCGTCCATGGTTGTGCAGTCCCGCTGATCCACATGACACACACTCTCTGTTCACTCCACTCTAATGTTCCTTCAGGCCTTCTGACAGATGACCTGGGGGCAGGTTATGCATTGCTGTTTTCGTAGCTCCTGCCCTTAATATCACCTACGCACCACTGGCTCGTCTCTCTTTAGCTTTGGTCCTGACTGTGTGTTTATGTAGGATAACTGAGAAGGTGGACACCAGGATATCTGTGCACCTCTCAGAATGATAAATACTACTGTGATAAATACAACCCCACCATGATAAATACTACCCCAATATGATAAATACTACCCCGCTGTGATAAAAACAACCCCACTATGGTAAATACTACACCACTATGATAAATACTACCCCAATATGATAAATACTATCCCACTGTGATAAATACAACCCCACTATGATAAATACTACCCCAATATGATAAATACTACCCCACTGTGATAAATACAACCCCACTATGGTAAATACTACACCACTATAATAAATACTATCCCACTATGATAAATACTACCCCAATATGTTAAACACTACCCCAATATGATAAATGTTACCCCAACATGATAAATACTACATCAACATGATAAATACTTCTCCAACAAGATAAATACTACCCCACTCAGAAGTGGTGAAACAGCACTGCACCCACATCATTATAGATATGTAGTTTAAAAAACATTAAGATGTGAGTGCATTATGTTGGTAAGTGACATAGATATAATAGTGATATAGACATAGATATACACTGTAGGACTGATATAGATATAGAAATAGGACTGATATAGATATATAAGACTGATATAGATACATGACTGCTATAGATAAATAATATAGATATAGATATAGGACTGATATACTGTATATATATATATATATATATATATATATATATATATATATATATATATATATATATATATATATATATATATATATATTTATTTATATATTAGTGATGTCAATTCCAGGTGCCGCGATTAAAAGTCCTCACCAGGATTTTGCTCAGGCTTCCTGGATTGTGTTGATTCCACTAATTTTACCTGGATTGCTAATTAGAAAATCTAGCAAGCTTGAGCAAAATCCTGGTGAGGACTTTTAATCGCGGCACCTGGAATTGACAGCACTAATATATATATATATATATATATATATATATATATATATATATATATATATATATATATATATATATATATATATGGTCTGTATTCTGGTCATCTGTGTATACTGCAGCTGCGCTCCACAGGACTGGAATAATCGAATAATCTCTTGTATTTTTCTCTTCTAAGGAAGAAGTGGTGGATGTCCAGTACGGAAGCACTGAACATTTGAGGAGGGTCAGAACTGAGATGAACGTAACCAATAGGATCGCGCTACTGAAACTTGGACAGGCACCTTTACTGTACACGGTGTGTTTACCATGACTGTTTCTGTTCTTACACTCATCACACTGTACATTTTATATCACCATTTGCATTAACATGTGGGGTGTTTAGCAGACGCTCTCATTCAGAACAACTTACAAAGTGATTTGCATCTGTTCACAGAATACATCCTAGATAGTAATATTGATAGATCAAAACTTAAGATACCCTTGAAGCAGATTACTACAAAACTACAGGAATCAATGTCATTACCTATATTGCAAATAAACACAGACTCTAACTTGGTTAGCTGTACTGATGATGCATGCACCAATTCACCAGACATTTATTCAACTGTGATAACTGCACACCGGAAAACAGTGGAAACAAATCACCAAGGGGTATAGAATCGTTCTATAATGCCTTGTGTACTTAAATATGTATTGCATTTAAAATGATCAAACTGAAGTTATCACATTGAATAATTTAATGATTAGTGTTAAATGAAAAATCTCCCAACCAGAGCAAGACACGCGACACTGTTTGTTTTTGCTCACCTCTCATATTCATAAATATGCAGTTTGTGTTTTGATGCTGGGGTGGGGGGGGTAAGTAATACCACATCCCATGTTTCAGCAGAGTGGCTTTCATGCCACTGAAAGGAGGGGGTCTAATTCTTTTCGAGGGGATTTTGTTCCCCTGTAGGACGAGAGAGACTGAGCAGCTAGTCAGTGGGCTGTTAACTTCTCACAGCTAAGACAAACAGCAAGCTCCACAAAGCAGCCATGCCCTGCCTGAATGAAAAACAAACATTTGCACGCATCTCCAGGAGACTGGTCATCTGTGAGAATAAAGTTCTGAAAAATAAAGTTCTCTTGTTTTTAGATGCCCTATTTCCTTGTGAACAAATATAACCAATAGAATTGAACCAATAGAAAGCCAGCATCCCTGATTCATCTGATTAATACTCACTCTAATAGGTGAAGATACACCACATACCATAGACCGAAATGAACCAAAATGTACCAATTTTTGGAGTAGATGTAATAAACGGTTCTTGTTGGAACTGACTGGCAAAGGAGCAAATTGAAAGGTCAGTGACCTGTATTAATACTCAGTTGCACCATTAGAAAAAGTCCTGGTTGTGTATTAATTAATTAATGAATAGGGCCATTCCATGGTCATTCTGTACAGAACTACAATGACAAATATTTGGATGAAAATGGTGAAATTGTTCTTGTGTTACCTGATGACAATCACCAGGGTACTGATGAGACTCAGACAGAGCTGCAGTTCACTGCTTCCAGCATATTATTACCAGTGTGGGTTGGGGAGATGTGAGAACTTTAGCTTGAAAAATATATATATTACAGGACAGAGATGGAGGCGCATCTGTTCTTTCCCTGTTCCTGTCAGAACCTGGACTGTAGAATTTAGTTTTTTACATGTCATTTGCCTCAGTGAAAGAACTTTGATTCTCAAGTAACCCGCCAATATATTTGAACAAAGGATTTTGTTGTTTAAATTCTTGTTGTGATTATGTGGACTATAAGATGAGGGGTTTCTCCTTTTGAGTCTTGGTTCCTCTCAAGATTTCTTCCTCACACTCGTAGGGAGGTTTTGCTCACTACTGTTGCCTTTGACTTGCTTACTGGGGGGCTTTGACATTTGTAAAGTTGCTTTGACACAATGGCTGTTGTAAATACATGTCTGTAAATACATTTTGATTGATTGAGTGAATGAATGATTGCAATGTACATGTATAAATTTAGCTGAACTCCCTTATTCAGAGCACCTTGTAAATGGTACATATGGCAGAACACATGGTATGAATATGGTTAGTGCATCTGTTCAGTGTGATTGTACCTGTAATGGATAAACAGCAGACGCAGCTTTGATCTACTGGACGTTTTGTTCCTGCTTTGGATTCTGACCGTATGTCTGCCCTTCGTAGGTTCTGTTTGGGAAGGGCTATCGAATTTCTTTAAAGTGGGTGTTAATCAAACCTTTGACTGCTTGATTTAACAAGCAGAACATGGTACTTCTCAGCCAAATAACTGAATTTATTCCATGTACAATATATAATTGAATTTACATCATGTACAATGGTACCATTTAACCGAAGTTATACCATGCACAATGGTACAATTGAACTGAAGTTATACCATGTACAATGGTACCATATAACTGAATTTATACCAGGTACAAAGGTACCATATTACTGAATTTGCAGGCTGCAGCAAAACAGCTCTGATCACATTTAGTTATTTTAAAAGATTTATATGTTCCAGGGAATATTAGAAGTTTTGATCACAACAGTGGACACCATGCCAATGAGTTATAGTAAGCATTATTATCCCGAAGACTACAGAAAACTGAATTAAAAGTACAGATGCTGTGCTTTAGTTAAATGCTAGTTGTCAGTATATTCTAAGCTGCTCATTTTTAGTGTATAGCTGCCTTATTACTACAACATCAAATTATCTTGGATAATTATCTAATTAATTAATGGTTTTGCTCTTGTTTCTCTCTCTCTCTCTCTCTCTCTCTCTGTGTGTGTGTGTGTGTGTGTGTGTGTTTGTGTGGGCTTTTATTAAAAGTATCCCACCCTTTGGTTAAATCAATTTAGAATACAGTATGGCAGTGTTGGGCTTTTGACTGTGGTCAAAATCTATAGTGTCATATTACCTAGAGATATAGTGTTTATCTTATAAAGTGATCACTCGGATGGGATTAATTAATCTGTCTTTATAATTTGAGTTTTCTTTTCTAAGGTTGTGCAATCCAGAATCACTTAGCATAGGTGCTTGAGTGGGGTGTGGATGGTCATGGTTTAGGCACAGGTTCATATATGTGCCACGTGGGACTCTGAAATGACTGTCTTCATATTGACAGGTTAAAACACCTTCAAATAAAATAGAGAAATTGCAGTAGCACATTCTATGTATATGTGTTGATGTAAATATATGTGGCTTTAAGCCACGTGCAATGGTGCTGTGTTTAATCACAGATCTTTTGATGATTATTAGCTTATTAGCTCAATGGCCTAAAGTCACAGTTTTTTTTTTTTTACCTAGATTAAGATTTTTTTTAAGTATGCCGATCATGCAATATAATGCAAGTTTTAAGGTGTTTTTAATTTAAAACCTATGCTTGAGAGAACATCACTAAATTGGAACTCACATACTCCTAAAGAGGCAGGTAGTGGTAGAACACAGCATACACAAGCAGTGAGGTATTTGAAGAAATCTAGAATTGATATAAGCTATCTGTTTGTTATTTGTTCACCTTTCACTTTAAAATATATTCTATAATCACAAAGGAGAGGTCATGACCCATGAAACATAATGAAATTAAACACATATGTAGTAGAGTTATATTGACTAAGTACAAATAGATTCCTGTCCTCACAAATCTACTTCTGTAGAAGATAAAACAGTTTGAGAAAACTGGGTCATCTACAGAAAGACTTGCAGAGAAATTGTGTTGCTATCCATCAAGAATCCACCTGGAGTATTTGAAATGACATTTTACAGAGTGGTACCTGTAATGTGGTACCAGTCACTATGGGGGAAACTGCAGATAATTAGCAGATAATAGTAAAGGACTGAAAATATACCCCCTCCATTTATGGGTGCATCAGTGTTCACCCATACACTCATCATTGTTTTTTTGTATTAATCAGTATGCATGAGTAATTTACATATTGGTATATAACAATTAAACATTCAATTCAATTAAATCTTGGTTATTTGCTTGAATTAAAGTCACTTGAATATCAAATGATCCATTTCCCCATGCTGGCATTGTGCTCTGGACTGTGCTTTGTAGTTTGTAACTAAATATCAAATGCCATGTGCTCTTAGTTGTACTGCTCAGTTTTTCTGGAGAGAGCATGTCGTTAGTCCCGGTTGGCATCTAAGGCTTGGCATTTGTGCTGCTTGGCATGAAGAGTGAGGACCCTGAACCAATGTGTTACTGTCTGTGGCTTAGAACAGCTACAAAAACACCCACAAGGTGCTGATTGCTATCTTCAAAGAACCTCCCTATAATAGCAGAGATTTGTAATGCTGATTTTGCATTCTCTTTTATAGGTCTCTCTGTTTCTCTTTCTAACTCTCTCTCACTCACACACACACACACACACACACACACACACACACACACACACACACACACACACACACACACACACACACACACACACACACACACACACACATACTGTATGTATGTGCTGTGCACAAGTTCCACTACATGGTGAAGGTAAATGTGATCCTTTAATCCAGATGCTGCTCTGGTCCTGAAGATCTAAAGCCCCACAGAGGTCACTGTTAGTGTAGCATCTGAATGTGTTAGAACTAAACTCACTCTGCAGGACAGTCTCACTCTTCCACAGTCTAGGGTGCAAATTACAGCCACCATGCAGGAACAGCACATGTTTACTGAACACATCAGTAAAGAATGCACATCTGAACCCTTGAGTGTTCTGAAAATCCTGTCATGTCAGCGGTTATGTGGATAATGGAGGGGCACCATGCTGTAGAAGCTCATGCAGCCTGTTTACAAATAAGATGAAATTTATAGAAACAGATTTTGGGTTTGCTGTGAAAGGAACCTTCTTTGTGTATGTGAGCTTGTGGAGACCTGGCCCAGTTATGTTTCAGTTCATGTTGGTGTAGCTCATGTATGAGGGTGGAGGGAGTGGGTGGGGGAAAGGAGAGTGTAGTGACTGAGGTTGGGAGGAGGGGAGGTGTGTAGTGACTGAGGTTCAGAGGAGGGGAGGTGTGTAGTGACTGAGGTTGGGAGGAGGGGAGGTGTGTAGTGACTGAGGTTGGGAGGAGGGGAGGTGTGTAGTGACTGAGGTTGGGAGGAGGGGAGGTGTGTAGTGACTGAGGTTGGGAGGAGGGGAGGTGTGTAGTGACTGAGGTTGGGAGGAGGGGCGGTGTGTAGTAACTGAGGTTGGGAGGAGGGGAGGTGTGTAGTGGCTGAGGTTGGGAGGAGGGGAGGTGTGTAGTGACTGAGGTTGGGAGGAGGGGAGGTGTGTAGTGACTGAGGTTGGGAGGAGGGGAGGTGTGTAGTAACTGAGGTTGGGAGGAGGGGAGGTGTGTAGAATCTGAGGTTGGGAGGAGGGGAGGTGTGTAGTAACTGAGGTTGGGAGGAGGGGAGGTGTGTAGTGACTGAGGTTGGGAGGAGGGGAGGTGTGTAGAATCTGAGGTTGGGAGGAGGGGAGGTGTGTAGTGACTGAGGTTGGGAGGAGGGGAGGTGTGTAGTAACTGAGGTTGGGAGGAGGGGAGGTGTGTAGAATCTGAGGTTGGGAGGAGGGGAGGTGTGTAGTGACTGAGGTTGGGAGGAGGGGAGGTGTGTAGTGACTGTGGTTGGGAGGAGGGGAGGTGTGTAGTGACTGAGGTTGGGAGGAGGGGAGGTGTGTAGTAACTGAGGTTGGGAGGAGGGGAGGTGTGTAGTGACTGAGGTTGGGAGGAGGGGAGGTGTGTAGTGACTGAGGTTGGGAGGAGGGGAGGTGTGTAGTGACTGAGGTTGGGAGGAGGGGAGGTGTGTAGAATCTGAGGTTGGGAGGAGGGGAGGTGTGTAGAATCTGAGGTTGGGAGGATGGGCGGTGTGTAGTGACTGAGGTTGGGAGGAGGGGCGGTGTGTAGTGACTGAGGTTGGGAGGAGGGGAGGTGTGTAGTGACTGAGGTTGGGAGGAGGGGAGGTGTGTAGAATCTGAGGTTGGGAGGAGGGGAGGTGTGTAGAATCTGAGGTTGGGAGGAGGGGCGGTGTGTAGTGACTGAGGTTGGGAAGAGGGGCGGTGTGTAGTGACTGAGGTTGGGAGGAGGGGAGGTGTGTAGTGACTGAGGTTGGGAGGAGGGGAGGTGTGTAGAATCTGAGGTTGGGAGGAGGGGAGGTGTGTAGTAACTGAGGTTGGGAGGAGGGGAGGTGTGTAGTGACTGAGGTTTGGAGGAGGGGAGGTGTGTAGTGACTGAGGTTGGGAGGAGGGGAGGTGTGTAGTGACTGAGGTTGGGAGGAGGGGCGGTGTGTAGTGACTGAGGTTGGGAGGAGGGGATGCGTGTGAGTGTAGAGCCATCTCTGTTGCCAAGCGGAGCTCTTAAACCGGCCACACAGGCACACAACCACTTCCTGCAGAGAGGCTCATAATCTCTCCCTTCTGTAAATACTTTTACTGCTGTTTCTTCACTCTCACACATATGGATCAAGTGTCAGTCTTGACCCCTAGGTTTAACCCACATTAATGAAAATATACTCTCTGCCAGCCACTCTGGTTCCCACATTTTTCCTTGAACACACACACACACACACACACACACACACACACACACACACACACACACACACTGAAATAACAGACACAGGGGTACATTTCTGTGTTATAGCTCCACCCTCAGGTTAGGGAGTGAAATGTCTGTGTTTGCGTGTGTCTGTGTCTGCATATATGCATTTTCCTGCGTTCATACACGTGCCTCCTTCATGTGTGTGTGGAGTGTATTTGACACAGAACATTTTGCCATGTCCCGACAGCTTTCCCGCCTTGCTGAGATGGGTTTCGGGGCCTGTCTGATCTATGTGGATCCCTGTGACGTCCCACTGGATCAGGCCACAGAGCACCAAGCTTTTGGGGTGACCCTTAACCCAGGAGGAGACCCCTCCACCCCAGACAACCCCAGCACCCGTGAGTATGACCCACAGCCATGACAGGTCCCTGGGCTGCCGAATCCTCCTTTTCCTGTGACTAACTTACACTTCATTTTATAACTGTATTCTCTGTCCAGCCCCCTTCTGCAGTCAGATATTTATCCTACTCTGTGTCTGAACGTCAGATGTCAGCTACAGTTCTCTGTGGTTATGACCGCCTGGTTAGACAAACTTGAGAAGGAGAGGTCAGAGAGCAAGTGTGTGAGTGTGTGAGGGCGAGAGAGACTGACAACACAAGCATTAATAAAACTGATGTTTGTTTTTGTTTTGTTCGGTTTGAATTTCTGGAGAAGAAACTGTGATTCTCTTTCTAGTTCCAGAATAATCAGTATTTCCTTCTTAATTTTACCAGCATCCACATTCAACAAAATTCATCTTTACTAGCATGAGCAGTTAATACGCTCCTTTCCTCCGAGTGTTGCAATGATTGCTCTTCAAAGCATAAGACAACCGCAAAAGAATCAAATCAAAAGTTGCTCTGTGAAGTGTTCCACATTATAAACTCCCCCAGATCAGTGTTGATGATCCTGATCTTGCGGTCCCGGTACATCATACTGTTGCGTTTCAGGACCAGGACCGGGACGTCCTGCTGGACTCCTACTCCTGTGGGCTCTCAGTGTTTGTTCTGCTCATCTGGAACTTCTCCTTTAAAAGAACTGGTGTTTTCACATGTAGATTTGCGGTGACCGTTTTGAATGTAGCAGCTTTAAATATTCTGTTTCTTTTGTTCTTCTCTTCCCTTAGAGTGTTGTCTCCACGGTAATCTGATTGTTCAACTCTGGCAGATCATACAGCTCTGGCATGTGCTTGCTTGTGTGGTCATTTGTACCAATAATCTGATCTCATGTTTACTGAACTCAGGTGGCTAATCAGCAGGTGGTCCATTACTGTTTGCGAATTCAATCTTGTGCTGTTTCAGGGATGAGGGTGCTGTTAACACACACAGTATAATCATAACATAACCTCACCTCTGTATGCTTTGGATCATTTGATGTGGATATTTATGAATAAGTAGTATCACATATGTTATACATTTTGTATTTGGCCTGAATTTAAAATCTTACTGGTAGATGCTTTAATGTGGTTAACTGAAGTTCTACTCTAGTCTCCAGTAATTTATGTCCTTCAGTGTACAGCCTTGAAGATGACAGTGGAATGGGTCTCAGTGCTGCTGTCCATGGTAGTGAAGTGGTCTCAGTGCTGCTGCCCATGGTACTGAAGGAGTCTCAGTGCTGCTGTCCATGGTACTGAAGGTGAGCCTGCTGTATTTAACACAGTTACCCCTGATAGCAGACCCCGTGGGCTCTTGGGCCGGCCCTGGCACACAGCAGCCTGGGATCACTGGGACATGTCATTACTGGAATGATAGCAGGGGCCTATAGCAGGCTGTGCAGTCTGGGCCCAGTGCAGGCAGAAAAACAGATGTCTTAGCAGATGTTCTGTGCCTGCTCCTTCTTCGGCAAAAGCATGATGCCAAGAATTTGGAGAGAGAGAGCTCAGCGCACTCATCGAAGGCTGAGTGGCCATCCAGGGGAGCATGAATTATTCACCCCTGGTGGAATATTGCCTCCGCATTTGTTTTGCATGACAATGAGAGACTTTGAGAAGTCGGTCGTCTGCGCCAGACTCAGAAGTAGGCTGCATGTCGCCTGCTGATTTTTCGGACAAACCGAACTATGGAATAACTGCCTTGTAATGGAATAGCTGCCTCATAATGCATAAATAAGTTCAAATATGAACCTCTCTCAACACTGCAGATCATTAGTGTTTCTGTGCCTTCTTTTATTATAATTGTTTTGCTCCAAATGAGGTGTATCTTACTGAAAGACTGAAAATGCAAGATGATTATAAAAAAATACATACACCTAAATCCCCTAGATATGTAGATTGATATTCTGGAGTGGGTTTTGCTGATAGTTTTCAAAGTGGTTCTAAAAGATTCACATCATTTGAAAAAGTGCAGAGAAAGGAAATAAATTCCCGTTGCGCAGAAAGTGAAATCCCTCCCATTAAATGAACATGCAACACATGTGCCACAGAGCAGCGTGGTGAGACAGGGCACCAGAGACACTTCTAATTTAACATTCATCATTTTACTGGCCACTTTGAGCATGAATATGCCATTTTAAACAAGAGTGCTGGATAATGCTGCTATTTAAAGCATTAGAAAAGGAATCGAGACATCACGCAGTCACAAACTACCTACTGCTCTTTAAATACTCCACGGATCGCCACATGTTCTGAGTGTCAGGATAGTGCTTTCTCTTCTGTTTTGTTTTAATGAATGGGCATACAGAATCAGCAGTGTTGTTTGATGAAGTCCTTGTAGATTGCTGTGTCACGTTGCCTGCTGAGACAGACGGAGTGTAATCAAAGCTGAATCACACTGCTGGTTCAGTCCCCCATCACTGAGAAAACTACTCAGTCCCTCAGAGAATGTTAGTGTTGAATGGGGAAAAGACCCTTGTGTGAAAATCCACTAAACAAAGATTGAACTTTCTTTCTTTCTGATCTCTCACAGTGATACAGTCTGTGTGGAACAGCCACAGGCCTAAAATGAAACCATTTCATATTCAATTGTGGTTCTTTTATTAGGCTTCACCATGTTTGACAGGGATTTTGAAATTGCATAATTGCATTAACCTTTAAAGCAAGACTGCCTTTGCCTGCTTTCTCTTCACGCATCTGAGGATGAGATAGTAGAAAAAAGCACGTACAACTTCAAACAATTTTTACATGTTAATTTCAAGTTGCTGACAGGTGGGTCTATTCACATGGAAAGAATTGTGTCCCCTGGGTTATTTAGAAACCTTGTTGAAGTCAAAAGACGCCTTTGAATAGAAATTTTGTCATTTGCATATTTATTTAAATACACCTTAGCTACGGGACCAATGGCTTTAATGAACAAATGCATGCCACCACTGTCTGGAACCTGACTGTCCTCTGTGCAATGTCAGTCACTGTCATCACAGTATGTCTTATCTTTTCCCATGATCCTCTGGGCATGTCCTGTCTCCCTCGTCTCATTCTCTCATCACTTTCCCAGAATTATTTGGGAAGGCTCTAGATACACGAGTCAATGTCAATACACATAAATAATGAGTCATGATGGCCTGTTTAAAGTGACCCATGTCAAGGTTGTCTGTAAGACAGTATAAATTCAGATGTAGGCGAACATCTGAAGCCAAATGCTTGGCCTCATTATGCCTAATTACCAATTATAGTTAGTAGGAAATCTCGGAGCACCGCATTCTCACTGGTTTCATTAGCATTATGCATTAGGGTCAAAGCTTTTAACGGCTTTTACATTCATTCATTAGTGCTTCCTCCAGATGTAAGATGTGTTTACAAATGGTACATCACATTCAGGACTCAGTTTTTTTTGCCAGTAGCAGTGTTACATGCTAACACCAACACAGATAGAGGTGCTTGATGATAAATGAGCAGACTTAAGGCAGAGCATTTAATATCATTTATGTAGGTGCCTGATGTGATCTCAAAATATCTGTGCATGATAATGTCCACCACTGAAAATCTTCCATTTGATTTAATAACTAACCATTTTTGTTCATGCATTTCCATCAGACCTCCTAGTTTTCTAAAGGCCCAACAGGGACCTGTGGAAAGGCATCTGACTTTGGTAGAGATTCTACATCCGTGCAGCATGTGATTAATACAGCAACAACAACAGAGGTGACCACTGAAGCAAACACCTTATTATAGTCAGACAGTAATAGATACGAGAACATAAAATACTTGAAAAGGCAAAATAAACTGAAACAAATTTGCCTACATTTTTTTACGCTGTTGTTCAGAGCAGGTCACGCGTGTCCGCCTGACCACGTTTAGGCTCCCAGGGAAACGTGGTGCCCTCAGTGTCACGAGCCCCACGCACACGAGCGAGAGCTCCTCTCAACACGCAGTTATTGTTTGCAAACGGTCGAAACAAACGTGGCTTGTGATTAAACATAAGAGCTGCAGAGGCGCACTAAGCTCTTGAAATATCCAGACAGCGCTGATTTTAAAAATGACCCAGGAAGCCTTAAAACGCCGCGTTTACTCCCCACTCCTCACGTTAATCCGGCTTTGTCCTCTGGATTGGGCTGAATGTCCCAGCTGTGCTCACTGCATCTACAAAGCACTTCAACTACCAGGATGTAATCGTGCGTGTTCCCCCAGTATGGTGGCTTTGAACCACAACTATGCTGCGTGCATTCTGACGATGTCTTTTTTTTTCCTGCCCAACATGCCAGCGTTGAAGTATCCTCTCCCAGCGCTGTTTCCCTTCATCACTGAGAATGACAGATATGTGTTCTGACTAGTGAGGAGCATGCTTTAGTTTTTAGCCACACGCGGTATTTTAAGATAGTAATTGAATTTCTGAGTCGATGTTATTTTGCTCATATCTGTCACCTGAACTGAATGAGTCTGCTCTGTTTCCTGCTTCTTAATCACTGAGCACTCGGGATGCGTTCAGGTTGAGAATTGTTCGAGAATTGCTGTTGACAGACATGCAAATAAGAGCGTGCAGGGTGCACTCCGCCCTGTCAGGCACTGAGTGGAGAACCTGATGGAGATGTGATGGGTTCTGGAGCACATCAAGCCCCTGCTCCACAACACTGGGGCTGAAGAGCATTTATGAACTTCACCGTACTAAAAATGATGAAGGCTGTAGAGATGGACCAGTCAGCTACCAGAATCAGCTGACGCATGTGATCTATTGTGATCTGATCTGTCGTGAGGTCTTCCCCATGTCTGATTTCCGTGGTCTGATCTGGTCGGGGTGGAGAATGAACTCAAGCAAACAGAAGGAGGTTTGAAGGAAGGGTTTACGTTATATTCAAGCACTTGACAAACATTTTGAATCCCATGCAGGACAAAGTTGAGCGCTCAAGCTGAGACTTCCCTCTAGACACAGCAGAGGAGGTCTGAGACGAAAACAGCACAAAGCCGAAATCATCAGCAACAAAAATTACTTGTTATCAAGGTCAATCGAATATTTTTCCTGGTCACGATTTCTTCAGAATTTACTGCAATATAGTTAATTCGTCCGCAGGATGGACATAGGTGAAACACTCTGGAATGCTTTTAATAGACATTAAAACTTTAAATGCATTTATAAATATTATTTAAAAAACAACTGATCTAACCTCATTATATTGTACATGTACAGAATACCCAGACACTTGTTTTCAAAGATACACTGTGCAGAGAACAGAGGACAAGAGACCAGGCGGCTGACCTCTGAGTACATAATGTAGGACAGACCAGAGAATAACTTCTAACCCAAAGTAGGTGAATCGGATTAAGTTATCATCACACGTGTAATATTGCCTGAATAACAACCTTACACTTTCAACTCCAGTAATCGTTTAGAGACCTCTCATTCAGGCCCGTGCCCCCGATACTGCTGAAACAGCTCATCTTTCTATTTGTCTTCTGTTCTGTGACTCGCCTTCCACACCGTCAGCCATAATATATTTTATTATTAATTTCCCCCCCTCCGCTTATTTTTTATTATAACCTTTGTTTAACCAGGATAGTTCTCATTGAGATTATCAATCTCTTTTATAAGGGCGTCCTGGCCAAGACAAGCAGCAATACAGATAAGATTTACAGACATTACTGCAAACATAATATATTACACAATTATAAAATACAGAATGTTTGGGTTTACAGACATTACTGCAAACATATAATAAATTACATAATTATATAATACACAATCTTTAGATTTACAGATATTACTGCAAACATGTAATATATTACACAATTATAAAGTCCACAATCTTTAGCTATAAAACAACCATCCTTCCTAACAAACAAGGACACTAATCAGGAATAACAGCTACAATCTAAAGCACCTAATTACCCTAATCTTAATTACCAGACTCTCTAATATCGGTCATCCAGCCCTGTTCTGCCCTGGTTTAAATAATATCTAACTGACAGGTGCCAGTGTGTTTGCATAGGGAGGCATAACTCTGGCACTGCTCTTGTTAGTCAAGGTGTTCCCCAAAAATATGTTACTGATACATTGTTATTGGTCTATTGATGTTTATCTATTAAATCTTCCTTGGTGCTGTCATTCATCTTCAGATTCCACTGCTTTTCCAAAGATACTCACATTTATGTGACTATTAACCCTTCAGATGCATTTCCACCTCTCCCTCTAACCCTCTGTATTCCAGGTTGTGTGGAAACGTCTAACAGCTTAATGTCTATGAGACTGAATTTATGATGGTGGGCTCTAAATCCACCATCTCATCAAGTTCCAGTTCGATACTGATTGTCGGTGACTCTCCTGCTGGTCCATCCACACACTCCATCTGCACTTCTCCATCTCTGTAATATCAACCCCTTTTGCTCGATGCTGTCTCTTAAGGACTCTGAAATCCTGGTTCATGCATTCGTTACCTCCTCATTACATTACTGTAATCCACTGTTCTATGGTTGACCCTCACAGCGCCCCCTTCAGCATAACCCAAATACTGCAGCTACAGTTTTGGTCCCCACTACATATCACTCCCGTCCTCCAACACCTACACTGTTTACTCCGAGTCAAGCGCATTCAATATAATATTCAGCTACTAACTTTTAAAGCACTTCATGGACTTGCTTCCAGATATATTGTAGATGTATTGCCTACGTGTGTTCCATCTCACGCTGTGAGGCGCGGTGATACAGGTGCCGTCCCTGGGCGTGGGCTGGACACCGTGTGCTGCTCATTAAGTGCTGCAGCACCCTCTCTGCAGAACTGCCTTCCTGCACCAGTTTCCAGAAACGCTGCTTCAGATCTTTTCTCTCAGTACCTCCACTCACCATCTCGCTCCTGAGTGAGTGACATTTGTCTGGCTTGTTTCATATTGTGAATTTTTTTCTGCTTATTTTGTGAAGTGACCTTGTGCTTTTATGAAAGGCACCATATAAATCTAACCTATTATTATTATTATTATTAATATTATTATTATTATTATTACTGTCTGCACACTGTGACAAAACAAAGCAGGTATTCTCCCAAGCATCACTGTTATGAATCAGCATTTATTAAATGGTTCATTAGCCAATTTGCTGAAGAGACTGTGACTTAAAAACTGATAAAATTCACATTTCATCCAGTAAGTGCATACGTCACTCTGAAGCAGTTTTTGCTTTGGTACAAGTTACCACAGATAACAAAATTGAACAAACCACCAAATTCATATAAAATTGTAGTGTCCAGTTGCAACATCAGTACTTAATTGTGAGTACAGGTGGCTGTAACAAAACGCAGATCAGGGATTGTTCTGCATTATACTCTGAATTTGATTTCTATGACTACTGTGCCATGTGCCCAGAGAGGCTCCCCTGTTGTGACGTAGACCCCACTGATGTTTGGTATCCTGTCCAGGATAAGGGGCCTAGCTCAGATGGCTGTATGTTGACCCTCACTGCACTGGGAACTGGAGCACATTAAATAACCCTCGTTATAATGCAGACTGGAAATAGCACCCGGCTATGCATCGAGATCCTGGAAATAGCGCAAAGATTATTCATATGTGCCTTTATACAGGCACACACACCTGCACGTGCACACACACACACACACACACACACACACAGGAACACATAAAGGCACACGCAAGCACACACACACACACACACACACACACACACACATACATTCAGGCACACACACACACACACACACACACACACACACACACACACACACACACACACATACAGACCCCATCATGATACATTAACCAGTGCTTTAACTCTGCCCAAGCCACACTCTCTCCATCGCAGTGCTCTGGGTTTCTCCTCCCCCTTTTATATGGCAGATTTATGAGCTGAAGTGTAACAGGGAGAGCTAGCATTTCTCCTGCTGTGTGTAGTCTTACTCTCCTGTATATATACCAATCCTCTCCTATATATACCAGTCCTCTCCTGTATATACCAGTTCTCTCCTGTATATACCAGTCCTCTCCTGTATTTACCAGTCCTCTCCTGTATATACCAGTCCTCTCCTATATATACCAGTCCTCTCCTGTATATTCCAGTCCTCTCCTGTATATACCAGTCCTCTCCTGTATTTGCCAGTCCTCTCCTGTATATACCAGTCCTCTCCTGTATTTACCAGCCCTAGCCTATATATACCAGTCCTAGCCTATATATACCAGTCCTCTCCTATATATACCAGTCCTCACCTGTATTTACTAGTCCTCTCCTGTATATACCAGTCCTCTCCTGTATATACCAGTCCTCTCCTATATATACCAGTCCTCTCCTGTATTTACCAGTCCTCTCCTGTATATACCAGTCCTCTCCTATATATACCAGTCCTCTCCTGTATATACCAGTCCTCTCCTGTATATACCAGTCCTCTCCTATATATACCAGTCCTCTCCAGTCCTACTGCTGTGTGCTTGGCTCTGGGTTTGTCTTGCCGTTCCCCCACGAGCAGCCGTATTTCCTAGGGGACACGGCCACAGTTTAGCCTTGGCAAATGGGGAATCATTTTACCAGAAAAGAATTTACTGTTGAGCTTTGCCAGCCCTCTGGTCCTGAGTCCATTTGTCTGTTAGCATGAGAAATCAGTGGAGATAAAACTTCAGCATGGCTACAAGATTTACACCTGTCTCTGAAAGGCAGAACCTGATGAAGAAAGCACTGTGTGTGTGTGTGTGTGTGTGTGTGTGTGTGTGTGTGTGTGTGTGTGTGTGTGTGTGTGTGTGTGTGTTGGGAAAGCAGCGATAAATAGGAGACATGGCTCTGCCTGCATACAGCTTTAACCTCAAAGCCCTCAGGTGTTCTCTTAAAACATTCCTGGAGTTTTAACAACTGTGTGGGTATGTTATAGCCTTCTGTGTAGGTGCAATTTATCAAAGCTTTAGATGCTCTGTTTGTGTATGTGTGTGTGTGTGTGAGAGAGAGAGAGAGAGAGAGAGAGAGAGAGAGAGAAAGAGAGAGAGAGACTTATTTAGACTCCTAGCATGTGTATAAGAGATGCTGTGTCCTGCAGGGTTTTACTACACTACTAATTAATCACCTTAATTGAACACTTTTATTGATTTTCCTCCTGAGACAACTTTTACGTATCAAAACATAAATAAAACCAGAAAATAATAGTTCCCACTCAAATATGCTCAAGTATGGTCAAATAAGCTCAAATAGCCAAACTGACCACAAAACTACTGGCATCTCAGGAGACTCAGTACATCCTCCGTTTGTCATGTGCTTAGCTCATCTGCTGTAATGCGCTCTGGGGGGAACCAGATCAACACCAGAGCAACTGAGCTAGCGCTGGTGCCAGGGTGTAGTCTACCAGCTGTGGTCTGGAATAGAGATGGAGATGGTTGGGATGCAGAGGGCTGTGGAGAAGCATATGGACGTGAAGATGCCCTTCGGGGCTCTGCTGAAACGTTTGTGTGAAACCGCCATTCAGATGTTCACGTGCCCTTGTAGCTCATTCAGTGGGCCAGCTCCAAAGCTCAAGGCCAACACCCTGAAATCATCTTGGCAACTGTTGCTGTCCCCGATTCTGGCAAAACATTTATTGTCTTGAAACAAGAAGCAGAGATGTTGTGTAAAGCTGGTCATGCTGTGTGTGTGTGTGTGTGTGTGTGTGTGTGTGTGTGTGTGTGTGTGTGTGTGTGTGTGTGTGTGTGTGTGTGTGTGTGTCTATAAAGCGGCCGAGGTGACTTCCTCCCAAACAAATATGTTTATTGTTTATTTGAGTCTTAACACAGTTATTTCTTCTCACAAATGTTCATTCTTTTTGCATTTGCATAGTGTAAATACATTTTTTTTGTCCAGCTGATTCCAACATTACTAGAAGCAGTACTGATGCTTAACGTTTCAAATAGCATTTCATAAAAATAAGTCTACAAGATAATGAAAGTGTAAGGAGATCATGCTAAAACATATTCTACACATGTAAATAAACTGCTTTGACAACTCGTATTTATATCTTTGTTTCTCTTTCTGTTGTCACTGACCTGTCTTTAATATAAACATTGCCGTTCTAATGGTGTATTTTCAATTGGCGTAGTGGTTGGAATAGTGATATAAGATATCATGAGACAAAATAACGTCACCAAGGGAATGAGTATATAAAGAGAAGAGAAGAGGACCTAGGACTGAGCTTTGGGGGACTCCAGTGGAAAGTTTACATAGATTGGATGTAGATCCTCTCCATGTTACCTCATAGGAACGGTCTTCAAGATATGACTGGAACTATTTCCAAGCAGAGCCAGTCACACCAAGGCTAGAAAGAACAGAGAGGAGGATGTTGTGGTTGACTGTGTCAAAGGCTGCAGAAAGATCTAGAAGAATTAAAACTGATGATAGCTTGTTAGCCTTGGCAGCATGGAGCTTCTCGGTCATTGCTTTGAGGGCAGTTTCTGTTGAGTGTGCCCGTTTGAAGCCAGACTGATTAGGATCATGGAGTTGGTTCTGGGTGAGGAAGAGAGATAATTGGTCATAGACTGCTTGCTCCAGAGTTTTTGATATAAAAGAAAGAAGTGATACCGGTCTGTAGTTGTTCAGGTCAGAGATGTCTGTGTTGCTTTTTTCAAGATTGGTACCACCCTTGCCATCTTGAACACGGCAGGTACATGACCTGAAACTAAGGAGTTGTTGATGATTGCTGAGATGAATGGAAGGAGATCACTTGGCATTGTGACATTGTGTATTGGTTGGTGTAGTGGTTGGTATTTTGGTTGGTATAGTACAGGGATCACCAACGTGGTGCCCGCGGGCACCATGTCGCCCGCGAGGACGTTATGAGTCACCCGCGGGCTTGTTTTAAAAACAGCTCACTATATTGCCATGCACCAAAGCGCTGCATCGTTTATGTTTTTGCTGCTATTAGCGATTGTCCGCGGTTGCTAGCGGTCTTCCCGCTTAGCAATTGACACGCGCACGTGAACCCAATCCCCCCCCACTCAACAACGTTCTTTCTGGTAGCCCTCCGCAATAATTGGTATCCAAGAAGTAGCTCCCAACTTCAAAAAGGTTGGTGACCCCTGGTATAGTAGTTGGTGTATTGGTTGGTGTATTGGTTGTGTGTCATGGCCTGGTGGTTAGGGAACTGGTCTTGTGACCCGAGGGTCGTGGGTTCGATCCCCAGACCTGAGGCCATGACTGAGGTGCCCCTGAGCAAGGCCCTTAACCCTCAATTGCTCACTTGTATAAAAATGAGATAAAAATGTAAGTCGCTCTGAATAAGGGCATCTGCCAAATGCCATAAATGTAAATGTAAGAGTTGGCCCCAGCACCGTACCACCACCAGAGGGAGCCGATGGGCTAATCAAGCCCTTATAAGCCCTTATAAGCGGCTCAGTCAAATACACCGGTTGCTGAATTGTTAGTCATCGTTCTGACGTACAGGTTGGCTGGTATCTTTGGGTAGAGGTTGTGAAACCTGCTCTCAGGCCTCATGATCCCTTTTTTCCTGAGTCCATCTCTCTCGCTGGTCTCGGGTCATTTTCTCCATTCAACAAATAGCTGTTGCTTTAAAACCAAAAGGACAAGTTTGTTCAACTCAATGTGGCTACTCTTTTTCTTGGGAAGTTTATTTCTGTTTTTGCCTCACTGTACGAGAGAGCCAGTCCTTCTCCTGGCGTTCTTCGTTATTTTCCCACTCAAACCTTTCAGGGATTTTGCCCTTTTCGTTTTACCCTCTACCCTATCTTCTACCTCCTCTACCTTATCTTCTACCTTCTCTACCTTTTAGTCTACCTTCTTTACCTTCTCTTCTACCTTCTCGTCTACCTTCTCTACCTCCTCTACCTTCTCTACCTTCTCTTCTACCTTCTCTACCTTTTAGTCTACCTTCTTTACCTTCTCTTCTACCTTCTCGTCTACCTCCTCTACCTTCTCTTCTATCTTTTCTACCTTCCCTACCTTCTCTTCTACCTTTTGCCCCTTTTTGTTCTCACTCCCAGTTATAAGACCACTCAGCGATTGGGTCCTATCTACCCACAACCCCGTGGTGGCTCACCCAGTTCACCTCTGGCTGGCTAGCCTCTGTGTTACAGGTTGGTGTAGTATAGTGGGCAACAATGCTGCCTGTCCTGTCAGTCTCCATCCAAGTGGTCTGTGCTACACCGGTACGAGTAGGATGACACTCAGATGTGCAGTCGTCTGTAACATGATTTATCATTGTAAGTTAAGAAGATGTGTTGAATGGAAATGTATAATGAAGCAAATCCAAGGTCATTTTGTTATTTTAATATTTTAATATTGTCATCTGAGTTTGAAGGAGGCACTACAGTGGATGATCACAGATTGATCACATTTCAGGACACATCACGCTCATGTTCATGGACGTCCTGGTGAGGTTTGTGTGCTGTGATGAGGGTGTTTGGATGAGTGTGGAAGTAGCCTTTCCTGATCTCTTCAGCTGTGCAGCGGTTTGAAGCACACAGCCTTGTGATCTGAGCGTTCTTCGACTACATGTTGTGACGGTAGGGAGACAGAGAGTCCCATTACACCGTCATTAAAGTGCCATCATCGTTACATTACAGCATTAGCCATTCCCTGGGGCTGCTGGTGCTCACACACACACGGGCCTCACAACACAATAAAGAGAAGTTAAAAAACAGCCCGTCATTTCAAACCTCCTCAATACTGCAGTGTGAGTCCGGGGAGCCTGGCCTACTGCTAACACCAGGCCATCTGATTGCACAGCTGCAGACAGCACTGAATGAATAAAACTATTCGGGCAAAACAAACTAGAATGATGGTCTCTAAAGGAGAAATACTGTAGTCAGAGATTTGACAGGGAGATATATTTCAGTGTTCCCATTGTTATTATTTTTTACAATCTTACAACACACACACACACACACACACACACACTGAGGATGTATTCAGACATGGTAATTGGACACACGAGGATGGTTCTGGGTACTTCACAGCATTGCCCTATTTTGAAAAATGTGTAGTATTGTACTAAAGTATGCGAGATTTTGGGTGGTATTATGAGGATAATTGGAATGAGTATCACTCAATAGAAACATAGTTGTCTGAATCCCAAGGCGGCTGGTGTGGTAACAATGGCAGAACACATTTATTTGACTCTCTAATCGTTTATCATAAATGGATCTTCTTGAATTTCACTAGCAGGGTTTCTCTCTCTCTCTTTCTGTCTCTCTCTGTCTTTCTCTCTATCTCTCTGACAGACATAAACTCTGCTTACATGTGAGATGTTCTTTCTCTCTGTCTGTATCTGTCCTCTGTCTGTCTCTCTGTCCTTCTGTGTCCGTCTGTCTCTGTCTCTCCAGACATACGTCTTACTCATGTTGTGTGTCAGATTGTACAGTACATTCTACTGTTCTCTTCTGCTCTTCCAGATACAGGCCTGGTTCAGTGTATGCCATGTAACCGTCTACTTTATCCACCTTTCCATAGTGTACGACCTACCACACGCCCACCTTAACTGGCTCCCTTCATTTATGCATAGGTCTCATTTTATTAATTATATGATAAATATATCATAATTTAGAAGGGTGTACATGATGTCAGCCATACACAACCCCTTTTATCATAGGTTAGTTTTACTGTAAGATTTTTGCTCACCAGATACTTTTTAGGTGACAGACCATTATGAACATAGCAGAGACAGTGTTAACACCATCATGAGCCATTGAATAGTGTTACATTTGTACATGTTTATTAGGGTCAGCAGTGGGGCTTGGCTGTAGCATAATTGCATTTGTCCCACAACCAAAAATAGTCCTGGATGCTCTGAGACTGTCCAGTGTAAAAGGGCTAGAGGACAACAGACACAAACAATGAGACTGTCCAGTGTAAAAGGGCTAGAGGACAACAGACACAAACAATGAGACTGTCCAGTGTTAAAGGGCTAGAGGACAACAGACACAAGCGATGAGACTGTCCAGTATAAAAGGGCTAGAGGACAACAGACACAAGCGATGAGACTGTCCAGTGTTAAAGGGCTAGAGGACAACAGACACAAACAATGAGACTGTCCAGTGTAAAAGGGCTAGAGGACAACAGACACAAGCGATGAGACTGTCCAGTGTTAAAGGGCTAGAGGACAACAGACACAAATGATGAGACTGTCCAGTGTTAAAGGGCTAAAGGACAACAGACACAAACAATGAGACTGTCCAGTGTTAAAGGGCTAGAGGACAACAGACACAAACGATGAGACTGTCCAGTGTTACAGGTTTAGAGGTTTATAGAGGTTTATTTAGAGCATTTCTTTTAAAGTCATATATACAAACTTTTTTTTTCACTATCTGTATATACTTGTCTGTATATAACTAATACATCCCCCAGGCCACTGCCCTGTGGGTGGCCTCTCTCCTTCAAGCTCAGGTCCTCTATCAAACCTCTGAAATCTTGAGGGTCCTGTGTGGTATCTCAGCTGTTCCCAGGACTGCATGGAGAACTGGGATGTCGTTCCTGGGATCTGCTCGAGCCAGTTCTCCCAGTTTCCCAGGGCTCACATCTCCTAATGCTCTGATTACTATGGAAACCATTTTGCCAATAACTATCTGGAAGTCCCATAGGACCACAGCTGAGTCATTCTCCTCCACCTTACGTGGCGTGTCCTGCTTTGACCTTTCAACCCAAACTCAGCACAGATGTTTCTGTAGTACTATATTAGTCACTTGGTTAGAACATTTGGTGTGTGTTGCTGGCATCATGCCAATCCCACTATGTGCCAGTGGTGCACACTGCGCAGGGGTTTATTTTCCTGTGATGGATCCTGGTCTCATTCTCCTCCTCCTCCTACTCAGGTTTCTGCTATCTGAGGTCCTCACTAAGCATCTTGGGGCCGTCTTCTTGGTGTACACCTGAATTTTGGATGTTTCATCCCTCTGATGTGCACTAGTCTTGAGCCACCCCCCCCCCCCCCCCACTTAGTGCACAGCCTCAAAGTGCTGGATTTGGGATGAAACCCTCCCACACAATCCCACAACTTACAACTGTCAAATATTATACAATTCAGCAAATCAGTGTGTGTCTACAGTATATGTCCTGTGTCTATATGGTATTTGTGCAGTGTTGATCCAGTCTTTGGTGTTTGTGCAGTGTTGATCCAGTCTTTGGTGTTTGTGCAGTGTTTATCCAGTCTTTGGCTGGTGTTTGTGCAGTGTTGATCCAGTCTTTGGCTGGTATTTGTGCAGTGTTGATCCAGTCTTTAGCCAGTATTTGTGTAGTGTTGATCCAGTCTTTGGTGTTTGTGCAGTGTTTATCCAGTCTTTGGTGTTTGTGCAGTGTTTATCCAGTCTTTGGCTGGTGTTTGTGCAGTGTTGATCCAGTCTTTGGCTGGTGTTTGTGCAGTGTTGATCCAGTCTTTGGCTGGTGTTTGTGCAGTGTTGATCCAGTCTTTAGCCAGTATTTGTGTAGTGTTGATCCAGTGCTCAAGCACCACAACTTTTTGCTTAATAATTTTAACATGGAGTCCTCAGCCGTGCTTTGATTGCGCTCATAACTCCCCTGTATTCCTCCCCCTTCCTCTCTCTGCAGGGCCTGGGCGTGTTGGTCTGTTCTGTTCAGCACGCTGCCTAGCCATAAGGTGACTGATAGGAGGATTCTGGCTCTGTGTCCATATGGAGCTCCATTGCTCTGCTGGGGTGCTGAGAGCTAAGAGTGCAACACGGCCAGCTCGGGTCCCTCACCTGACTGGCTTTAACCCGGGCAGCACACGTCAGTACAGCACACGTCAGTACAGCACACGTCTGTATAGCACACATCAGTACAGCACACGTCAGTACAGCACATGTCAGTATAGCACACGTCAGTATAGCACACGTCAGTACAGCACACGTCAGTACAGCACACATTAGCTGCCCCTTTCTATCACACAAATACCCCTCCCCTCACAACAATGCCTCTCCCCTCACACAAATGCCCCTCCCCTCACATGAATGTCCCTCCCCTCACAACAATGCCTCTCCCCTCACAAAAATGCCCCTCCCCTCACATGAATGCCCCTCCCCTCACATGAATGTCCCTCCCCTCACATGAATGCCCCTCCCCTCACATGAATGCCCCTCCCCTCACATTAATGCTCCTCCCTTCACATGAATGTCCCTCCCCTCACATGAATGCCCCTCCCTTCACATGAATGCCCCTCCCCTCACATGAATGCCCCTCCCCTCACATGAATGTCCGTCCACAGGCACTGTCCACATGCCCCCTCACCTGAGTTCACAATGGCATGTTGTGCTTTCGGTTTTGTTGCTCTGCTGGTTTTGGGCTCTGCTGGTTCTGCTGGTTTTGGGCTCTGCTGGTTCTGCTGGGTTTGGGCTCTTCTGGTTTTGGGCTCTGCTGGTTTTGGGCTTTGCTGGTTCTGGTGGTTTTGGGCTCTGCTGGTTCTGCTGGTTTTGGGCTCTGCTGGTTCTGCTGGGTTTGGGCTCTTCTGGTTTTGGGCTCTGCTGGTTTTGGGCTCTGCTGATTCTGGTGGTTTTGGGCTCTGCTGGTTTTGCTGGTTTTGGGCTCTGCCGTGTGTGCTGCTCCCCCGTGCGTGGAACATGAGAGTTTGAGCGTGAACAGTAGCTCATCTGTCCCTTTCACTCATTAGCTTTAATCAATAGTTTTATGCAAGTGCTAAGAGCTGTTGGACATGTGGACTGTTACAGCTTCTCTAATGCATCATTACTGAGGGCAAAAGCTGTGGCTTTGACTATTGAAAAGTCAACACTTAACAACCATTCATGCTAATGCTTGTGAATAGACTGAGCTCACGTTAGTGGGTTAGGACGTATTGGTCACGCTCCGCTTTTGCATGTTAAAGAGCTGGATGTTCAGGGGAGGTGACAGAGAAGCTCTGTGAAAGCTATTACAGGGCAATATTTAACTGCCCTAGAGAAACTCAGATAATAATCTTATCACCTTCAAACCACATATTTTCTGTTCCCAAAATCTCCACACAAGATTAAAAGCAATGGCAGTTCTGTTAACTAACATGAGATTCCCAACATTCCCAACATGTTACCTGTGCAACTATCATTGGTAAATAATAGAGCCTCAGCGAGGCAGGTGATCGAAATGTGATGATGCTTTGCGGAAAGCGGGCTGATGACGCTTGTCTCCTCTGTAGCGAGGGGAGAGACGCTGAGTGATTTGGTTCCATATGAAGAGCTACATCCATTGGTCATGGACCAGAATCCCTTTAGCTCTTTTATCCTTTGTAAGTACATGATACTGGTGCTGTAATTGGACCTGCCAGCCCACCTTCATCTGGAAATGCAGCCTAGGAGAGGGGGACAGGGAGACGTGCGGCGGGCCGCCACTCGAGTGCTGCTCAGGTGTCCTCCATTACTGCGAGCTAATGAAAGGCTTATCACAGAACTCGTCGGTCATATCGATTGGAGCAATTCTCACTTTGGTGAATAGCCCTCAGTGGCAGTTTCCATCAGGCTGAGCTACAAGCACTCTGCCCTTTCAGCTACTTTGTCATCAGCCTGTCATATTTTTTTCACGTGCTTATTCAACGTGCATTTGCTAGCTAGCGTCATTCCACAGCATTTTCAGGAACAAGTTTTGTTACCCGAAGTATAGCTATAGTATAGTATAGTATAGTATAGTATATTATAGTATATTATAGTATAGTATAGTATAACAGTGGGTGAATATGACCTCACAGTGAAATATAGTTAAAACAGTGTGTGAGTATAGTATCACAGTGAAGTATGGCTATAACAGTGTGTGAGTATGGTATAATTGAAGGGAATTTTTCAGAGCGCTCTTATGTAAAAGTCTGTTTGCTGGAAAACCTACAAATTGTGAAAAAGTTTGTGAACCCTGTAGAAATTTATAGGAGTTTTTGTAGGCTGACTTATCAGCTGTTGTTACAACTGCTGGACTCCAGTTGTGTTTGGAATATGATACTTCTTCAGATAAAGCTGAAAGTCATGTTTTTCATTTTCTACATACTAAAACTGTGACGGGTAGGGTGAGCGACTAAAAAGGAAGCGATCACGCCAAGTCTCAGGGAAAAAGGATGGTTTAATAAAGAAGTGTGCAAACCAAAAACCCGTGCAATAGATCCAAATCAAGGATATAATGACCAGCGGTCAACTGGTACAAAGACAAGACATATATAGGCAAACAAACGACCCTCAGGTGAGACAGATCACGGGCTCCGCCCACCTGACGGACGCACACGACATAACAAAACAACAACAACAGCCGCTGTGGACGGAGGCGACCGGTAGGGGGCCACCTCACCGTGACAAAAACACAGAATTTAATTTTTTTTTATATATATGGTACACTCTGTGAGTCTTATGACCTGAAACGTCTTACCGTAGCTTCCCTGAAATTTCTTTTGAATTGTGCCATAATCATAATCATTATCCATCCTAAAGATTTGACTACCTTCTCCATCACCAATTTTGACTGTTTTGTTCATGTGGGATTATACAATGAGTAGATTATTCAATTCAATTGTAATTATTATTAGAATTTTAACGTAGACCAAATTACATTTGTACAGAAATTCCCAAGACTTCACCAACTTTTTTTTCCCATCCAACCCTGTATTAGATTTGCCCATTCGTGACCTTAAAAGTAAGGTTTTGTATAGTCTTTGTAATGTACCAGGTGTGTTCGTGAAGCCTTTCTTTAACGCTAACAAACCCAAGGGTGCACATGAGACACGAGGGATCTGAGCCACATTGCAAACACACTTCATATCAAAGACATAGTAGAATCATTTCCATGAAAGCTAATGCCATTGTTCGTATGGAGATTAATAGTCACACTTTGCAACATTTTTGTTTGGAAATCAATTTGCATTAATGTGATAGTCTGCGCGGCTCCGGCGTGAGAGTGTCGTGTGCTCAGCAGTCCTCTTAATCAGGCTGCCGATCGGCCTGCGTGTGGCCGCGTGTCTACCCTGATGGCGTGGACGGATCTGAGCTCTGCCATGTGCTCACTGTCGCTGGAAATCAATTTGGGGGCAAGACTCGTCTGCAGGGGTCCGTCTCCACTTCCTCTAATTAAATACTGATGAGTCTGGTGTCCAGACAATCGCAGAGCGGGTCAGATGGTCAGCTCTCCTTTCCAAGTGCACTGGGACCACTGCTGTGTGGCTGATGGTTGGAGAAGATCTCATATGCCCCAGGCCTTTGAGAAATTACCCACAACTGTCACCTTGTTAGATGAACATGTAATACAAGGACATAATGATATTGGCAAAAAAACAAAAAAAAAACACATTTGGAAAGAAAAGGCACCAGTTTGAGTCTTTTGTGCATATAAGATTTTAAGCACTGATCACATAACTGATGTTATGAGACTGCAGGCATGTGTAATATGTGGGATGTAGGTGTGTAAACCTCATGAGTGTTTGCAGTCCAAACCTGGCACGTATGAACCTGCCATATGCGTGTCATCCTGCTCATAAACCGACCGGACCGAGCCTGTCATCTCCCGAGCTGGGGAGAAGAGAGGTGCAGGAAGCTTTAGGCTGGCAGCCCCGTCTCTCTCTCCACACCAGCCACGGTCTTCCTGTGGCGGTTGGCATTGCCACTGGAAGGACGAGTGACGGTGTTTGTTTGCTCTGTGGTGGCTTTTGTGTCGAGCGTGGATCGTGGCCAGCACGCTCACTGCACTGGGTCTAAATGATACAGCCATGCCAAGAGAACAGGTATATGTTTGATATTCAAAGGAGCGTTATTGGCACGACTGTAATGAGCTCAGTATTCCCAAAGAATTTCTACATTAACAGGAAAAAAATGGCAGAAGAGCTGCAGAACTGTTCAAATAAGTGACAAGAACTCAAATAGTGGATTTGGCAAATATCAGCAGAATCAGTTTCAGAATCTGCCCGTCTCTATGGCCAAACTCTGCTGACTGAGCCGGTACTTGGTCAGGATCCATATCTGTGGAGGATCTGTGATGTTCCAGTTTGTGCTCTCGCTCTGTTGTACAAAAGCACTGCAGTCTACTTTGGGCTTGGATTGGGTTCCCCCAGTGCACTACACACACTTCTACACAGGCTCAGCAGACATGGCTATATGTCCTCTGACAGAAACAGAAATCACAAATGCAATAATAAGCTTCCTTGTGTGTGTGTGTGTGTGTGTGCGTGTGTGTGTGTGTGTGTGTGTGTGTGTGTGTGTGTGTGTGTGTGTGTGTGTGTGTGTGTGTGTGTGTGTGTGTGTGTAATTGTGGAGTGTGGGAGGCATAATGTAGGCATTTTCACATCATCACTTATCTAACTGTTCTCTGTTGCTACTAAATGATGGTATTGCAGTGTTTCTTCCAAGCCTGCTGACTGTGCGAGATGTTCAGATTTATCATGTATTTCTGTAGCCCCGCTGGTCTAGGGCGGGGCTAAAGCACAGTGCTCAGATACACACAGTCAAACATGGGATGACACCAGTGGCCTGCTTTCAATGGGTAAACGTTTATCCCAATATTACTGTATAACTATAATATTCTCATCTCTTTAATGTAGCTTCAATCAGAGGGTCAGGGCTCATGAAGATTGAACAGGCTAACCTAGACATGCACAAAACACTAGCATGTATTACCTAACCTCTGCATGCTGAGTCTGTCTTAGTTCATGGGAAGGAGAGGAGAGATATTATACATGAACTTCACAAAGAATATTTGCCAGTATGTTGTGTGTGTTCCTGTGTTCGTGTTCGTGTGAGAGCGTGTAAAAGAAGAAGTATGAAAGATAGAGTTAAAAGAAAGAGAGAGTTAAAGACGTTTTTCCTGCTCTGCTGATTACAGGATGGGTAGAGCAGTAAGAGAAACCACACTCTCATGTTTCCTTCACACATGGGTTGTGAGAGCCCATCACCCTCAGCTTCATTCTTCACTGTGACCTATGAACAGGCCCAGTAGTCTGCACCATCTGCCAAGGCTTAGTCTTCCCTGTTTCTGGAGCTGTAGTCTTTCCTGTTTCTCGATCTGTAGTCTTCCTTGGTTCTGGAGCTGTAGTCTTCCATGCATGGAGCTGTGACAAGACAATGTCAAGGAACTTTGGGACAATGTTTGCTTTTAGCTTTGTGGGATGCAGAACTAATTGGAAGACATAAGATAAGAGCCACAAACCATGAACCAATTAATAGTTCCTAAATCTGAGGAAATGAAAGTGTTCTTTGATGACTACAAGAGAATTCTGATGGAGAGGTGAGATGGTAGAGAGGTGAGATGGTGGAGAGGTGAGATGGTGGAGAGGTGAGCTGGTGGAGAAGTGAGCTAGTGGAGAGGTGAGATGGAGGAGAGGTGAGATGGAGGAGAGGTGAGCTGGTGGAGAGGTGAGATGGTGGAGAGGTGAGCTGGTGGAGAGGTGAGATGGTGGAGAGGTGAGATGGTGGAGAAGTGAGCTGGTGGAGAGGTGAGATGGTGGAGAGGTGAGCTGGTGGAGAGGTGAGATGATGGAGAGGTGAGATGGTGGAGAAGTGAGCCGGTGGAGAGGTGAGATGGTGGAGAGGTGAGATGGTGGAGAGGTGAGCTGGTGGAGAGGTGAGTCGGTGGAGAGGTGAGCTGGTGGAGAGGTGAGCCAGTGGAAAGGTGGACTGGTGGAGAGGTGAGATGGTGGAGAGGTGAGCTGGTGGAGAGGTGAGCTGGTGGAGAGGTGAGATGGTGTAGAGGTGAGATGGTGGAGAAGTGAGCCGGTGGAGAGGTGAGATGGTGGAGAGGTGAGATGGTGGAGAGGTGAGTCGGTGGAGAGGTGAGCTGGTGGAGAGGTGAGCCAGTGGAAAGGTGGACTGGTGGAGAGGTGAGCTGGTGGAGAGGTGAGCTGGTGGAGAGGTGAGATGGTGTAGAGGTGAGATGGTGGAGAGGTGAGCTGGTGGAGAGGTGAGATGGTGTAGAGGTGAGATGGTGGAGAGGTGAGCTCTGGGTGTATCTGCTGAGAGTTCATCCACAGTGACACAGCTGCTTCGGAACTTCCATTATGTCCATGTTGTAGCTTGTTTCAGATGTCCTACTATACAATACTAAACTAGGAAAATCTGATCATGTTATTAGACACTCAGGTGAGAAATCTGTCTGTAGCATCAGGAGATGCTGAATTATCCACTTATATGCACGTTTCTGGTACAAATTAAATATAAAGTGATTAGGTTCATGTAGCCCTGGTGATTACTATAACGAACATTCATAGGTGTTAAGCTAATTAACTCCAATTATCTCATTCCCTTACACATAATTCTGATCTGTGCAAGTTTCAGGAGCTGATAATTCCATTACAGCACACCTACGGAAGCCCTGCTTATGACCCTGTGATCACTTTTCATTTTTGCTGCAAACTAGGGAAGGAGCAGGTCTTCCCCAGTACTCACACTGACTGGCGTTTAATAATGTTTTGCTCTGAACAGGTTTATGGAGGTGAGGTCATGGAGTATCTGAACACCTCCTTGGCTCCTGACTGGTGGTGGGCGACGCCTCCCGCCTATTACACCAGCACAGGAGCGTTGCTGGAAAATTGAAGCCCCTAAATAAATTTGTTCCTAAAGCAGGATTAGGCTCACCGTTCCTCCCTTTTAATGAGGCTGAGTCAATGGAGCATTGCGCCCACCTAAATCCTCACTGGTTTTCGCTGGAGCGATTAGTTCCCCCCTAAAAATCCTCCAGGCTATTAGTGCTGCTGGGCTGAGTGGTGGCAGGTCTTTGATGCGAGCGGAGGAGGTGGTGGCCAGCCGTTGAGAGCCTCTCCAAGCTCTCTGGCCTTCTCTCCGCCTGACTCAGGGCAATTCACAACCACAGTGCCCGGCTTTCTGCCCATTACACAGACGCACATTCACGCCTGCTGTGCCACGCCAGTGTACGTTTCGGCCCAAGCTGTTTGTCTTAAGTGCATGTTATCGTGCAGCTATACCGCTGTGCGGCACAGATATTAGCCAAGAGGAGAGATCCTAGATTGGGGTAATTGGCTTTACTCTTTCATGCTGTGTTATGAGTGCCATATCTCAAAACGTTTGAAGCAATCCATGCAAATGATGTGTTGGGGTTAAGACTTTTGAGAGGAAAATTGGCATGCATGTATCGTTTCGGAGGTTTGTTGTGCAAAACTACCAATTTTGGTTCCTATAAATTACTGTATGCTTCCTTTGCTTCTTATTTGTACATCTCTTTCTGTTCCAGCTGGCTGTTTCAGGGAGGATCGCCACAATTTGACATCGATGTTGGTGCAGCCGATCTCTGCTAGCCTGGCCAGAGAGCTGCTGGCTGCCCCTTCTGTAAGCCGCAGGAAACCCTGTGTCTCTATGGCAAAGCCACCCGCCTCAGGTTAGCATCAGACCAATGAACCCATGTACACTCAACACCTCAGTGAGCTTTAGTCTCACATGGGTCTCATAACATGGGCCCACCTCCATGTATTCTTTCCACAAAACATTACCTGTTGAAAAAATAATAGAATGAATGAGAATGCTTGTAAAATTACATCTCTTTCTTTGACCCAGTCATCACAATGGGTCAGGAATTCTACAATCAGAAAATAGCCACATTTAAACCTGCACAATATTAAATGATTATGATTGAAGGTTGTAGTACTCACTTTTTGGATAGCTACTAAATCAATACAGTTAATATTTATTCACAACCAGTATTGTCCAGTTCAGATATCTAATTCATATGGTAAACATTTCAAATAGAATTCTCAGTTGACTGTATTCTGCTGTATATTGTCTTTTGTATAGACAGTAATAATAGTCGTGGTCGGCAGAGTCTGTTATGTGAATATTAATTCAACACCATAAAGTTAGTCAGAGTCTGTTATGTGAATATTAATTCAACACCATAAAGTTAGTCAGAGTCTGTTATGTAAATATTAATTCAACACCATAAAGTTAGTCAGAGTCTGTTATGTAAATATTAATTCAACACCATAAAGTTAGTCAGAGTCTGTTATGTGAATATTAATTCAACACCATAAAGTTAGTCAGAGTCTGTTATGTAAATATTAATTCAACACCATAAAGTTAGTCAGTCTGTTATATAAATATTAATTCAACACCATAAAGTTAGTCAGAGTCTGTTATGTCAATATTAATTCAACACCATAAAGTTAGTCAGTCTGTTATGTAAATATTAATTCAACACCATAAAGTTAGTCAGAGTCTGTTATGTCAATATTAATTCAACACCATAAAGTTAGTCAGTCTGTTATGTAAATATTAATTCAACACCATAAAGTTAGTCAGAGTCTGTTATGTAAATATTAATTCAACACCATAAAGTTAGTCAGAGTCTGTTATGTAAATATTAATTCAACACCATAAAGTTAGTCAGAGTCTTGCTGTCACTGTGAAGGCTGGCGGTGCTTCCTGTGTAAAGTCTTCTGCTGAGTTTTGAAATGTTGTATAGGTTGTTCCCATGCTTATATATGCTTAAGCTGTTTGATTCTCTACTGTAGTTCCCTGGAGCATCTCTGAGAATCCCACCTGAACTCACTTGGGTTTCAAAGAGTACATAAAGTAGTCTATTCTGGGGCCTGGCTGATGACACCAGCCTTTTCTCATCTAACCAAAGTCGCACGTACCTCCAGCTATTCTGTTACGATGCTTCAGTTCTCCCAGGCTGAGCGTGGTATTTCTGCTGGCACTGGGACAGATCTCTTGTTTGGAACCGACCTCTCTTGTGATTAAATATGGGTTTTCCAGTAGATAATGTCCACAAAGAAAATGGATTGCATGAAGTGAAATAAAGTGATTTTAAATGAAAGCTTGCATAGTTATGGAGTCAAAGCTGTCGATGCTTAAGTGTCTCTTCTTCTCTGTATCTGTTGGTGAAAGTATAGAGCTATGTTATGCTTCAGGACTTATCTCTGTTGGTGACTGTGCTGTGAGTCTCTTGGTTGCTATGCAGTGAGTCTTGGTTGCTATGCTGTGAGTGTCTTGGTGACTAGAACCTGCATATTCCCTTCTGGCTCCTGATTGGCCTGCCTCCTCAGTAACCATCTCCATATGCCACTGGTCTTATTCCCCTGCAGACTGCTTGGTTTCAGTTTCCTCACAATCACAACAGAACTTAAGGTTCTGCAGGTTATGGCTACAATCTTACAGTGCATCACAATAAGTCACCACCCATTGGAGAAGCTGTCTGTTCGCCTGTTCCTGGTGATTCCTCTAAACATGAGAACACGGTGCTTTGACAAGGTCACCGTAGCTGGGCTTCCTGCCCAAGCGGTACTCCAGACCAGATCACATGCCGCAGACTCGTACATCCATCCACACACACTACTCTGCTTCTCTCTCTCTCTCTCTTTCTCCCTCCCTCACTCTTTGTCTCTCTTTCATTCCCAAGGTGCTGCCTCTTATGTGTTTAACTCGTTACTGATCACTAATCAGAAGTGGTATTCAGTGTAATTACATTGAAAGGGCCAAGCACACTCCGGAAAGGTTACTGTTCAAATGGAACAATGATTTTTAATCTGGCATTGAAAAATGTATTCAGAGTATAACACTAATTTGGTAGTTACAAAGTTTAACCCTGGTGACCTGCCTCAAAATTTTATCAGCTGTTTTAATATAATTTGTCCTAATGGTGTTCCAGTGTCTCAATAAAAGGCTCAGGGCCTGGCAATGTAACCTAGTTCTGCTGTTACTGTTACCATGACCACACCACCACCACACCATCACCGCACCACCACCACACAACCACCACACCACCACCACACCATCACCACACCATCACAACACAATCACCACACCATCACCGCACCACCACCACACCATCACAACACAATCACCACACCATCACCGCACCACCACCACACCATCACCACACCATCACAACACAATCACCACACCACCACCACACCATCACCGCACCACCACCACACAACCACCACACCACCACCACACCATCACCGCACCACCACCACACAACTACCACACCACCACCACACCATCACCACACCATCACAACACAATCACCACACCACCACCACACCATCACCGCACCACCACCACACAACCACCACACCACCACCACACCATCACCGCACCACCACCACACAACCACCACACCACCACCACACCATCACCACACCATCACAACACAATCACCACACCATCACCGCACCACCACCACACCATCACAACACAATCACCACACCATCACCGCACCACCACCACACCATCACCACACCATCACAACACAATCACCACACCACCACCACACCATCACCGCACCACCACCACACAACCACCACACCACCACCACACCATCACCGCACCACCACCACACAACCACCACACCACCACCACACCATCACCACACAACCACCACACCATCACCACACCACCACCGCACCATCACCGCACCACCACCACACAACCACCACACCATCACAACACAATCACCACACAATCACCACACCATCACCACACAATCACCACACCACCACCACACCATCACCGCACCACCACCACACAACCACCACACCACCACCACACCATCACCGCACCACCACCACACAACCACCACACCACCACCACACCATCACCACACAACCACCACACCATCACCACACCACCACCGCACCATCACCGCACCACCACCACACAACCACCACACCATCACAACACAATCACCACACAATCACCACACCATCACCACACAATCACCACACCATCACCACACCACCACCGCACCATCACCGCACCACCACCACACAACCACCACACCATCACAACACAATCACCGCACCACCACCGCACCACCACCACGCCACCACCACACCATCACCGCACCATCACCACACCATCACCACACAATCACCACACCATCACCGCACCACCACCGCACCATCACCGCACCACCACCGCACCATCACCGCACCATCACCGCACCACCACCGCACCATCACCGCACCATCACCACACCATCACCACACCACCACCACACCATCACCACACCACCACCACACCATCACCACACCATCACCACACCACCACCACACCATCACCACACAATCACCACACCATCACCACACCATCACCACACCACCACCACACCATCACCACACAATCACCACACCATCACCACACCATCACCACACAATCACCACACCACCACCACACCACACACCACACCACCACCACACCATCACAACACCATCACCACACCACCACCACACCACCATCACACCACACACCACACCATCACCACACCAACACCACACCACCACCACACCACCACCACACCATCACCACACTATCACCACACCACCACCACACCATCACCACACCACCACCACACCATCACCACACCACCACCACACCATCACCTCACAATCACCGCACCATCGCCGCACCACCGCCGCACCATCACCACACCACCAACACACCACACACCACACCACCACCACACCATCACCACACCATCACCACACCACCACCACACACCACACCACCACCACACCATCACCACACCATCACAACACCATCACCACACCACCACCACACCACCAACACACCATCACCACACCATCACAACACCATCACCACACCACCACCACACCACCAACACACCACACACCACACCGTCACCACACCATCACCACATCACCACCACACCACCACCACACCACACACCACACCATCATCACACCACCACCACACCACCAACACACAATCACCACAGAATGTCTGCTTGCCTCCAGAGGCTGTAATTCGGTAGAGAAAGAGTCTGTGTGATGTATGACAGGACGTGTTGTAAAACTGGTGCTGTGGAGTGGACATGCTGGCATCACCCAGCAACCTCTCTCTCTCTCTCTCCCTCTCTCTCTCTCTATCTCTCTCTCTCTCTCTCTCTCTCCATCCTGCTGTCATCAGTGTGTGATGCTGAGTGATGAAGGATGTCACAAACACACACACACACACACACACACCTATGTAGAAAGTGGGCACTTTTGAGCTAATAACACTTAATCATGCATGCTTGAAAAACTCAAACTCTTGTTTTTACACACACATACACACACACACACACACACACACACATCCGTAACTCATGCAAGCCCTCTTCTGGTTGTGTGTCTGTGCCAGGAAGCATCTGCATGGGGTTTTAATAGAGGATATTAAGCTCTAATTCCTGCTATTGAGCACAAATCCCCTCTTATCTTTGCATCTTCACCCCGGAGATCCTTCTGGGACTGCAGTGCACACGCTGCGTCTTGATAGACAGTGAAGGATTTTCGGCTCCTGCGACAGAATGAAAGGTGTGTGGGCTTTAAGGTGAATCCCTCGCCCAGGTTCTAGTGGAAAAGTTAAAGACTCCAGGTATTGGGATGATTATAACTCAGCCCACTGTTGTTTTGGATGAGAATGCGTTTAATTGGACTTCGGAGAAACCTCTGAGGGCACCGACCAAGTTGTTTGTGGGCGTCTGTGTGTGTGTGTGTGTGTGTGTGTGTGTGTGTGTGTGTGTGTGTGTGTGTGTGTGTGTGTGTGTGTGTGTGTGCATGTAAGACAGACTGGAAAAACAAAATGATAAGCACTGATGGAGCATGGCTTTGATACTGAACCCTAAAGGGCCAAAATCATTTTTGTTTACTGAATGTTTAAGAATAATGTGCTACATATCTACAGCAACACTCATAGGTACATATAAAGAAACAAAAATAGTGTGTATGTTTGTGTGTGTGTGTGTGTGTGTGTGTGTGTGTGTGTGTGTGTGTGTGTGTGTGTGTGTGTGTCTGCATACCTGAGTGCAGATAACTGACTGGTACATGACATCATAACATCACTAGTCAGTGCACAGGGACCAATGTTGAAAAGATACCTGGACCAGTGACACAAGCATCATGGCCAGTGTTCTGAGTGTAGTAGCTGACCCTGGACCAGTGACACAAGCATCATGGCCAGTGTTCTGAGTGTAGTAGCTGACCCTGGACCAGTGACACAAGTATCATGGCCAGTGTTCTGAGTGTACTAGCTGACCGTGGACCAGTGACACAAGTATCATGGCCAGTGTTCTGAGTGTACTAGCTGACCCTGGACCACACAGCGCTCCCCATCCTACAGTTTCCCAGCCATGAATGTGATGGTCTGGGCCAAAGCCTCCACTGGCTTCCATTTACAGGTTCCAGTGCTGAAGAGACAGTAATCTGTGCTGTATTGATTGGGCCAAGCACTGACCACTCCAGAGGTTTGAAATAATTTGTTTCTCTCTGTCCACGCACTCTCTTTTAATTCCCCTTCAATTAAGGCTTTTACTCTATTGCTGCTGTGTGTTCTAATATCGGTCCCTCCGCACCGTGGAGAGGAGACACTGGAGAACATAAGACCTATCACAAGAGCCCCTGAGACACAGCCCGGATCAGAACCCGGTCCGTGGGTTCCGCACGTCATTGGCCAGGTCTAGTGTGCCGCTGCATGCGGTCGAATACGAATGTGTTTGGGTTTATTCGTTACTGTGCACAGGGGTTTTTTTTTTTTTTTGGTTTAGTGCCAGTGAGCATCATGCATCCAGGTCTAATCTCACCCTTATTCACCGTAGAGAAAAGCAATTGCAGGGAGAAAGGCCCAAACGAATTGGTATTTCTGTGAACGCATGCTGCCTGCCACGTCAGCCCCACTCCCCGAGCTGCTCACATGAATGCCATAAGTATAATAAATTGCCTGTGCAATTACAGCTCTCGAGCAGAGATGCAGTACAGAATAGCTTTATCGAAACCCCTTTAATTATAGTGGTATTGATTGGTGAGAGCAGGTAGTTTGGTCTGTAATGGGAGTCACGATCACTGCTCCTTCCCGCCATTCCTGTTAATAAACCATGTGGGAACGAGAGCGACCAGACAACTGACTGACCTCTGACCTCTGATTCACAGACTAATGGCTTTCATTATCCGGTAAAGCCATTAAACAATACTGGTTCAAACAGAGCAAGGGGATCATTGTATTTCCACATCTCATCTACGCTGTTTTATATATACACACACACACACCCACACACATACAGACACACCACTGAATTTAATGATGGTTCTCCACATGTCCACTTCCTCCTCAAGAGTCAACAGAAGGCACCACGAGTCAGTGCAAGAACAGCTGCGTCAGAAGGTCTGCTAAGCCAATCAAATATGGGCCATTAAAGCTTGCAGTAGTGCAGTAAGCAGCATCTTCACTGAAGTGAAACTTCACCACAGCCATGTGCACACGTGCTGCACGCCCCAGGCTGCGACCGACTCCCTTCAGCAGCTCATATATATTCAGCTCCTTACCCAGAGTCATTAGTGCTGTTGTTAGATGTGATAAATGGATCTTGTGGTGGTGTGGAGATCACGGGTGCTGTGTGAGAGGAGTGACTCCACCACTGCTCCATCACTGCTCCATCACTGCTCCATCACTGCTTGATCAGTTCTCCACCACTTCTCCATCACTGTTCCACCACAGCTCCACCACAGCTCCACCACTGCTCCATCACTACTCCATCACTGTTCCACCACTACTCCATCACTGCTCCATCACTGTTCCACCACTACTCCATCACTGCTCCATCACTACTCCACCACTGCTCCATCACTGCTCCATCACTGCTCCACCACTGCTCCATCACTACTCCATCACTACTCCATCACTGTTCCACCACTACTCCATCACTACTCCATCACTGCTCCACCACTGCTCCATCACTGCTCCATCACTGCTCCACCATTGCTCCACCACTGCTCCATCACTACTCCATTACTGTTCCACCACAGCTCCACCACTGCTCCATCACTACTCCATCACTGTTCCACCACTACTCCATCACTGCTCCATCACTGCTCCATCACTACTCCATCACTACTCCACCACTGTTCCACCACTACTCCATCACTGCTCCATCACTGCTCCATCACTACTCCATCACTACTCCACCACTGTTCCACCACTACTCCATCACTGTTCCACCACTACTCCATCACTACTCCATCACTACTCCACCACTGTTCCACCACTACTCCATCACTGTTCCACCACTGCTCCATCACTACTCCATCACTGCTCCATCACTACTCCATCACTGTTCCACCACTACTCCATCACTGCTCCATCACTGCTCCACCATTGCTCCACCACTGCTCCATCACTACTCCATTACTGTTCCACCACAGCTCCACCACTGTTCCACCACTACTCCATCACTGTTCCACCACTACTCCATCACTACTCCATCACTACTCCACCACTGTTCCACCACTACTCCATCACTGTTCCACCACTACTCCATCACTACTCCATCACTACTCCACCACTGTTCCACCACTACTCCATCACTGTTCCACCACTGCTCCATCACTACTCCATCACTGCTCCATCACTACTCCATCACTGCTCCACCACTGCTCCATCACTGCTCCATCACTGCTCCACCATTGCTCCACCACTGCTCCATCACTACTCCATTACTGTTCCACCACAGCTCCACCACTGCTCCATCACTACTCCATCACTGTTCCACCACTACTCCATCACTGCTCCATCACTGCTCCATCACTACTCCATCACTACTCCACCACTGTTCCACCACTACTCCATCACTGCTCCATCACTGCTCCATCACTACTCCATCACTACTCCACCACTGTTCCACCACTACTCCATCACTGTTCCACCACTACTCCATCACTACTCCATCACTACTCCACCACTGTTCCACCACTACTCCATCACTGTTCCACCACTGCTCCATCACTACTCCATCACTGCTCCATCACTACTCCACCACTGTTCCACCACTACTCCATCACTGTTCCACCACTGCTCCATCACTACTCCATCACTGCTCCATCACTACTCCATCACTGTTCCACCACTGCTCCACCACTGCTCCATCACTTCAGCCTTCAGCAGTGCTGGTGTGCTGCACCCACATCCTCTCTGCCTCTCTGACTTCATCTTTATTTCCCTCTGATATCTACATGTGATGTGGCTAATGGAGGAGGCAGAGAATATTTAGTGATCCACAAGGAAAACACATCTGTCTGTGTGTGGGGCCCTCATGAAAACACATCTGTCTGTGTGTGGGGCCCTCATGAAAATACATCTGTCTGTGTGTGGGGCCCTCATGAAAACACATCTGTCTGTGTGTGGGGCCCTCATGAAAATACATCTGTCTGTGTGTGGGGCCCTCATGAAAACACATCTGTCTGTGTGTGGGGCCCTCAAGAAAACACATCTGTCTGTGTGTGGGGCCCTCATGAAAACACATCTGTCTGTGTGTGGGGCCCTCATGAAAACACATCTGTCTGTGTGTGGGGCCCTCATGAAAACACATCTGTCTGTGTTTGGGGGCCCTCATGAAAACACATCTGTCTGTGTGTGGGGGGCCCTCAAGAAAACACATCTGTCTGTGTGTAGGGGCCCTCATGAAAACCCATCTGTCTGTGTGTGGGGCCCTCATGAAAACACATCTGTCTGTGTGTGGGGCCCTCATGAAAACACATCTGTCTGTGTTTGGGGGCCCTCATGAAAACACATCTGTCTGTATGTGGGGGGCCCTCATGAAAACACATCTGTCTGTGTGTGGGGGGCCCTCATGAAAACACATCTGTCTGTGTGTGGGGCCCTCATGAAAACATATCTGTCTGTGTTTGGGGGCCCTCATGAAAACACATCTGTCTGTATGTGGGGGGCCCTCATGAAAACACATCTGTCTGTGTGTGGGGGGCCCTCATGAAAACACATCTGTCTGTGTGCAGGGGCCCTCATGAAACACAATATTCAATTTCTCTTCACCCCAAACCTGGAGACAATTCAGGGTCCCTCAGCCAACCTGCTGTTTGAAATTGTCCTTTCACACACACACACACACACACACACACACACACACACACACACACACACACACACACACACACACACACACACACACTTCCTGGTGCAGTGGGATCCACAATGAATTATTTACTTTAATCTGTTGGGATATCATCTAGATTAATATTTGCCCCTGGACTCTTTACTGTATAATTGCCAAGACCCTAAGCAGGGGTGAGAGTGCTCTCCCTCTGTTACGGCTGCTACCTGCTCATTTCCCTGATGAACCCGCCGGTGTGGAACACGTGCTGGGTGCATTGGAGCACCCAGAGGGAGTTTGATTTTCTTTCCCATCACCAGGAGGAGGGGGGAGGGGCTGTGTTAGGGCTGGCGTGTCAGATCACAAGTGGGTGTGCTTGAGCGCGGCTGTAGACAGAGGTGGGGGGCGGGGGGGGGGGGGGGTTTCAATTGTGTAAATGACTTCCTCTAGAGATAAGACCTTCCTGTGGCTTTGTTTGTGCAAAGCTTTGAAAAATCAAATGTTATTTGTAAATGTTATATTAGTCTCTCTCTCTCTCTCCTTCTCTCTTTTCTTTCACATTCTGTCTCTCACTTTGTGCAGTAAGCCATAGATTCATTTTTTTATTCTTTGTGCAACAGTGCAGTCTTGTGTCAAACCTGTAAATAATTCAATAAATATAACATTTAATTTCTTTTCTTTTCTCAGAACGGAAGATTATAAAACTAAGTATTGCATCCCAGACATCATACCAAAGAGTGCACAACGTCATTGGCTACATGAAAGGGAAGACTGACCCAGGTGTGATATCTTACGTACAACACCTCTATGTTAACGGAAAAGAGAAATGTATTTACTTATACTACCTCCACCTTGACCAAAATGACAGGTTAGTTATATATTACTTAAATCACCTGCTTTAATTATCTTTAAAGGAAAGATTGCAAACACACAGATGAAGTTATTTTCTGTGTTGTGTCTATGTATGGAGACAGTTTATAACACTGAACATACATGTTTACGATTATACAGGAAAAGGTCACCCGAAGTAACACTACTAATGTGAAGAATCATTGCACTTTTGCTGGCCTGATTCAGTTCAGAACTTCTCACTGGGTCAAGGGTACAGCTTAAGGACTTATTCTCAGATTTTCTGCACAGTCTTGTACCTATTTTGAGCCTTTTTGGCCGAGTGAGAGTGAGGCGGTGTGTTATACAAAGAGCCCCAGTGCTGAGGCAGACTCTCTCATCTGGGCTATGATAAACAGCTCCCTTAAAACAATGGCTGACACCGGTGTCCACATGCAGGTCACCCGACTGCTGAAAATAGCCATTTAATTACTGACCTGTGGTTGCCCTCTTTGAATGATTTAATCGTTTTCTGTGATGCGGGGGACGTTTTTAATCTTCCTCTTCCTCCTTAGGTTTAAAGCCCATGTGGATTTATATCTTGAGATTTACTGTAGCTTTTTACACTGTAAATGTGCTGTAACTGGGACTTTGTTATGAACTGTTGTCCTAAATATCCTCTATATATGTCCACTGACTTCCCAGCAAATGATTACTTCAACGTATTCTTAGATTTCTTGTTCCTGTTCAATGATTGCTGGAATTCCATTAACGTCCCTAAAATGTCCCAACCAAACATTATGAGATGCGAGTTAAAACATTTCTCACTTATTGGTTTTGATGTCTTGGCTGTCACTGTGAGGCAGGTCTTGTGTAATGCTCACCACCGCTCGCCTTGATGAAGCTTAACGCCTGCAGCTAAAGCCTCAGAAAGTTATCAGCTCTTTGTGTGTGTGTGTGTGTATTTGTGTGGGTTTGTGATGGGTGTTTGTTTCTGTGTGAGTGTTTGTCTATGTGGGTTTGTGATGGGTGTTTGTTTCTGTGTGAGTGTTTGTCTATGTGGGTTTGTGATGGGTGTTTGTTTCTGTGTGAGTGTTTGTCTATGTGGGTTTGTGATGGGTGTTTGTTTCTGTGTGAGTGTTTGTCTATGTGGGTTTGTGATGAGTGTTTGTTTCTGTGTGAGTGTTTGTCTATGTGGGTTTGTGATGGGTGTTTGTTTCTGTGTGAGTGTTTGTCTATGCGGGTTTGTGATGGGTGTTTGTTTCTGTGTGAGTGTTTGTCTATGTGGGTTTGTGATCTGTGTTTGTTTGTGACTGCGTGTCCTTGGTTTCGCCCCCGCCATGCAGATCGATATGTGCTGGTTGGCAGTCGCCATGGTAGCTGGTATGAGGGTGTTCTGGCGGACTGGAGAAGCAGCGCTGCAGTCGTGACTCAGATCATCGCCTCCGTGGCAACTCAGACCCACACTGGCTGGCAACCGGACCGTACCATTGTCTTCTCCTCATGGGGGGGCACGGCAATGGGCAACATCGGCTCCTTTGAATGGGGCGAGGTAATATGGAAAAACTCCTTCTCTAGTTTTAGAAAAGACTAGAAAAGATTTAGAAAAGATTTGACCCTGTGTTTGACCCTGTGTATATGCAGAGTAACATGTGGTGAGGAGGCAGGTGTGTCTCCTGAGAATGAGGAACATACCAGATCAGTAGACATGGTAAACTTGTGTGAAGAGGAGGTCATTTAAGAGGAGGTTAGGGTTTACCTGAGGCTTCTAGTGCTTTCGTTGTTTTAGTAACCAAAGGTTGAAAAAAGCAAATGATGACATCCAAACACAGCTAACAGGAGAATATACTGCCCTCTGAACACCCGAAGAGAGGGTCAGTGACCTCTGACAGATGGGAGAGAGGGTCAGGGCCTGCGATTGATTGGTTCTTGAAAGCAGTTTCAGTATCTGTGATCAGTACTGAGCAATGATTATGTATCTATCTGCCATGCTAACAGAGTGAGAGTTATAGTAGTGATGATGACCAGACTCATGGTGATGACATCATCAGCTGCCTCACCGTAAACGTTAAAGACTTCTGCTCCTTTCACTGACCTGGTCCACTGTGCTTCCAGGAGAACCGTGTGGTTCTGGCGAGCAGGGCGGTGGCCTACGTCAGCGTCCGCAGCCCGGTGAGCACACGGGGGCCCCAAACCACCGCCTCCCCCTCCCTCTTCCAGCTGGCCTCTGACATTCACAAGGTAAAGAGCAGCACAGCCCCCACCTTCCATTTTACAGTGACATGCAGACCACTGAAACATCAGCGCAATAAAGAGCGGTCTGGAACCGAGCAAAAAAACCCAAAAACAAAACAACAACATGCTGTGTATATTTGTTTACTGTTTCAATAACATTTTAAAACTCAAACTTTGGGGTCAGTGCTGGGTGAATAGCAGTTAAGACTTCAGTAAGTAGCTGTGTAAACAACTATATAATACATTTCTACTTAAAGCTTGTGTGAGAAACAGACTTTTCCTTGCATTTCTGTCATTGTCAAAACTTGTATATTCATACCTTGTGCTTCAGTCGTCAAAAAGGTTAACCTATTCAAATATTGCCAGTGTATTCCTTCTCTAATAAGCCTGTGGATCAGCAGGGGTGTTCAGTCCAGAGAGGGCCAGAGTATGTCTTCTAATGACAGGATGCCCTATTATTTCCACACAAGCAATAATCCTCTTTATTAACCTAAATGCCAGTCCACCTGTGACATTTTACAGTAATAAAGGGGGTCCTGACCCACTCGGCAGGCATGATGTAACTCTCTTATGCAAAAGATCAACTTCAGAGCGAATAATGGCCGTAGTTATTTTCCCTCTTCACTTAAATCTGGCTGATGCAGTGTTTGATTTCGTTTGGAAAAGCAGAAAAATTCTTAAGGCAAAGTTTTGTAGACCAAAAAAAAATTAAAGATCTGAGATGCTTTAAAAACAGTGAGCTGTTTGATGATTGAAAATGTCCAGGGAATGCTGTTATGATGAACGGGAGATCTAGGCACTTGATGTCTTCCACGTGGTAACGAAAGGATGGGCAATAAATTCCAGCCTTAAGTTCATGATGTTCCTACTCTGAGTCTGTAATCTGGGTTCCATACGATCACTACTTTTCAGCTCCCATCTAAGCAAGTTTGAAAGAGAAGCTCCTCTATCAGCAGAAGATCAGTCAGAATGACATACAGGATGTTCAAGAGCAGATCTTGTTCTATATGTGATGCACTAGTTCATCTTCTTCTACCCTCTCAAAAGTCAAAGTCAGACAGGCACTGCGGTCTTTACACTGTAATGCAGAAGTGGGGATGTACTGTAGATGCTCTTTGGTGTTGGCATGTGAAACTGGAAAGGAAGTGCAGTCACTGGTTTTAAAATGACCGATGAGGTTTATGATGTTCCTAGCCTTAAACTGTTCAAATGTAGGTATGATGACCACAGTTGTGGTCTTGAAGTATATTTTGATCAAATGAGGTCAGTGTGGATTGATGTCAACTATTCCATGTGTCATGTGAAGCAAATAAGTGGGAGGGCGGGTAGGCGGGCCGGTGGGAGGGCGGGTAGGCAGGTAGGCGGGTAGGCGGGCCGGTGGGAGGGCAGGTAGGTGGGTAGGCGGGCCGGTGGGAGGGCGGGTTTTAGGCGAGCCGGTGGGAGGGCGGGTAGGCAGGTAGGTGGGTAGGCGGGCCGGTGGGAGGGCAGGTAGGTGGGTAGGCGGGCCGGTGGGAGGGCGGGTAGGCTGGTCGGTGGGAGGGCGGGCCGGTGGGAGGGCGTGTAGGCGGGCCGGTGGGAGGGCAGGTAGGTGGGTAGGCAGGCCGGTGGCAGGGGTAGGTGGGCCGGACTCTAGCTAACATCCTGCACACTGAAGTGGAAGGTCATCATGGAGGAGGTCGTCCTGTCTGACAGTTGTTACATGTTCACACTATGCCACTCCTGACAACAATAAATAATTCCTGGCAGAGAGACAAGGCTGCATACCCCAGTGCAATGATAACAGGACGTAGGAGAGTTATATTGCTGGTGTAGTTATGTGATATTTATATACATTCATACAGTTCTTTATGTGCTTTCATGTAGGTGGGACTGGCCTAATGGTGGCTGGGACCAACTTAATTAGTGGGTATCGTGATGGCAGCACTGCCTCTCCAGTTAACACAATGTAAAATAAATGAGTCTCAAAATTAATCAATTTGTGTCTACCACAGATTTCAGTCACAATGCTTCCTATTGTAGACTTTGGAGAGTAAACTAATGAAAACAGCAAACAGCATGTTTGTAAGGCCATCCTGCCATCTGCAGCTGGAAAAAATGTTCATGGACAACCACAAACCAGTTTGTCAATTCTCAGTCCCTGAACGATATCAGTTTCCATGGATCACTGGTGCAAAGACCCATGCGTAACCCTTCTGTGCAAGAGACGCAAAATTCCCTCATTAGCATTCGAATTAAATGGAATAACATTCGATCAACAGTGTGGTCTGCTTCTGACTGTCTGGTCTGCTTCTGACTGTCTGGTCTGCTTCAATAAGGTCTGCTTCTGTCTTCGGTGATGTCAGATTCTGTAAATTAAATTTAAAAAGGGGAAATAAATGTTTTCATTTCTTAAATATTCTGTTTGCAGTCACAATGATAATGAGACAACCCCAGACTGAAGATGTGTGTGTTCTTGTACAATAATGCTGTGTAATCAGTTTATCACATTTTAGCCCTCTGCTGCAGGTTGCTAGTCTTGGTGTGAATTAAAATGGCATAAATGCAGAAAGCTTTAGGACTGCTTAACTGAATAAAGAATGGTAATAAAAACACAGTCATATGAGAAAGTGGCTTCAGTTCAGTGCACCTCCTGTCAGTGTTCCTCACTCAGACATTTGGCTAAATCTGTAACTGGAAAACTTCAGAATAGAGCTCACCAAGTTGGAGCTCAAACCAGCACTTTTGACACTTTGTGGGTGTCGACACAGTAGCACTCCAAGCCTTCGCATTATGGCGTCTTTGTTTGTGTTCACGTCTCAGGTTTTCAGTTAGCCTTAATTGGATTTGCAGCTGAGATAGACTGTTCAGACTGCTGCCACTTCAGACATGCTTTGATTTTTTTTTTTTTTGGAACTTTTCACGCAGAACTTTACGAGGCATCAGGTATCCTCATCAGTCTCAATATTCTAAAACAGTTTAACTATAATTCACACCCTTGCTATGATTGTAATATTTTCCACTTATCTTGCTTTGCAGCTGTCTTCAGAATAGAGATACCATTGCTATGATGCTCCGAATGGGTGCTTTGGAACCAATTATAATAAAACAGATACTTCTTTAGGGATTATGGAGTACAGCATACAAACTAAATGGAGAGACTTTTCATGGTTTAATTGGGTAGTGCTGGAGCAGTGCATGTGCCCTTGGTGTATTTTAAAACTGAATCTCGAATCTGAGGATTGCTCAGTGGCTAAAACCTGAAAGGAGAACAATGTTATCTTTATTTTTCTTCTTCTAAAATAGAAACCTTTCATTTGGTTGGGAAGGTTCATCTGTTTTATATTGTACTCCCAGCACCTGCTACAGTCTTCCCACATAGCTCAGGAAGATATTAGGTACGCTCTTCTTTTACATGTGTATTACCACCGCTGCCCTTTAACTGACCAATTATTTTAGTTTTTCCGAATCTAGTTTGTTTGCATTCACATTTGTAATCATACCAAGACTGATGCGTATTAAACTGGACCTCTGGTACTGTGAAAAGTCCAGAGACAACCCCTTCTTTCATTTATTTCCAGTTAAACAGGCAACATTAACACTTGAAACATGTATTTACAAGAAACTTACTAAGCTGTTTGACATCTGTCGGGATTTAAATTGTCCGCGCTTGACTTTTGTGCCATCCTCATAACCCTAAAATCCTAATTTACTGCTGTGTCTTCCAAAAAAATAGAGCTCCTAAAGGAGTCTGTGGTGAAACAGACTGAGACGCAGGTAGGATCCATCAGCAACAATCTTACATTGGCAGGGATCAACATTCTGAGATGGGTTAAGGACAATACAGAGAGAAATAAAATAGTGATATATGGCAAGATGGTGGCAGTAGAAGTGTAGAAGACACAGGATCCACCTGCCCGAGGACTGTGAGGATCCAGATGGAGCATTTCTGGAATGTAGCTCCATGTGGAGATCCTGTGTAGACATCGATGTGCTTTGGCCTTGGTGGAAGACAAGGCCTTTGAACAATGTATCATAGATAAACGTTTGACTGTTCCCAATAACTCTCCTGGCATCTACTGCAGCCACTCCTGAATCTCACCTAACCAAACAGAGGGCTGGAGGCCTAACAGGAGACCTAACATGCACTAACAGGGTTGTATCTGTAGAGGCGTTTGGCATTCTCGGCCCAGGGTAGGAACTCTAGTCATCCTGTGCAGTGCTGCTATATGAATGGAGGAACCACCCAGTTTGTTACTCAACATGCTTCACTTTTTGATCGAACTGCAGATGGTAACCCCAATGGTAGGCTTACCAACACCTGCAACAACTTAAAGGCAAACCAAATGTAAGAGGTGAATTGGATGAAATGGATAATGAATACCCCGAATACCTCACTGAAAAGCACTTCTGCCATTTCTAGTGCTCATCAGCTACAAGAATGACTGTTGCCTTAAGTCGGGGTAAATCAGTGATAGTTAACATGAATGTGTGGCCATGGTCTATGGGACACTGATAGTGGACCCATAACCCTGCAGGTAGCCATCTTGGAACCTTGCTCTGGGTCGGCACATGATAGACTTCCACAGGTTCAGTGTCCTGATGCAGAGATGTTCACCAGAGTTTGTTCTGCAACAGTGTGAGTGTGTGATGAATGCCTGGGGCTTGGAGAGGGGTGTGTATCCACTGAAGAAGTGTGGATTGGATGCCTGTGGAACAGGATTTGTCAAAAGAACAATCTGAGGGTGTGGGTTCTGTATGCTGCTCTTTCCCAGTAGTGTCCACATAGGTACCGTGATACCTATGGAGGATGGTCGAAGTCGCTTGTATTGCTCATTCTCACATAAGCGTGAAAGATCATTGGCTTCCCCATGTTTGGACCTAGGTCAGAAGCTCGCAGTTAAATAAATGTGGAAAAAAGATCACGCCATTCAGCCAGTCATTTGACAGCTTTAATTAATTCTTAATTCCTGTGATTGGTGAGAAACCGTTTATGCAGTGTTTCCATTGTTCTAATGCAACCTTCATGGCGAGGAATTCCCCGTTATGTCATAGTTACCTCATACATCATAGTTTTGCCCGGCAGGGGCAGGTTTGTTTAGGTAAAAAGTACATAGGTGTAGCCTGGTGGGTCTTCTTCATTACTGCTATAAAAATGCCCCTACCCCTGTCTCTGAAGCATCCACCATGACTACTAATGGAAGGTTTGGGTCTGGGCGACAACATTGGGACTGCAATGAAGCGATCTTTGAGCTTGGACAACACTGTGGAGCCAGCAGACGTCCACTGTAGGATACGAGTTTCACAAGACTGAGTGGGTTGACTAAACAGCTAAGTCCTATTATAAATCAGCAGAGCCAGGAACCCTTTGAAGGTGTTTGACCATGCAAGGCTGGGACTAGTTTATCACAGCCTTGAATTTGTCATCATTCTCTCACTCCCTGCTTACTCGGAGCATAACCCAGGAACTGCACCTCCCTACAAAGGACACAGACGTAAAGCTGGTTTTCTTCATGTTTTTGGCAAACATGGTCCTCAAAGGGATTAGAAAACAGCCATTTATTGATCACATCATGGAAGACATCACTCATGAAAGATTGCAACAACCTTGGTAGAGATGGAATAACTGTACAATGAGTTCGGTGAAACGCCTCCCTAAAACCTACATAGGAGGCATAGCTGATCCTATACTCCAAGCGTTGGCCCAGACACTTCACTGCACGGTGTAACTGCTGAAGGTGAGACTCCAACAAACCCAGGCAGCTCCCTAAAACCTGGTCTAGGTGTTGCATCTCAGGCTCATCTGCTGGGTCTAGATCTGCTATATTCTGTGATGAAACAGACCGGGCCACAGGTAGGATCCAGAAGCAGGCCACCTCACTGCACAAACCAGAGCAGGACCAGAGACAAGCAAGACGTTGTCAAACACCTGAGCTATAGACAGGCAGCAGAACAGAAAAGAGATGCAGAACTCCAGAAACTACACAAAACAAGCAAGGAGTCAAAGCACATAGCAAACGAGTCACAGACCAGTTTGGTATGCACACAGAGACTGTTGGCAATACTTCACAAAGAACCAGATGTCCTGAAAGCATTATATAGCATTCTACTGATCTGAAACAGGTGACTGTAATCAGTAGCCATGGAGACTGCTTAGTTGTCTGGAGATGAGGACCTCTGGTGGCTGGATGTGTGCACTGCAGAATCTTCTCTGTCTAATGTCACTGATGCTGCTTCTCTTCAGAGACACTCTCACATTTACACATGCAGATACCCAAACACACTTTACTGCCTTGCAAATGTATTTCTCATGTGTCTCTATAACGTCTATCAGGGCTATTTCTAAGGGCAATCCAAGCAAGATAATCCGTCCCACTTTTACAGGTGAATTCACTTACAGGAGGTGCAGAAGGGGTAGTGTTTGGCTCTGGACATTTTTGTACAATGCTACAGGTCTCATGCAAACTGGACTGCACGGGATGGTTTTAAACGCTCTCGTTACTGTAAGGTTCCTTGTCTCCTGACTTTTGTCATAGGAAGAGCTCACAAAGAAATAGAAAAGAGGGCCTCTGAACACTGCGAATATCATCAGAGGGAAAGTGTTAGCATACAGGGCCTCTGAACACTGCAAATATCGTTAGAGGGATGGTGTTAGCATACAGGGCGTCTTAACACTGTTAATATTGTTAGAGGGAAGGTCAGCATACAGGGTCTCTGAACAATGTGAATATCATCAGAGGAAAAGTGTTAGCATACAGGGCTTCTGAACACTACAAATATCGTTAGAGGGATAGTGTTAGCATACAGGGCCTCAACACTGTGAATGTTAACGGGAAGGTGTTAGCATAGAGGGCACCTGAACACACTGCTCATGGCAATAAAACAAGCCTGAAAATCCCCCTCCACCGTACTGCTGCTTCTTAGCTACATAAAACCTGACAGGATGATTGTATTCAGATTGTATTCAGATTGTGAAACATGTAATCCTCTCAGAAAGTCAATTTTGATTAAAAGGAAATAAACTACAGAACACAAGCAATCAGATCATGTTTATCAAACACTAACTCAGCGGTGCAGCTTTTAGATCAGAAACGATTTGCACATTTTTTGAGCCAAGTTGTGTGTGAGTTCACGCCTTTGGGGGGTGTTTTGCTGTTAACATGAAGCTGCCTAAAGTGTTTGGAAGGCCTGTTATCTTTGCTGTTTCATGCAGTAATCTGATAGGTCCAGCCTACAAGCCTGTGACTCACGGCACATCACCACTTCTCCTAGGGCTCTTGGCCTCAGATGTGTGTGTGTGCGTGAAATCTTAAAGTGCTGGATTTTATGTCCCCAGCCTTTCGCTCTTGAACAAATATAAATGCCATACTGCACAAGTTTGCGGTTTTGGCCAGTCACAAAACCAGATGATGTCATCCGTAGGACAGTGTGACTTGTACTTTTAGGCTGTTAAATAAAACAGAATGGAAAGAATGCGGGCAACACTAATGCTAACTTTTATTTTTTACTTTCTGACATTAAAATCCTCTATTATCTGCCTGTACAGTTTTCCCAGGATTGTTAATTATTTTCTCCCAGACACAGAAGTAATTCCAAATAAGAGGAATCTTGTAATGTTCACGTCTGAAAATGTTTATGTTTACGGATAAAATATCCACCTCCTATAACAGCATGAACACAGTAGAAAGCTGCTGGCACAGGGGAGGTAACATCTTAATGTTTATTAAAATATAGGATTCTTCTCTGAACAAAGTAATAATATGTCTCATCATAAATAAAATTAATGATCTGTTTAATTGACCAGTCCAAAACAATACATTCACAGTAAACCTGTCGCATTGAACTGAATATAAAAGGCAAGAGTTATCATTTATTTATTTATTTACTTATTTATTTATGTCTTAGCAAAGTGTCCATGCTTTACCGCCTGCACCCACATGAGACCTCTTGTTAGCAGTTGCTGCATATGATGCTTAAGAAGGCAAAGAGACACTCATGTTTAACACCACCCACACACAGCAAACACTTCTCCTGATAATTCACTCTGCCAACATTGTGTCACTCTCTCTTGTTACCTGACCAGAATTCATACACAGGGGCTGTGAGGAGTGTGTGATTACCCCTGAATTATTTAACACACACACACACACATACACACACACACACACACACACACACACACACACACACACACACACACACACACACATACACACACACACACACACACACACACACAGGCGTTCTGCAGACAGAGTGGTGGGGGAGGGGCTTTAGGTGCAGCTGACGTGATAGGCCATGTGGCTCCGGCTGCCTCGGGACATCTGTCCTCCAGAAGCAGAGCGTCTCTGTCCTGAAGGACCATCACCTTTCACAAGATCTCCAACAGAGCCACAGCAGGACAGACCAGCCACCAATTTCTAGTTTGAACACACCTTCCCTGCAACTATGGCTAGAAACGCGTCTTTTGTGCATGCATTGCAACGCACTAATTCAGAGCCCTTACAGATGGCATGTGGCAATTTGTGCCATGAGGCTTAGAACCCTGGAACCCTAAGGAACCTTGGAACCCTAAAGAACCTTGGAATCCTAAAGAACCTTGGAACCCTGAAGGAACCCAAGAATCTCTGTTGCTATGTCACTTGGGTTTGTTGAATGTGAACAATTAATTACTTTTCTGTGTATTTATTTTCGAATGAGGAAACACAGATAAAAGAAATGCAAAGCTTGTTTGGCAATAGGCAATACTTTCAAGACATGGCAGACCCTGCATGTTCCATACATAAATTAATATTAGTTGCATGCAGTACATGAACATACTAGCTAACAGTGATGGGGACTAAATTAACCTCTCCATAATGAACTTGGGAGAATTCCCATTTTTTTTAGTGCTTTCCAGTTTAGTTCCCCTGTTCCCAGTAGGTGTTGTCCAAATCCACTTAACCCAGAGTCAGTGCCCAGGTCTTTCCTCAGAGATGTGATTATATCTCCGCGTGTCCTTCATGACTCCAGACTGCTCCTGTGGCCCATAATACTGGGAGGCACCACACATGTAGTGGAGAGTGAACTGCTGGTACGTCTGGTATGCAGAGACTGACAACACCCCCCCCACACACACACATACCACACCACACCCCCCACCTCCACACCACACACCCCTCTAGCCCCACCACATTCCCGTTTAGAAGGCCCTAGCACGCCACTGTACGGCCACCCTCTAGGTTCATATTATGCATGAAACTACCTCACGTCTGTGTTCTCCAATAATGACTTATTCATCTTTTTGGAAGGGGGATAACTTTATCTTTTTTTAATGCATGTGCTGTTCTATTCCGCTTCCCTGCAAATGTAATTTCCAAAGGTCACCTTCTCTCAGAGTGAATTACCTCCAGTGTCATTTCAGTCACCAACACACTAAGAATGAGATAACAGTTTGATTCAGTGATTTGCCACTTCTTGCAGGTTACCTTTAATGTTTTTTAAACTTGATCAGAGACACAGCTGCTAGATTAGATTAGATTCAACTTTGTCATTACACATGTAGAGGCATAAGGCAATGAAATGCAGTTTAGCATCTAAGCAGACGTGCAAGTAAACATACTACTATAAACATACAGATAGTAATATAACAATGTACAAATACAATGGATATCTGGATGATTGGATTTGTGCATCTAAATGTATATGCATTATACACATAATCAAAGATAATATACAATAGGTGTGTACAATGACTATACTGTGCAGTTTTTGACCTGTAGAGAGATGTGGGTGACAGAGTTCAGTAAGGAGACAGCTCAGGTGAAGAAGCAGTTCCTCAATCGCTTCTCTTGGTCTTGAGACTCCTGAAGTACCTGCCAGAGGGCAAGAGGGCAAAATCTATGGGCAGGGTGGGAGGAGTCTTTTGAGGGTGGGAGGAGTCCTTCAGGGTGGGATGAGTCTTTCATGGTGGGAGGAGTTTTTCCAAATGCTGCGAGTTCTACGCATACGGTGTTTCCTCTGGACATCCTCAGTGAGTGGAGATGGAGTTCCTGTGTTACTCTTGGCTGTTTTCACCACTCGCTGCAGTGTCGTTCCCATACCAGACTGTGACACAGCTGGTTAGGATAGAAGGTAGCAGTACTTCAGTGGTACGAGTTGGATACTTAACGAGTAGATAGCTTGTGTGATTTGTTTGTGTAGAATGGTAGGTTGTTTGATGTGTTTAGTCAGCTTTAGGCAAAATGTATCTACCGGTAGTCATTATTGACATACATACATTGGGTATTTCTACTGAAGATCCATTGGTTAGGAACAATAATCTATTTTCTTACCCCCCATGTTTTTTCTCACATTTTTTTTTATCATTTCTGGAGGGAAACATTGCTGTTATTTTACAAAATGAAATTCAGGCAAAGCTACTGCTGGTTCTTTATGCTGATACACCATGAACTGGTGATAAAGGGGAATGTGTTACATCTGGTCACTCTACAAACAGGCGGAAGGTTCTGGGGCAGTGGGAGGTTTTTGATCTCAAGGCTAATAGTGTCACTTATGGCTCTGCCCACCTCCTCTCTGCCTCGTGGTCGTGTGCTTTTACTTCCAACTATGTTTTTAGGTTTCCTCAGTTTTCCTTCTGTCTGCCACACCTCTGTACCTTGTGTCCCCGCCTTTGATTATTGTTTCTAGCTGTGTCTTGTTTGGTCTGTATATTTTATCCTTGTGTTTACCAGTTACATTTGTCAGTTATTGTGAATGCACGTTATTGGTCTCTTGTGATCTGTGTGTACATTTCTTCTAGTTGCTAGTTCTATGGTGGTTGTGTTTCCCTCGTTGTTTTAGTTGTAGTCTTCAGATTAATTTTGGTTTAATTCTTCCCATGTCTGTCTTCTCTGATAGTTTTCTGCTCGGTGTCTTCACGTCAGTGGTGTTTGATATCTTACGTGTGGTTTGGTGTTACGTTTTTTGATGTCAGCATTGTTATTTCCTTTCTGTTAATTATTTGTATTAAATATATAAACTCCTGCAAATGTGCATACAAAGCATTTATTTCTTCACTTGATTGACTATTATTATTACTTTGCAACTTGAGTGACTATCAAGTGAGTCACTTGAGTGACTCTACACCTCTTCGACTGTTAATGACAGTAGTGGAAATACAAGTTCAACACTGTTACTGAACACCCTCCTGGTGTTAATGACAATAGTGGAAATACAAGTTCAACACTGTTACTGAACACCCTCCTGGTGTTAATGATAGCAGTGCAGGTAGAAGCTCACCACTGTTACTGAACACCTTCATGGTGTTAATGACAGTAGTAGAGGTAGAAGCTCACCACTGTTACTGAACACCATCCTGGTGTTGTATTCCTAAAGAAATAGAGGTTTGTCCTAACTTGTTCTCCACCTGTACTGCTTCAGGACTTATAAATATCACATTAGTGAATTCTTTCTTTGTTTAAAGCATGGTGCCCTTTTCTACATTTTAAAAGATCTACAGGATAAACTCTCCTGGCATCTGATAAAATCAACCAGTTAGTGCCCAGTCTCGCCTACTCACATAGACACTCTGTGTACAATATATCTCTAAAGTGTAATAAAAAATGTAACGGTATGAAAATCTATATCCTAACATGTAGATAGTGTTGATCATGTAGACTGTGTGTGTTGTCTTCCAGAGACAGTCAAAGAGCTGTGTTGGAGTGGGAGAGTGTCCTGGCCTCAACGTTAGCGCTCTGCTGTCCCCGGTTGCCCTAGATTTCTTCAGCAGTCAGATGACCGTTCCAGTGGTGGAATTCACATATTCAGGCAGTCCAGTAGAGGTACACACACACACACACACACACACACACACACACACACACACACACACACACACACACACACACACACACATACACACACACACACACACACACACACACACACACACACACACACACACACACAAACACACATACACACACACACACACACACACACACACACACACACACACACACACACAAACACACATACACACACACACGCACACACACACACACACACACAAACACACATACACACACACACACACACACACACACAAACACACATACACACACACACACACACACACAAACACACACACACACACACAAACACACATACACACACACACACACACACACACACACACAAACACACACACACACACATACACACACACACACACACACACACAAACACACACACACACACACACACACACACACATGAACATGAACATACACACATATAGACACGTGCACTCACACACACACACGTGAACATACACACACACATACACACAAATGCACTCACACAAACACACACACACACACACATACACACACACACACACACACACACACACACACACACATGAACATGAACATACACACATACAGACACGTGCACTCACACACACACACGTGAACATACACACACACATACACACAAATGCACTCACACAAACACACACACACACACACACACAAACACAAACACACAAACACACACCTGCCTTATCCATAAAGCTTAGACACTTTTCATTTTCATGAAATGCTTCCATCTGTTTAGTAAGGAAACAGACACGCAAATAAATCCACACTAGATCATACAGTCTGAAATGAGACAGGAAGCATGCCGTTTTCAGCAAGGGGGGATTGTTTTTGTTATGGTTTCCAATCCAGAGGCCAAAATGTTCAGCTGTGTAAAAGAGATCTGAGCTCCACCCATGGTGCGTGGTGAGAGGTGGTGCTGGAGCTCAGTGGTGTGACTGACACCACCAGCACCAAAACACAGCTTGATCATCAGCATGTAAATCCCACCTCCATATGCTTCTGCCAATTTGCATGTAGTTGTTAGCTGTTGTTTGGTTTTTACCCAATTAAGTCCCTTTCAGTTGCTGCAGGGGGCTTTTCTCTGAAGCAGTGTAACCCAGCCCGTGTCCTCCTAAGCACTCGTCTGTGCAGTCGAGCAGCGTGTTAGCAGCTTTGCAGGAGGATGCTAACCGCTCCGTTTACAATATGGCCGTGTCTGTATGGAAGGGAACACCCGCCTCAGTGAGAGAGTGATCTTAGCAAATCACTTAGAACAAAAGAAGAATTTTTTAAATTTGGAATTAATTTCTTTCATAGACAGTGTTGTTGGGGGTCATGTGAGGCCAAAATTGTGACTGCTTGCAAAAATGACATGTAATCTGCGAGGTGATACAGCTGCTTGGAAACACCATATGTTGCTCCTTCACGACAGCTAGTCTTGTGACAGCATTTCGGTCCACTGCACATTTGTGTGTGTGTTAAGCATCTGTCCCATCACTCCCTCTCCTGACTAGACGCACTCCAGACAGGCGAGAATGTGCACAACGCTTCATGACTGATCTGTCATTCACCCGCAACAACTATCTCACAGATCTACACACAGCCTCACACGCACACACACAGCTGTACACACACCTGCTATACACACGCATACTGTAGCTGTAGTTTGCTGTAATAAGCTTTAGTTAACTAGTAAACTGTTGTAAGCTGTATTTAGCAGTAGTGCCTGTTCTGAAACATTCACTGAAAACAAGTGGGCAAAGACAGCATTGCGGATAGTGATGGGTGTTAATGCAGGCTGGTTTAGAATGAGGTGGGATACATCATGTGCATGAACACTCCTTCAGGCATCAGACTGCAACTTCATCCAGTTTCTAGCTCATATGAACACTTATGAAAACTCATTGGTGTGCTCTGTGTATGAACACTTATGAACAGTCACAGGTGTGCTCTGTGTATGAACACTTATGAACAGTCACAGGTGTGCTCTGTGTTTGAACAGTTATGAACAGTGACTGGTGTGCTCTGTGTATGAACAGTTATGAACAGTCACAGGTGTGCTCTGTGTATGAACAGTTATGAACAGTCACAGGTGTGCTCTGTGTTTGAACAGTTATGAACAGTCACTGGTGTGCTCTGTGTATGAACAGTTATGAACAGTCACAGGTGTGCTCTGTGTATGAACAGTTATGAACAGTCACAGGTGTGCTCTGTGTATGAACAGTTATGAACAGTCACTGGTGTGCTCTGTGTATGAACAGTTATGAACAGTCACAGGTGTGCTCTGTGTATGAACACTTATGAACAGTTACAGGTGTGTTCTGTGTATGAACAAAATATATGAATAGTTCAAATGAGCTCATATGTAGTAATAGTTAGACATATTTGTTGTAGTTTGTTTGTGTGTTTGGTTTGAATGTTAACACTGAGGCAGGTTTAGGATGTGTTAAACTGAACCATGTACACATTTTAAAGGAAATCAGCCCATGGGGAAAATCTTTAACAGTTTATGCAGCTATAAAGTTGAAAGTTATTTTCCAAACCCATTTGACTAGAACAGAGATAATTAACTATACAATATCATAAATGTCTAGTGCATTCCAATGGGTCATCCAGCTCTTCTGATATAGGGCCTTCTACACTGGTTACTGCTCCAGTGTGAGTCCCCTAATCAGACTGGTACTCAGACTCCAGTGTGAGTCCCATAATCAGACTGGTACTCAGACTCCAGTGTGAGTCCCATAATCAGACTGGTACTCAAACTCCAGTGTGAGTCCCATAATCAGACTGGTACTCAGATTCCAGTGTGAGTGCCCTAATCAGACTGGTACTCAGACTCCAGTGTGAGTCCCATAATCAGACTGGTACTCAGACTCCAGTGTGAGTGCCCTAATCAGACTGGTACTCAGACTCCAGTGTGAGTCCCATAATCAGACTGGTACTCAGACTCCAGTGTGAGTCCCATACTCAAACTGGTACACGCTCACCCTGAGGTCATGCGCAGCCCAGACTCATGCTCACCTGCCTGTGCACTGAGGGACAACTCCAAAGCAGAAGAGACACATTCCACAGAGGAGCGTGCGACTCCTTGGACATTCGTAAGGAGAATGCAGCATAGCGGGGTTTTCTCTCTTGTAAAGTTTCACACTAACCCAATCTTCCAGTACTGGACGGGCCAAACTCGTTTCTGACACGCATCTGCGGTCACACACACCTCATTCCCCACAGTCTGTGCTGTCCTCACAAGGACAGGGGTTCCTTTCAGTCTTCCCTTCAACTGTTTTAGGGAGAAGAGTGATATAAATTGACAACAGCTTTAAAATAAACGAGAAATAACAGAACATGCACAAAGAGCGCCCCCTGGGGGTGGAAGGGAGTCTTCTTACCCTCGGGGCAGAGGGACGTCTTCATCTAAAAGACTGTTGTTGAGATGCCTTTAACTCTTAGGCATGTGTTGTATTGTCTCTAGAATAGAAGGAAATAGAGTTGGACCCCAAGCACTCTGATCTCTCTTTGATCTTTTGTAGTGCGCTTTTTGTTTTTGCTTTTTTTGTACCAACAACACCATCAGCAACAAATGGATCTGGTCTGTGCCAAGTTTTACGAGAGCAGAATGTGGACTCTAAATCTGAAGGCGATGTTTCAGAAGACAAATGTTCAGGTGCTTTTATTTGGGCAGGAGGGGCTGTTAGGCAAACTGCCCTTCACAGGAGCCCTGAAAGCCCCTGTGGAAGGTTGTTTTCTGGCCTTCTCTCTCTCTCTCTCTCTCTCTCTCTCTCTCTCTCCCTCCCTCTCTCCTGTCTTACGTTGTGTTGTGACATGTCTTGTGATATGATGGTTTGTGTATCTTGTCTAACTCATATGCATGGTGATGAGCATTTATCAATTAAAGTAACTGAACTGTATTGCTTCACTACACCTCACAGCCCACATTAGGCCAGAGGGAATGAGCAGTGTTTAGAACAGGCTTCCTTAGCTCCGCGGAGTAATACTGACACACTGGAGCCAGTGAGTTAACACTTACACACTCAGTTAATACTGACACACACACAGAGTTAATACTGACACTCACACACAGTCAGTTAACACTGACACAGTCGCACCCGGAATATGGCACCCTGTTTTTTAAGTGCATTAGTTCATTTAATGCCAATACTGCGGTAATAGTGAGGATCAGAGGTGGGGGGGATTGGGTGTGTGTGTGTGTGTGTGTGTGTGTGTGTGTGTGTGTGTGTGTGTGTGTGTGTGTGTGTGTGTTGAGTGTGTTTAGTGTGTGTACATATGTACAGAAATGTATCCATGCATATGACCAAGTGACTGGAAATGTGAAAGTCTAGTTTAGTCTTTAAGTTAAAATCCAAATCTTTGAAAAGATCTGGACATTTATGTCTCAAACTCAAGTAAATGTGCTCAGATTGTATTAGTGCAGATTATATTAGTACAGATTGTATTGGTACAGATTATATTAGTACAGATTATATTGGTACAGATTATGTTAGTTTTATACAAAACAGTTCCCATGCTCCACCTGCTCCATGCTCCATTAGTACAGTGTGTACTAATGTTTTAATAATGCACTTCCTCTCAGAAGCACTTTTACATTTTATACTCAAATGAAAGTCCCATAAAAGGAAAATTATTATTGTTATTATGAGGAAACTTACTGTTTTTAGTCCCTAATTATACAGTTACAACATTGAACCTACTAAAGTGTGTGTGTGTGTGTGTGTGTGTGTGTGTGTGTGTGTGTGTGTGTATGTGTGTGTGTGTGTGTGTGTGTGTGTGTGTGTGTGTGTGTGTGTGTGTGTGTGTGTGTGTGTGAACTGTTCTATGAGGGTTCATCCTTGTCTATGCAGACTCACTACATGAATGTTGATTACTGATAGTACAGTCACATATTCCAAACCTGAATGACCTTAAACAAGAAAAGTTGAAAAAGGCTAGTGAGATGTGCCTTTATCAAACACCTTTGCAATGGAGATCGAAATGTATGAGTGAACCTCATTTTAACATCTATTTCAACCCTTTACCTAAACTGGAATGAAAAAAATAAATAATTCCAATGTGTTTAAAGTGTATCAATCTGACATGGGATGGATGGAATCATCTAGCCGGCATCATGATAGCTCACTAGAAGATTGAAGACCCCTGACGTCTGGAGATGAATGACATCAAACTACACAGTCATTCAGACATCTCACAGTAACGCCATGATTCCATGAGAAGGTCACATGAGATGATGATCACATGAGAAGGTCACTTATCTTGGCATTATCAATACAATAAGTGTCTTTTCAAGGCAAGTTTATTTATACAGCAGCTTTCATACACACCAGCATTTCAAATAAGCTTATTACAACCTGAGATCTGTCACCTCGGGAAGATCACGAGATCTGTCACCTTAGGAAGATCAAGATCAAACAAGGTTTTAAATGAATAAAATAATGGAAACCAATTAAATAAAGAAATTAAATCAACAAAAGATTGATTTTCAACAAGCTCTACGATGGGTTGCAGTACCAAAGTACAGTTATTTCATGCAATTATTTCACAATTTTTATTACATACATCTCGGAAAATATGCAGAGGTCAAGACCCCAGTGACCTCAGTGGTTCATTGGTGGAAATAGGCATAGTGGCTGCGGGTGACTTTGCATACCAATAGCTTGTGTGTGTGTGCGTGTGTGTGCGTGTGTGTGTGTGTGTGTGTGTGTGTGTGTGTGTGTGTGTGTGTGTGTGTGTGTGTGTGTGTGTGTGTGTGCTTGTATAATTGCTGCACACAGCTTGTTCCTCCAGCCTAATGCATGGTGTCAGATGAAGTAGTCTTCCTTGGCATAATTCAGTGTGTGCTACTAACTCGGCCCTGGACCAGATGGCAGTCAGGCGTCTCAGGCGACAGTACAGTCAGTTTAAACAGGTGCCCAGGTGTTCTCATATGAATCACTGGCATCTCCTGAGAGCCATCAGCCAGGCAGAGTTAACCTGGAAAAGCTTTGTGGGCCACGGACGGACAGCATGTTCGGGTTTTAAGTCAGAGATGTTCCTCGAAGCTAATGAAGTCAGCAATGTGAAGAAACTACAGCTGGAACCCAGACCCTCACAGCCCCACAATCCTCTGGGTCATGCAGAGCTCTGATTCAACACTTCAGTAAAGGACCACTGCAGAAATACCACCATCTGGCTCCGCCCATGACAGTGACCCCATTTGATGGTGATTTCTGATGAGGTTGCAAAGGGGGGCACATTCTGGATGTGAAGGTATGCAGATACTGACAGATTTGCATCTCATTAGTGAGCTTCTCCTGTTAATCATGACAGTAACTAATTAGAACGGTGCCCTCTTGCATATGGTTAATGGACCAGACTAAAGAAATAAAAGTCAGTATACACCCTGCTGTCTTATACACATGAACTACAATCTACTGCTGAATAAAGTTTGTTGTTACTTGCTGTAGGGTAAGAGCTCAGTCTAGACATGCATACATCGCAGCAGCCTTTAACCGTTATGGCATAGTGCCCGTTAAGAGCAGCTGTGATGGTTGTAACTTAGGTTTGATCATTGAATCCATCGATGATCCTCCAGGCACTGAGCTGAGAAAAGGAAGGATTATAATGGTCTCAGGTAATTCATTACCACAGTGACAAAAAAAACTGTTACCTTTGAGAGTTTAATGTTTAATCGAAGAGCAATCAAAGAGGCTGTTTGAGAGGAGTGCACCTCCGCAGAACACCAGGCACACGGGATCCCACTAAACAAAGACTAGCAATGTCAGTCACAGTCTTCAGTATGGCTAAGCGTTCTGTAGTAGATATGTGTTTTCTCCTTAATGTTGGTTTGATATTAACATGTTTTGCTTTTATTTGAGTGTTTTTTTTGAGTGAGATGATTCCACAATAAACACAACGCACTTCCCATACGACCGATTCTTTCACCTGGAAATGAACTTTGGTCATTTTCCATAAGACAGTATTCCATATTTTGGCGATATTTTGGCAATATTCCATAGGAGTAATCATTTTCACCTTGAAGTGAAATTCAGTCATTTTCCTCTGCCAGAGCTATTATTGTAATGGGGAAATTAAGACAATGAGGGAAGGGAGTGAATTCTCACTCTGTCCCTTGTAGATGCAGTGTGGAGAGGGAGGAATGCTAAGCAAACAGGGGCCATTTCAGCAGAGCAAGCAGTGCTTTGTTCGTGGCGCAGTGTGTATGATTTAGCTTGTGAACTGCCATGGCGTTTTTGGCCCTTAGCCTGCCACACACATTATGTTTGGTGCATTGTGGCACCAGAGGGTCTTTTATTCAAACGCCCCATCCGTCTGTGCTGGGAACATGCTGCGATTCTTTACAATGACAAAATCTGCAAATTGTTTCATTCATTCAGTCATTTGATTTCTAGGATCTTAAGTAGCTCATGTCTTAATGCTCGGTAATCAGCTGTAATGCTGTCTGCTGTAACGAGCTCACGTGAAATTTCAGAAGCTCAAGCTAACTGATTACATGGAACTACATATTCCTTTTTCTGCCTGAGGACAGTATTCAAGTGGCTGTAAGATGATAGCGGGAGTCGTGTGGGCTTGAAAAAAGATCCCTCTCTGTCTGATTCACCACTGTTTTCTTTCAAAGTTACAGCTTGGGATGAGAGGCGTGGCAACTGCTTAGTGTGAGGCGGGAAGGCGGGCTCTCCGTCACAGCCTGCTGTGATAGGCTGAGAGCTGCAGACAGATCTGCTCATCACTCTGGGATTGGCTGAGAGCTGATGACAGATCTTCTCGTCACTCTGTCCAAGTTGTGACAGTCTCTGAGGGACTTTGGGGAACCCTATCTCAAATGGAACATGCAGTTTTCATTCTTCTCACCTTACAGAATGAATGTAGCAATGCATTAATTTCTTCAGCTTCTGTCCACGTAAATCACCTGGCCGCACTTTACACAAGTGTTGGATTACCTCAGAACAGTGAACCTTGAGTTTCACCCTCCCAGTAGGTGATGATGGACGGAAGGCTTCGTAACACCGGAAGGCAAAAACGTTGGGACACTTTGGACATGTTGGACATGTTGGACACGTTGGACACACTGGACATGTTTCTCAACGTAGTGGTGTTCTGTCATGTTTTCTTCAAGAAGAGACCGGCCTGACTCAACAAGACTCAAGACTCATTCTGAGGAGGTAGAGATCACGGCGAGGACGTGGACACAGCTCCCTGAGACTGTTTGACCGGGGTGTCTCGCCTGCTGTTGTCTCATCCAGCAGACATGTCCACCCCATGTCTCATCAGCACCCTCCCTTGGCGTGAGCTGATACAGGACGCTGAGTGCAGATTAGAGAGAAATACAGTGAAATCATCAGCCTCAGCATGTGTGTAATAGCTCGTGTGTGTGTGTGTGTGTGTGTGTGTGTGTGTGTGTGTGTGTGTGTGTGTAATAGCTCACGTTTGCTGGCTGGGTCTTGAGCAGGTACTGCTGTCTGATCAGTGTCTGTCTGTGATTTTTACATTTCACTTTCATTTCTCTTTTGAGTCCACCTGCTGGAGTTAATCAAGAGCTTCTGAAACATCTGAATCACATGTGCCACCACACATTTGAGGGGAGGGAAGGTGATCATTTTATCTTAAAATGCTTCTTGTCTTCCTAGCCCAAGCCTCTTATTGAATTCACTTCTTTTAATGAGCTCTTAGCTGTCCGTGTAAGCCATGTACAAAACATCGAACCTAAACCCTGCAAAGGAGAAAATACTGGTAAAGTGAGAAAAACTGAGCATGACTGGTAAATACAGCAAAGTGATTTTATATTTCCCTCAGTGGTACCCAATCTTACCAGCATTATGGCTCATCATTTACTCTGTGGCAATGCATCATGGCTGACTCTGCCCTGATATCTGGCTCCGCCCTGAAAGCTGACTCCGCCCTAATACCTGACCACACCCTGATAGCTCCTGCCCCTCCCCCCTTTCTCAGCCTCTATTGGTGCTTCGTCCTCAGTGTATTGCTTTCCCATTGTGGATGCGTATTCATCCTGCTTGTTTCCAACAGCAGAACATTAGCTGTGGTTGCTGGGGGGAGATGTTACAGCTCCACAGCGCTGTCCTGCACTTCAAAGCCAGGAGCAGGATGTTCCGCACTCGCTGACGCTTTAGAGCAGGTTGATGTATCGCCTCACGTTGATTATGCAATTCCAAGCCCCATTTTCCAGCTTACATAAACAGCATGTGTCCCGCACGGCGTTACAGCAGGACTGTGATCACTTCTCCGCCGTCCCGCTATCTGCTGACAGCACCACTGGGCTTCCTGGCCCTCTCTCGTACCCCTCACACCCCCCGGGGTCCCACCGCCTGCAGCCTCTCACACACTAATGTGTTGTGTGTGTGTGTGTGTGTGTGTGTGTGTGTGTGTGTGTGTGTGTGTGTGTGTGTGTGTGTGTGTGTGTGCGTATGTTTGGTGAGTGCTGCTCATACACTGCTCGTCAGGAGATAGAGCCGGCTGCTCAACTCCTGCACAGGTCTCCGCCTGCTGTCTCAACAAGTGATTACAATCAAGTTAAACACTGCTTAGCCCCACTTTACAGAGGCGGCCTCACTTTACAGAGGCGGCTTCACTTTACAGAGCGCCACTTTACAGAGGCGGCCTCACTTTACAGAGCCCCACTTTACAGAGGCGGCCTCACTTTACAGAGCCCCACTTTACAGAGGCGGCCTCACTTTACAGAGCTCCACTTTACAGAGGCGGCCTCACTTTACACAGTCCCACTTTACAGAGGCCCACTTTACAGAGGCGGCCTCACTTTACAGAACCCCACTTTAGAGAGGCGGCCTCACTGTACAGAGCCCCACTTTACAGAGGCAGCCTCACTTTACAGAGGCTCACTTTACAGAGGTGACCTCACTTTACAGAGCCCCACTTTACACAGGCACTTTCCAGCTGGACAAGCATCACATTGGTCTGGGATTAGGGAATATAATAGATTACCCACTGGAATATTCCAAATTCCATCTATTTTATAATCTCCTAATTTTTTTAAGTCAGTGTCAGTGAAAGAGAAAGTTTTTCATCCCTTTTGTTGGCCAGCAGTGTTATGATCACATGTTTTATAGAAGCTCTAAGTGGTAATGACAGGCAGTTTAATTGCTGGTTGCAGATTTGGCCCCTTCAGTCATAACAGCATTTGTTTGCCTGGAGATCAAATTGGAGTGTGTTGTCTTTATGTTTGGGTAACAGTAGAGCTCGCTGCCAGACCTCAGGAGATTACAGCTTTTTTCCCCAGAAGCTCTCTGGCCAGACACAGCTGTCTGCGTGGAATGGTGCAGTTTGAGTTTGGGCCGGGTCAGTGTCTGTACACAGGGGCACCTTCTCCTTACACGCAGCTCTGTTGTTCCCTGATTGTTCCGTCATGAAGCACAAGCTCACTTGGTGGAGAATGTCGCCCGGAGAAAGCTCGGAGAAGCTCGGCACGGTCCCAGACGCGCCGCACACTTCACCTCTCCTCCCGAGCCGTCTCGAGAGCTTTTAGCGCGCTCTCCCGTCTGTAGTGTAATGGGGTTTCATTCAGATCGGCCCACGAAGTGCCCGGCTTCTGCACTGCCGCGTGCCAACGGCTCCATAACAGCAAACATGCTTTGCAGAAAATGACTTTTGACGAACAATTGCACTGCTGCAAGAGTATTATTACAGGAAGGTGCTTATTACAGGAAATGTCTTCTCCTGGCTTTTGTTTGCCTGAGATCATATGTATCAACTGATGTGAGATGTCCTCACAAATGTTTGAGTAATAGTCCCTGGCAGATTACTGTGCTTGGCAACATCAAGGTCTGATCTTCAGAGAGCTGGAGAGCGGAGTGGACCGTGCGGTTCTGGAGAGCGGAGTGGGCCGTGCGGTTCTGGAGAGCGGAGTGGGCCGTGCGGTTCTGCCGCTAATGCCTCGTGTTCCTTGTGTATACGTCTTTGTTGTCCTGCATGGTCAGTACAAAGAGAGACAGGGAGACCCGGAGGAGGACAGGGAGACCCGGAGGAGGACGGGGAGACCCGGAGGAGGACAGGGAGACTGTTCTCTGGACATCTTTTGTGGTGCCATCTTTCCAGCGTATCCCAAATCCTGTGCTATGTGTGTGTGTGTGTGTGTGTGTGTTTGTGTGTGTGTGTGTGTGTATGTGTGTTTGTGACTGTGTTTGTGTGTGTTTTTTTAGGTTTATTATTACATTTCTTTACACTCATGGATCTGGAGCACTCAGTCCACTGTGTGTGTGTCTTTGTGTGTCTTTGTGTGTGTGTGTGTGTGTGTGTGTGTGTGTGTGTGTGTGTGTGTGTGTGTGTGTGTGTGTGTGTGTGTGTGTGTGTGTGTGTGTGCATGTACGTGTTTGTGAGAGATATTGTACACAATACACACTATATGCATTTGTGTGTCCATTCCTATCAGACGTTAGAGTGTTTTATTTTTGCTATTTGACGGGTGACTCATAGCTTTGGTGAGTCACTGATGTCAAACCTTCAAATTTGTGATCAGAAGACCCATGGCAGCATGCTAGTCCTCTCCATCGTGCCACACACCCTCTTCAGAAGCTCATATTCTTAAATATTCACGTTTGAAATGCAGTTCATGAAGGTAGATGAACCTTGTGAGTCAAAAACATTGTTATTTATTGTTTTTTTTATGAGTTTATATTTGTGAGGCTTGTAGTGTGTATCTGCTGGTTTGATATAGCCCTTGAAATGTCAAGGATAGATTGTAATGATCCTCTTATGGCTGGAGCTGCTATTGAGATGATGCTTGGGGTGTAAAAGTGAATGTATTGTTGAAATGAGGGTTACTGCTCAGACAAGCACATTTCAAACATCCATTATGGTAATAGAAGCCATCTTTACAGTAGCATGGTTGGAAAAGTGATCAGTTATATTTTGAAGGACTTATGAGTGTTTCTACCCGTTCTCTCTGTCTTAGAGAGCCTGCTTCCTCTCAGAGGCTTCCTTCCCCTCCGAGGCATCGTTACTGGAGACCTTGGATCCTGCCTTCAAACTTCACGAGACGGTTGCTAAGGTACATTCCTCCTCTGTCTCCCAACTTCACAGCCTCACAGCAGTGCTTCTGGGTGTTTCCTGTTACCTTGTTCTCAAGTGCATACTGACCACAATAATCCACACTTCTGCAAATGTATTTCAGTTGAAGAGCATAGCTGTTAGCTCATAGATCTATGACGTCAGGGTCACGGTCAGGGTCACAGTCAGGATCACTGTCACAGTCAGGGTCACGGTCTGTCTCTCGTCATGCCTGGTTCTGGATTCCTCAGCTCCTCATTTTTATGCAAGGCTGATGTTAGCACTCAGCCAAGCCTCTTCTTCAGCACTATAATGGTGTCACACTACCATTCATCTTCTGAATAGATGATCATATTTCTGGATCAAATGTGCCAGGCTGATATGTTGATGATATATGTGGTTGAAGAGTGCTTGAGTATCATTGCAGTGTGTGTAGTTAGGGGTTCTGCGGGGGGGGGGGGGGGGGGGGGATTTTGTAGGGTGGGGTTCTATTGAGGGTGGGGGGGGTCTGTTGGGGGGAAGGGTATTCTGTAGGGTGCAGTTCTGTTGGGGGGGGGGTTGTGTTGAAGGGGGTTCTGTTGGGGAGGGTTCTGTGGGGGGCTTCTGTTGGAAGGGGGTTGTTCAGTTGTGGGTGGGGGGTTCTGTTAGGGGTTTTGTGTTGAAGGGGGTTCTGTTGGAAGGGGGTTGTTCTGTCTGTTAAAGCACTGTGTTGTGTATTCAGTCTCTGAATCAAACAACCTGTGCAATGTTCTTCTACAAAAGCAATCGCTAGAAAATGAATAATTTCTCACCAGGACATAAATATGCACATAAATGATAAAAATAAATGCAAAAATAAAACCAAACGCACAAAGAAAATATCCTTTCAGCAATATCCTTTCAACAAACGACAGCATAATGTGACCCAGGGTCTTCAAAAGCTGCACAGATACACACATCCAGGTGTGGAGGGATTTAAGGAAGTGTTCATTTGCATACAATTACTTTAAAATAGCAGTTAAACACTTTTGTTTGTACAGTTTGTACAGGTTATCATGTGACGGTCTATGCCTGTGTGCGTATGTGTGTGTGTTTATGCAGCTGCATGCATACATATATATATGTGTGTGTGTAGGTGCAGCTGCATGCATGCATACAGTGTCACTGTGTGTGTGTGTGTGTGTGTGTGTGTGTGTGTGTGTGTGTGTGTGTGTGTGTGTGTGTGTGTGTGTGTGTGTTCTGGGTGCACGTGCAGTGAATGTGTGTAGTGCAGCAGGTTGACGGGCCACAGGGACACTTTATTAAACTCCATCACTCAGGCCTGCTGTCTGCACACAGAATGGCTAAAGGTGCTGCCACACCACCTCTCATATCAGCTGTGCCTTGCTCTTACATGTTTAGATGGAACAACCCACCCACAAAAGTTTGACAGAATGAAAAATGCCTTCATAATGCCTTCATAATGCCTTTATAATGCCTTCATAATGCCTTTATAAGCACACTTACCTCCACCAGACAGTGTCTACATGTTCTGTAACCAAAACACGGATGTTTCTGAGCACAGTCGAGGGTGTCCTGCTCCGTGCAATTCTACGTCAGGAGAAAAGAGCCTGTGAAATTGAATAAGCCCGGACAATGACGATCCGGCTGTGGACTGAGGGCCCGCACGGGTGTCCAGATACCATCAGACACCAGCGCATTCAGCTTGTCTAAGCATCTGCCAAAGAACCTGAGAAGGTGATTCTGAGGGAAAAAAGGCTTTGGTTTGATTTAGAATTCAAGGCATGAAATTGAAAGTGTCAAAATATCAGTTTTTTTTTCAGCACTGGGCAGAGAGGCTGAGAAACTTTTTTGAATAACAAAAAGAGAAAGGAGAGTGAGATCTCACACACACACACACACACACACACACACAAACACACAGTTGTCAGAGTTACTTTAAAGAGGCGAGATGGTGTCCCTGGAGGGACAGGGCCAGGGTCCTGGGGGACGAGACCCAGTGGGAGAGACAAAGACACAGAGAAGAGAGGAGGAAAAACCAGGGTGTCTGGGACTTTCAAACGAACCCCAGACATTCTCTACTCCAAAGAGCTGCAGTGCCTCTCTGTAACCACCTCACACTGCGGCTCAGCTGATATGCATTTTGCTAAACAAACCTTCCCAAATGCAGCTCTAAAATTCCTTTACCTGCAGTGTATTTTCTGTTCATTTTTCCCCACATGCGAGGTCTTCAGTGTAGCAAATGGCCCATTCGTTTAACCGTTGCACAAAATTGATACATAATCATTTTTATGGCAGTGATGGTTCAAATGTGTACAGCCCTGGATGCTTTATATGATGTGATTTGTTTACACACGCAGTCGTTTGAAAAGAGCGTGGTACACGTCTGCTTTCTCCCTGTGCTAAAAGCATCTAGAGGCAGTGTATCAGAAACAGCTCCAGATGCATGATTCATAGCACAAACAGGACACACGCACACACACACACACACACACGTTACCCCTGTTCCGAGCTCACCACATACATATATCTGCTCTATTCTGGGCTTGTGCCTTGTACACAGTTGCTTCGCTTACTTTCTGATTCCACGACGCCTGGACGGCATTCAGTCCCACGTCAAGTGCAGTGCAGATCCACGAGAGACACGGTGAACACGCGTCCCTGTGTGCATCATCTGCATGGAGCGTGTGCAGTTCTCACGTGGATCCTCTTCCGTCCCAACGTGATGCCCTGCAGGGGTAATGCTTAATAATAAACATGTACCTTCCATATACATCTCATTGTGCACAGAGCAGGAGCCCCTGGCCACCGTCTGAGATGGGTTGCGATATAAAGATTAATTGATAGGGAAATGGGGGGAGCGTTCTCCGCCCGCTGAAATCCCCCGCCGACCCTGCTGTTGTACAGCAGTCGGGCTCACCTGTTCCTCCCGCTCCTCCCGTCCTTCGAGGGTTTCAATCGCTCGCCTCTGAGCCGCTGGAGCTGAGGGAGATTTCACCCAGACTTTCCAGTTCCCACACTCATTTTTCATCGTGTTTGCGGCCACAGCTGGGGAGGGAGCATTCAGTCCTGCGAGACCGCGGCACAGAGCAGGAGGTGTACCTGAGTTGGCTCCCCTCAAGAGTGCTCTGCAGGCTAGCATCGATCATGGGAACAACACACACACACACACACACACACACACACATATGCACACTCCATCACCCTCACCGGTTTTGACTCCTTATACCATGCCAGCACCTTTGGGATATGTAGACTTTTGATTTCAGAGTCATATTTAAAGACTTTTTTGTCATGTGTTGTAGCTGCACCTGGTTTGCAGATGTGCGTGCCGGTTGGGTTGTTTATGGCAGTATTTTATGGCCGTGCCACGTTTGTGGTGCTCCAAGTCTTGGAAGGCTGAAATTCCGACGATGTCAAACGAGTGTTCAGCGTGTGACGCTGGAAAAGCAGCAGGAGGCAAAATTGATGTCCATCTTAGCAGAAGACAAACAGCTCACCAACGAACAAAAGAAATGAGCCTAGGGGCAAAAAGGCACTTAAAGCGCAGAAACGTTTAACAGTCACAAACTTGGCTGTAGCGAATCAAATGCGACATGTTCAGAGCGCGTGGACCACTGGCTCTCTCGGGGCGGGCTCAAGCAATACACAGCACTGAAGGGCGGGACCTGTGTCTGTAAGTGGGCGTGTCCCCTGTGTTCTGGGACCAGCCTACCGTGACACAGTGGCGACCCATGCTGGAGGAAGTGGGTGTGTAAATGAACAGCTGGACCTGCAGGGCTAGAAAGGCAATGGTACTGACGCTAGGATGAAGGTACTGCCCCGTGATGAAGGTACTGCCCCTAGGATGAAGGTACTGCCCCTAGGATGAAGGTACTGCCCCTAGGATGAAGGTACTGCCCCTAGGATGAAGGTACTGGCCCTAGGATGAAGGTACTGTCCTGTGATGAAGGTACTGCCCCGTGATGAAGGTACTGCCCCTAGGATGAAGGTACTGTCCCGTGATGAAGGTACTGCCCCGTGATGATGGTACTGCCCCGTGATGATGGTACTGCCCCGTGATGAAGGTACTGCCCCTAGGATGAAGGTACTGCCCCTAGGATGAAGGTACTGCCCCGTGATGAAGGTACTGCCCCGTGATGATGGTACTGCCCCCAGGATGAAGGTACCACCCTCACAATGAAGGTACTGCCCCCAGGACAATGGCATTACCATCGAAAGCAGGAAGAAAGAGGGCAAGTTCAGATGACGTGGTGATAAGCTGGTGGTGCTGGTGTTGGTGGTGCTGGTGCTGGTAGTAGTGGGGGTGGCCCATCTAGGCTGTGGAAGTGATAGGGCGTAGGATGCACCACAGAGTGTATAATTGTCTGACAGGTGGAACGACACAGGCTGGATGGAGACAGAATCCAGCCCAAGGTTCTGTAAACACAGAGCCAAGGAACCAGCATCTGACGCACAGCTCAGCTGTCCAAGACGCACTGTCCAGATCCCCATCACTGGGGTATTTTTAGCTTATTTGGGAAGTGCTTTCTGGTGTGTGTTTGTGTGTGTGTGTTTGTGTATGTCTGCCTGTTTCCTTACTAAACAGATGGAAGCATTTCATGAAAATGAAAAGTGTCTAAGCTATATGGATAAGGCGGGTATGTGTTTGTGTGTGTGTGTGTGTGTGTGTGTGTGTGTGTGTGTGTGTGTGTGTGAGTGCACATATGTATGTGAGTGCACGTGTCTATATGTGTGTATGTTCACGTGTGTGTGTGTGTGTGTGTGTGTGTATGTGTGTGTGAGCGTGTCTGTGTGTGTGTGAGTGGGATTAGCCTGCATCACTGTTCTCCAGTACCCCGCCGCTGCTGTAGTGCACACTCTCCTACTGTAGTACACACTCTCCTACTGTAGTGCACACTCTCCTGCTGTAGTGCACACTCTCCTACTTTAGTGCACACTCCCCTACTGTAGTACACACTCTCCTACTGTAGTGCACACTCTCCTACTGTAGTGCACTCACTCCTGCTGTAGTGCACACTCTCCTGCTGTAGTGCACACTTTCTTACTGTAGTGCACACTCTCCTACTGTAGTGCACTCACTCCTGCTGTAGTGCACACTCTCTTGCTGTAGTGCACACTCTCCTGCTGTAGTGCACACTTTCTTACTGTAGTGCACACTCTCCTGCTGTAGTGCACACTTTCTTACTGTAGTACACACTCTCCTGCTGTAGTGCACACTCTCCTGCTGTAGTGCACACTCTCCTACTGTAGTGCACACTCTCCTACTGTAGTGCACACTCTCCTACTCTAGTGCACACTCTCATCTCCTCTTCTCTGAGCTCACAGCACCAAACAGATCATGATTGTTTTGAAACCTAAAAGCTACTGCAGGCAACAATGAATATTATTATATGATACTGGCATTTCTATCACGAAACAGAATGCTGATTGAGCTTATACAGGGCATTGTTTATTTGTTTCTTTGTTTGTTTACTTGTTAGATTGACAGATCTGACACTGTGAATGTGAGAGAGAATGGGGTGTGTTGGGATGGTAACTGAACTCTTTAGAGCACGCGTGTAGACGTGTTTCCTCTGGCATGGTCTGCCGCCCGCTTCCTCAATCACTATGAAGCCAAACGGGTTCCCAACACTCCCAACACTCCCAGTGCCCTTCCCTGGCCGCTGCCCACATGAGCAACAGTAGATACATTAAACGAGCTGTTTCCTGGCACGGTGAGAACACAGCGGAATGTTCACCGCACTGATGAGTCTGTCTGTGTGTGTGTGTGTGTGTGTGTGTGTGTGTGTGTGTGTGTGTGTGTGTGTGTGTGTGTGTGTGTGTGTGTGTGTCTCGTTCTGTCTGTCTGTCTCTCTGTGTGTGTCTCGTTATTAATGTCTGTGCTACCTCTGCCTCTTGCTGGTACAGGCTTCCCGTTGCTCCGGGTAACCCTCGTCTGGAGTTTTTAATGTTTCAGTCATTTTAGCTATAAAAAGGAAACTGCTCATTGTAGTTCTAAGAACATTAACTCATCTGTGGCATGGAGAATTGTCTGGAAAAGTATGATAAGATTGCACTAACTTCACAATAATTACTTGTTCAGAGAGATAGCTTTGACCAAGTGAAAACATTATTTGAAGTGGACCTTAATTAAAGCGTTCAGCTGAGGCTGCTGGTTTGCTCTCTAAAAAGGAATGAGCAGTTTAGAAGTAGTTATTCACTTACTTCTGTCAGTCTCTTCATCTCCTCTCTCTCATTCTCTTCTTCTATCTCTTTGTCTATCTCTCTCCTCTCTCTATCTCTCTTTCCCTTTCTATCTCTCTCTCTTCCTTTCTTCCTATACAGCATTTCCATAAAGGCAAAGCCAGAGAACTTTGTGGGTTACTTGGGGGAAAGGCCAGCTCATTAATACCTGAAAGACCTCTCCTCCTGCTGGGAGTGTGTCAAACCCCACAGAAGAGATTTAATCACACAAGACAAAGTGTCAACTTGATTTCTTTATCCTGGGCCAGCACAGGCTCTGGTGATTTTTTCTGGCACTGTATGAGGTGTGTGTAGCAGCTGTGCCTCTACCCCGGTGGGACGACAGGACCAGAACTAGGAACCATGAGTAAATGGATGTGATGTCTAACTAGAGGGACCCATATTTAGAAATGGATGAGCCACACCTCCATGGAACATATTAGCATTTTATCTGGAATTAATTCATGTGTGCATACAGATAGATATCTTGGACATATTAAATTAATAGAAGTTGGATTATCACTCTTAAAGACCAAAATGTGAATTTTGCCTTATGAAGAGGCTGAGATTAAGCCATGACATAGTCGTGTCTTCACTGCTCATAATCTGAAAGCCATCACCCACATTCCCTGTTTGTCAGCCAGACCTCAGAGCTCCTCACAGTTACTATAACAGTAGCCTGCTCTCAGGCAGGAACCCAGGCAGGGCTGACAGCCAAGACATTCAACTCAAATGCATTTGAAACATTATTAATTGAAGTCAAACCGGCTTTATTCCAAGTTTAATTTATACCATTTACTTTGACCATGAGAGTCATACTGTGCTATCATTATTCACCTCCATTCTCAGCTGTCAGCACAGTCCATCCGTCCCTCTCATATTAACGAGCTTTTACATACGTCCAAGAGAACTCTGCTAGACTTCCTCTGCTAATTGTCATTTATCGGTTTCTTTGCCAGAGCTACCTTGAAACGGCTGGAATACAAAAGGTTCGATTGTGAATTTCACACTTGGCTTTGCTTCTGTGCATCCTGGCTAACTCTCACCTGCCACATAGAGCAGATATGTAAAACATCCCAGAATGAACTGATTGCTGTTTTCACTGTATATTAAAGAAGTCCTCTCTTCCTCTAGCTTGGATTTCTTTTTTGTAAATCTACATAAAATATTCAGTGTATTGGAGTTGAAACTGCAAATGGCTCAAACACACACACACACGCACACACACACACACACACACACACACACACACACACTGTGGAAGGGCATTTTTTTCAGTTCCTTTATAACTAAACTAGGATCTTCCATGATGCCAGCGAGTCTGATGTCAATTGCCTTAACCACTGCAATCATTTCCTCAGTCACCCGGATCGATTAAGGCATCGCAACAGAGCAATGAGGGAAACAGGCAGAGATCCAGTTCAGTTTCCAAATAAGGGCAGATGTCTACTGAGGCCCCCCAACTCCCACTTACACCCCCCACCCGAACTCAAAGCACCAGAGACACAGAGGGAGTTTATCGCTGCCTAATATAACACATGACGACGTGTCACGGAGTAATTTTTCCCGACACTCGGGGGTTTTGCTCGGTGTATTCGGGTGGAGGACTCTCTCGCACGCTCCTTCATCACCCGGCCGGGGGTGAGCGGCGTCTGGTTGGACGAGAACTGACGCGGGCCCGTCTGACGCGTGGTCCTGCAGGACTGGGCTACGTCCCAACGTCCACGGATCGCCTGTCCAGGCAGTGCTCACCTGCTTTTGCTGGTTTGTCCCCAGTGCAAACACACGCCGCCCGTCCCATCCATCACCCACAGTGATTAAACAGCCTTCTGCTCTTCTGGTGAAAAATTGAATAACGTGAAATCTCGACAAGATGACATGAGGGAGCTACACTGGAACTTTTTAGGACAAATTTTCCCAGGCCTTTTCACACCTATCTCTGTCATGACTGCTCCAGTTTTATTTATTCGTGTGAGTGTCTTGTAATATCAGGTTATTTATGAAGCTCCTGGATTTATCTGGACTTCTGCATAAATGACTTCTGAAACATGATGTGCTCTTCAGTTAAGTCATAATAATAAATAAACCCTGTGTTTGTGTCAGCAAACGGAGTACAAACATTATTTTATGTATCTTGATGCAATAAATAGTTTAGATCAGGGTCAGCGATGAAAAATGTTCATGAAACTACCAGACAACGATATCCTGAAAAGAGGAGAATTGTATTCAGGTTTTACATTCAATGTAAGTGGCCCTACCTCATGGTTACCTGCAAAGAAGCATTCTTCCTTTCTTGTATTTTCAATATGGCCCAATCAAATGAGACTTCAGAGCAACTTAAAAGAAAAACTCATAACAGTTATTATTATTATTATTATTATTATTATTATTATTATTATTAGTTTAATAATTGTTCATTATTAAAGTCCTCAGACTCCATCAGAATGCAGATAACTTTCTAAAGACATGTTTTCCAAATGGAATAAGTTCAGTTTTGCTATTATTCAGTTATACTGTTTCTCTCTCTAGAAGTTTTTTGTACTTGGTAAGGTCAGGGCAGGGGCAAAGTCTGTGAGGTGTTTCCACATAGGAAATCAGTGCACTGCCCTTATAGCTACACCACCTATCTGGAGTTTTATAAAACTGCTTCTGAAGCACTGATAGGCAAGGCAAAAGTTAAATGCAGTTCGCAAAGCACTAGATACCAGTACTAGGCTCTCCTACAAACCGCACAGTCATAAAATGATGTGAGGAGGCTTTTGTGTATAAGCACCTACACAACATACAGGGACCAATGAAAGTCTTATTGTATATGAAGTGTCAAAAACAGAATGTCATAGCGTCTCTGTCTGATCCACAACTATTCTCCACATTATTGTTCATGCTAATATTCCCAAACACAGGAGTAGGTCATAACAGGGGCTAAAGCAGACCAACTGCATGGGAGCTGTGCCTTGACCTTTCCTACTTTTCCTACTCTGGGGTAATCTGGGATAATCTGAAGCAAACCCACACTCGCTGTGCACTTCCATGCACTTTTCTGCGCTAGTTTCGTGTTGGAGATTGTAGCATTGTTTAATCCCCCTCCACCACAGACACTCACAAGCAGATGGCTGGCTACTCTCAACACAGCATACATCACCATCTAGCCTACACCAAGGGCTCACAACTACCTGCTGATAGGCTGAGGAGTAATTACCATAGCCTCTGTGTGCTAACAGATGGACCACTGTCCCAAACTATACACCTGCAATGATGTGGTGTTTGTTCATTTAGACTTTATTTACTCTTTATTTGCCATTATCACTTGCATTTAAACAGACACACATTCAGAAGCCACAGATAATTCCAATGGATTCATTAACATTTTACTCACAACTGTATAATGCCTAAACACCTGAATCCCCTGCATGGCAGTGTGGGTAGTCACTCAAGATCAGTTATTATTTTAGTGGTCACCCGGGCAACACAATCTTTCGTGACCTTTTCTCAGCCTGTTTGGTATACTGCTTTATTTATTGCAAAACATTTTTAAAACCATTCCAGCGTCTCATTGAGCTGGTTATCCAGGGATGATTTAATGTTGCCAGGAAGCATCAGAGGAAGTGGATCAGGTTACAAGCAGATGTCACAATAAACTCATGATTTTGGCTGGATTTTTAGTAGTGCAGAAATATTCAGGACTGAACCCTGCATTAGGAGGTTTTCTCAAAAATAGACTATAAAATATCTGTTTTTGGGCATTCATAAAAATTCCCATTGCAATGCAGTGCATGACTCCTTTAGGAAGTGATGGAGTGTAAAAAGAAAACAGGGTGTCGTTTCATCATTAAAGAGTCGTAGCAGTGCAAAAAAATGCATAATAGTGTTGGGTGTCGACTCCGAGCTGGAGGGCCACAGCACTATCAGCATAGTAAATGTATTGTTGTTGACAGCCACACCAACCCTTGCGTCTGTGTGCAGCCGAAGAAGAAGGAACCGCACTCGACCTTCACATTGTGTTTTTCCTTTCAACTTTTGATTGTGTAACCATGTTGTTGTGCACCATGCGTTTTAATTATTTTATTTATCTGTTTATTTATTTATTTTCCTGTGGTATGAATAATTACTAAGTATGAAAATTCTTTGAAGCAAGAAAATGTGTTTTCTCTCTTCATGCACAAAATCTCTCGCCCCCCCCCCCCCAACCCCCCCAACCCCACCCCCAAACCCCATTTCTTTATTAGTCATTTTGGCTGTGGAGACAGTGCAGTGTTTTCAAAGACATGCAAAAGCCAATTAAGAGAGAATTATATAGAATTAAATCCATCTGTAATTATGCATAATGGTGCTTGAATCAGACTTGTTGGAAGACTCACGTGGACCATAAGTTGAAACTTTCCTACAGCTGCATAGGAAAAGCAGTTCATCTGAGCCAGCATGAGCCCTGATAACCTCCACACTAACCCCACACTAGTCCCGCACTAACCCCACACTAACCCTGAACCTACCCCTCATTAACCTCACACTAACCCTGAACTAACCCCTGCACTAACCTTGAACCAACCCCGCACTAACCACACACTAACCCTGATCTAACCCTGCACTAACCTTGAACCAACCCCGCACTAACCACACACTAACCCTGATCTAACCCTGCACTAACACTGAACCAACCCCGCACTAACCCCTGCGCTAACCCCCGCACTAACCTTGAACCAAACCCACACTAACCCCCGCACTAACCCTGAACCAACCCCGCACTAACCACACACTAACCCTGATCTAACCCTGAACCAACCCTGCACTAACCACACACTAACCCTGATCTAACCCTGCACTAACTCTGGGAATGCACTAACTAGAGAAATGCAATGTTTATTTGACTCCTGCTGCTTGTTATGCACTATGCAGAAATACAGGCACCATTCATGACACTCAAAATATTTATAAAATTGATTGAATTTCTTTTTTGCCACTGCATGATTGGTGGGGGTCAGAAACCATTTGAATCACTTCATGTGTGTGTTCTGTTAACATACCCGTGTTAACACTGCATCTAGCTTGTGTCTGGTCTCATTCTTCGATACACTTTGCTCATAGGAATTTCAAATAGTGTCAATAATGGTAACACATTTTTTCAAAAATATAAAGTATTTATTTATTCAGTGCCGAAGCTGTTAAACAAATGCCATCTTTCATTACCTTTACTTTCAGCCAGAGTCCCAGTGCTCCCCGGGGCTATTGTAGATACCAGTAGAAAGGATGGCAAGGGGCATTATGATTTCTTGAAAGTAGGAAAGTAATTTGTCATCACTGCTAGAATGTGCCTCCTTAACACTGAAAGGGACAGAGACGATTTGGGAAAATATGATTGGCAGCCAGAGGGAGGTTGTTCTTTTATCATTTTAGCACAGCTGCCCCCTGTTGGTTAGATTTATTAAAGGGTCGTTCGTCTGCTCTGTGGTGTTCTGCTCTAATCAGAAGCTGCAGTGACACTGAGAACATGACCAGCAACAAACGTCATCTGCTCCGCCATCTTCATGACCTTCCTCTACCAATCACAGGGCGCCTTTTGGTGAGGAAGAACTCTTTGTAGAACCCAGCGATGTTCAGCAGTCTTGTCCTTTCACATTCTGCACTGTAAAACCCAACAAGTTCACTAAACTCAAAAGTTTTATTGTAACCGATTACCTAAGAAATTTTAAGTTCATGTAATATAATTTTTAAGTACAGTTTACTTAAAAAAAAATTAAACTTTAAATAAAATATATAAGTTTAGGAAAATCTTAATTTTTAAGTACTATATACTACAATACTTTTGGTAATAATTATATAATTTCCCCCAACATAACAATTTTTATGGCATTTGGCTCTTATCCAGAGCGACTTACATTTTATCTCTTTTTTTAATACAAGTGAGCAATTGAGGGTTAAGGGTCTTGCTCAGGGGCACCTTAGTCATGGCCTTAGGTCTGGGAATCGAACCCACGACCCTCCGGTCACAAGACCAGTTCCCTAACCACAAGGCCATGACGCACCGCCATTGTGACCACTGTAAAAAGTAAATCCGGGACACCGGGCATGTTGGTGACGTCAGACGCTGCGTGACTTTGGAAACTCATAAATTATAATGTTAGTGACAGTCATTACTCAAAAATATGTACTCATTTAAACTTAAAACATAACAAAAAGTTAAGACAACGCAAAACCTTAATGCTGGGTTAACTAAATAACAAGATTTGAGTGTTATACCAATAAAGAGTATAAGTTAACAATACTGTTCGGGTTTACAGTGTGAGGTGTTGCTAGTGTGTGTTTTGGCAGAACACTGCAATATGTGCCAAACTTCCTCTGCTGTGCACAAGCTCAGATTCTGGCCATGGCCCGTATTTGTGGCAGAACCATCACAGTGTATTTGATCTGGTTGAGTGCTGGCCTCCATGGGGAAGCAGACCAAGGACAGAAGCTTCGACCGGGCTTCAGAGATTCAGCTTAATTCTCTGCAACATTGTTGATTGCAGACTTCTTTAGCCTTTAAATATCTATAAACCTTTCTGCAGGTGCATTATTTTATTGTATGTATTTGGTTTTTAATTAAAGGCTATAACTATAGCTCTAAGTCTCAGGCTTCATTATCTTGGTCTCAGACTGTAAGTACTCATTGCTCATTATCTCAGTCTCAATTTGTAGGTACTCATGATTCATTATCTTAGTCTCAGACTATAAGTACTCTTGGCTCATTATCTCAGTCTCAGACTGCAAGTACTCATGGCTCATTATTTCAGTTTCAAACTGCAAGTACTCATGGCTCATTATCTCAGTCTCAGACTGTAAGTACTCATGGTTCATTATCTCAGTCTCAGACTGTAAGTATACTCATAGCTCATTATCTCAGTCTCAGACTGTAAGTACTCATAGCTCATTATCTCAGTCACAGACTGTAAGTACTCATGGCTCATTATCTCAGTCTCAGACTGTAAGTACTCATGGTTCATTATCTCAGTCACAGACTGTAAGTACTCATGGCTCATTATCTCAGTCTCAGACTGTAAGTACTCATGGCTTATTATCTCAGTTTCAGACTGTAAGTACTCATGGTTCATTATCTCAGTCACAGACTGTAAGTACTCATGGTTCATTATCTCAGTCTCAGACTGTAAGTACTCATGGCTTATTATCTCAGTTTCAGACTGTAAGTACTCATGGTTCATTATCTCAGTCTCAGACTGTAAGTACTCATGGCTTATTATCTCAGTTTCAGACTGTAAGTACTCATGGTTCATTATCTCAGTTTCAGACTGTAAGTACTCATGGTTCATTATCTCAGTTTCAGACTGTAAGTACTCATGGCTCATTATCTCAGTTTCAGACTGTAAGTACTCATGGTTCATTATCTCAGTCTCAGACTGTAAGTACTCATGGCTCATTATCTCAGTTTCAGACTGTAAGTACTCATGGTTCATTATCTCAGTCTCAGTCTGTAAATACTCGTGGTTCTCTCACTCTCAGAACTGATTCAGCTATTTGTGAAGTGTTGTATTAAGTCAAGCTACATGGTGTTTATCATTTCTGAGATGCCTCATTCTTGGACGTTCTCTGTGGGATTACAGTAAACAACAGATTTCCTATCCGCGGTTTATGGATCAGTTGTGCATCTTTTCAGTCCAAGCGTATTGAACACCTGTACTGTTAGGAAACATATGTGATGCCTTAATTAGTGTTTAATAATAAAAAAACATGTCTGTGTTGGATGTAATACTGTGGGCTTGTAAGGTTAAGCTTAATTGGTCCCTGCATCTGCCAGATGCCTATCTTGAAGTATTTCTCTTTATTTTACCCCCTGCCAGCTCCGCCTACCCCCTGCCAGCTCCGCCTACCCCCTGCCAGCTCCGCCCACCCCCTGCCAGCTCCACCCACCCCCTGCCAGCTCCAGCCCATTGGCAGTGTCTCATGTTTTTGTGTTTCTTTTTCTCTCTGCTTTCAGTGAGTGACGTGATTATATTATATGCCATGTCTCATTTGTAATGCTGATATGGGTGTAATCTGTCACTCTGGCTTGAATGACAGCACTGTCACATGGTTTCTGACTGATTGAATAAAATAGTGGTTACAACACTGTAATATGCTTTCTCTACTCAATAATTTTCGAACTACGGCAGAGATCACAAGGAGGGCTCTTCCTCACGGTTTCCCTGATATGCCATATTCTAGAAGCCTGCCTTAGCTTGAATGATCAGTAAAGTAAATGTGTATTAAAACTGCATTCAACAGGCACACTGTGCTCAGTGAAATGACAAAGTCTAATAGCACAACCTCCACCTCCACCTCCACATTCACAGGGTGAGCTGCTATACTACCTCGCTTTGTCTGTGATGTGGAATTACTTTTACAGCCCTTAAAAACTTCAGCATTGTAGCTGCAAAACCCCAAAAGATCAAAAAGTGTTAGTCTTCATGAACATAACGTATCCCCAGCAGTCATTCGAATGTAAAGCAGTTTACATCTACAGAACCATCTTACAGGATTTACAGCTACAGCTATATAATCATCTTACAGGATTTACAGCTACAGCTACAGAACCATCTTACAGGATTTACAGCTACAGCTATAGAATCATCTTACAGGATTTACAGCTACAGCTACAGAACCATCTTACAGGATTTACAGCTACAGATACAGAACCATCTTACAGGATTTACAGCTACAGCTATATAATCATCTTACAGGATTTACAGCTACAGCTACAGAACCATCTTACAGGATTTACAGCTACAGATACAGAACCATCTTACAGGATTTACAGCTACAGCTATATAATCATCTTACAGGATTTACAGCTACAGCTACAGAACCATCTTACAGGATTTACAGCTACAGCTATATAATCATCTTACAGGATTTACAGCTACAGCTACAGAACCATCTTACAGGATTTACAGCTACAGCTATAGAATCATCTTACAGGGTTTACAGCTACAGCTACAGAAGCATCTTACAGGTTTTCAGCTACAGCTATAGAATCATCTTACAGGATTTACAGCTACAGCTATAGAATCATCTTACAGTATTTACAGCTACAGATATAGAACCATTTTACCAGATTTACAGCTACAACCATCTTGCAGAATTTCCTTGAACACTGTAACTTTTGCTCAACGATTCCTGTTGCCAGAATATTTATCCTCTTGCTAAATAAGTATTGTGCATGATTTTGATTCTGATTATGTTTGTTTCCCTAAACAACACTGGGCAGTTGTGCTGTATGTTTAGATATTCAAACTGTTTCCTTTCTACATGCTTGTCATTATCAGCTAATTATAATTTCAAGACTATTTCAGTTCAGTTAATCATGTGTAGACAACTGCTTGTGTCTTTGTTTCTATCTCTTCAGCTAATTTGTCAGGATTTTGTTCGAATTCATTTCCAGAGCACAGCACTGACTAGTGGAGATGATACAGTAGCACTTGGTCATTATAAATGCCTGTATATACTGTGCCAGATTTTGTTTCAAGCACAGACCCTTCTTACCCTGTTTTCAGTATTCACCTAAAATTCACATGCTTTTGCTTCAGTGAGTCTTACCTTATGTTTGTTTATGAGGGACACTTTGGGACAGCATAATTAATGTCTTTTGTACCCTTTCATCTTGGTGTGTGTTTGCTGAATTGTACAAAAAAAGCTTCTTGCTAAATCAGGAGCTACAAAGACTGCTTTGATTTGGGAAGGGGGCGGAGCTTAGACACAAGCTACGCATGTTAATTAGACAAAAAAAATCACACCAGAAAGAATCTAAGACTGAACCTTATTTTTAGAAATATAAGTTTAAGTGAACTCATGTGCTTATGAGTGTATTTGTTAGATTTATCTATGCCTGAGACACAGCATACATGCACTAGAGCCTTTACATTTGTTATGAGGCTAAACATTGTCTAGTGGCATAGCGGTAAAAAACAAAACCCAAAAGGATCTTATAGCAGTTTGTGACTAAAAGACATTAATTTGGTTCATCCAATAGCACCTCAAGATTAACCTAAAAGTCAATAATTAATAAACACCTACCAGATGAGGATTTCTGTACTTGCACATTTGAGACTAAATTGGTGCTGATGTCTTTGTCTGTGTTTGGACATTCTGCCACTGACGTGTATGTGGACATAGACACTTAGACACACCTCAGACAGTGCAGCTATTGCCTTAAAAACACCATCTCCAGTATTAAACACATAAACATTTCCAGTATTAAACATCACCAACATCTCCAGTATTAAACATCACAAACATCTCCAGTATTAAACAACGCCAACATCTCCAGTATTAAACATCACAAACATCTCCAATATTAAACACACCAACATCTCCAACATTAAACATCACCAACATCTCCAATGTTAAACATCGCGAACATCTCCAGTATTAAACATCACGAACATCTCCAATATTAAACATCACGAACATCTCCAATATTAAACATCACCAACATCTCCAGTATTAAACATCACGAACATCTTGAGTATTAAAAATCACGAACATCTCCAATATTAAACATCACAAACATCTCCAATATTAAACTTCACCAACATCTCCAGTATTAAACATCACCAACATCTCCAGTATTAAACATCACAAACATCTCCAATATTAAACACACCAACATCTCCAACATTAAACATCACCAACATCTCCAGTATTAAACATCACCAACATCTCCAGTATTAAACATCACGAACATCTCCAATATTAAACATCACCAACATCTCCAGTATTAAACACACCAACATCTCCAGCATTAAACATCACCAACATCTCCAGTATTAAACATCACCAACATCTCCAGTATTAAACAACATTAACATCTCCAGATGCAGTGAAAGCGATGACCTCCAAAAGTCGAAGAAGATAAGACACGACAGACAAAATGAAGATGCTTAGTGGAACCCTGCTGTCTGTCCGCCTGTCTGTCTCTCTGTCTCCTGCGTCTGTGTGCTGGTGAGTTAGTGTTCAGCAGGCCGTCGGTCTGATTAAGCTACTCCTAGACAGCCCTCTGGTGTCAGTGAGTACCAAATTCTTAAAAAAAAGGTGCGTTAGACTCCCATTCATTCCCTGCACAGCCCTGTGGGGTTCCGCAGTGGTCTGGCCAGGCAGAAACACACACACACACACACACACACACACACACACACACACACACACACACACACACACACACAAATAGATTTTCTTGGAAGGCAAAGAAGGCAAATCACTTAAAAACTTTGTACACACAGCTGGTGTGTACCCGATGCTAAAGCTATTACCCTGCCTGTGTTTCATTCACAGTGATATTTGTGAATGTGCAGATATTTTGTCATTTCTGTTGACGTTCTGTAGATTTACATGCTGGCGTCAGATGGGGAAGACTGTGCTAATGGCTTCAGTTGTGCTCATCAACAGCAAAAATGTTTCTCAGTGTGACACAGTGCTTGTCCATCACTGCAGCAGTAAACATGACAGCACGTCACAGCCACTCAGTGTCCAATGTTGCTTCTTCACAAATCTGTTTTTTTTTTTTTCCAGTCATGAAATGTCACACATTGCTTTCCATAGCAATAGTATCCTCATCCGTCTCCCCTCATCCAGGTCACATGACATCTCTCTGCCCCTTCTTAAGGAAGGACATTCAGACCAATTCTAAATATACAATTCCCAAAATATAAGAAATTCATGTTTTTGTTGTTTTTACTGATGACCTCATATCTACATTCTCTAGTATTTTTACTCAACTCGAATCAACACATAAATCTTTTCCCTGTAATTAAATTAACTAATAGTGATTTAATATGTTGTAAAAGAATGCTTTGGCATAAATCTAGGAAAGTAGTAAAATATGTACAGTGGATATGAAAAGTATACACAACCCTGTTAAAATGCCAGGTTTGTATAAAAAAGCGTTTTCCACCTTTAACGTGACCTATAATCTGTGTAATTCAAGTAAAAAATCTAACTCAATTCTTTGAGCGGGGGAGTGAATATTAAAAGCCTACAACCTCACGATGACTCGTTTATGCGAGTTAGATAATCACATAATTCCGCACACCCTTAATATTTTATCAAACTACCTTGATTTAATATCAGTGCTCAGTCTTTTGGGGAAGGAGTCTTATCAGCATAGCATATCTTGATGTGACGATCTTTGCCTGCTCTGCCTTGCAAAAGTACTCCAGATCTGTTGGACTGGGTGGACTGGGTGGACTGGGAGGACTGGGAGGGGAGGACTGCTGTGCACATCTTTCTTTTCTTTTCTTTTCTTTTCTTTTCTAATATTCGCTGCAGTGGTATTCAGGTTTAGGCTCTGGCTGAGCCCTTCCAAAATGTTGATCTTCTTGTGAAGCTGCTCTTCTCTTGATGCGGAGATATGTTTTGAGTCGTGTTCTCATGAAGCTGTTCTTCTCTTGATGATTTGGGTCGTGCTCATGCTGAAAGGTGAAATTACTCTTCAGCTTTTTAATAGAGGCTTGAAGGTTTTGAGCACATCTCAAAGATAATTGGAAGTGGTTATAATTCCCTCCACCTCGACTAAAGCCCTAGTTCCAGCTGAAGAAAAACAAGCCCAAAGCATAATGCTACTTGTACCACGCTTCACTGTGGGTGTAGGGTACTTCACTGTGGGTGTAGGGTACTTCACTGTGGGTGTAGGGTACTTCACTGTGGGTGTAGGGTACTTCACTGTAGGTGTAGGGTACTTCACTGTAGGTGTAGGGTTCTTTACTGTGGGTGTAGGGTACTTCAATGTAGGTGTAGGGTTCTTTACTGTGGGTGTAGGGTACTTCAATGTAGGTGTAGGGTACTTCACTGTGGGTGTAGGGTACTTCACTGTGGGTGTAGGGTACTTCACTGTGGGTGTAGGGTACTTCAATGTAGGTGTAGGGTTCTTTACTGTGGGTGTAGGGTACTTCAATGTAGGTGTAGGGTACTTCACTGTGGGTGTAGGGTACTTCACTGTGGGTGTAGGGTTCCTCACTGTGGGTATAGGGTACTTCACTGTGGGTGTAGGGTTCTTTACTGTGGGTGTAGGGTACTTCACTGTGGGTGTAGGGTTCTTTACTGTGGGTGTAGGGTACTTCAATGTAGGTGTAGGGTTCTTCACTGTGGGTGTAGGGTACTTCAATGTAGGTGTAGGGTTCTTCACTGTGGGTGTAGGGTACTTCAATGTAGGTGTAGGGTACTTCACTGTGGGTGTAGGGTACTTCACTGTGGGTGTAGGGTACTTCACTTTGGGTGTAGGGTTCCTCACTGTTGGTGTAGGGTACTTCACTGTGGGTGTAGGGTACTTCACTGTGGGTGTAGGGTTCTTTACTGTGGGTGTAGGGTTCTTTACTGTGGGTGTAGGGTACTTCAATGTAGGTGTAGGGTTCTTCACTGTGGGTGTAGGGTACTTCAATGTAGGTGTAGGGTACTTCAATGTAGGTGTAGGGTTCTTTACTGTGGGTGTAGGGTACTTCACTGTAGGTGTAGGGTACTTCACTGTGGGTGTAGGGTTCCTCACTGTGGATGTAGGGTACTTCACTGTGAGTGTGGGGTGTCACTTCCTCGCCGTGGGTTTGTTGGTGTGGGGGTTTTCATTGTGGGTGTGGGTTTCTTCACTGCGAGTGTGGGGTTCCTCACTGAGGGATTGGTCTTTACTGTGAGTGTGGTATTCACTTTGTGTGTGGTCATCATTGTGGATGCGGGGTGCTTCACTGTAGGGGTGATCTTCACAAAGACTACAATACCTTTATACCTGTATACATTTAAACCTGTATATCTTTCAGTGGGGAACCGTCAGGGCCCTCTACGCCCTCTCAGAGGGCCTAAAATATTCTTAAAGCATTATATATATAATTATCCAATTTTATTTTATCTACTTACAGTTTGACATTCGACATCTAAACAATTACAAAAATATAAGCAAATAAAATATTCACCCGTGTCTATTCAATCTGTGTTGGAAGGTGAGGGGTTGAGTGGAAGCCTGTGAGCCTGTGTCTCCCCCTATCAGGACTGTGATGCCCGCTGTTCGTTTACAGAGGGCCTGGCAGTTATAATTCAACGCAATACCAGTTTCAAATGACAGCAAAATTGACCAATCATATCTTCTCTCTTAGTGGGCGGGCTTAACTGTATGATAATTTCCGCCCGCTGTGGCGACGCTAGCTGTCGTTAGCACCATCGCTAGCTAGTTTCAATTCATCCCTTTGACGTCCTCGTGCGCGTTGTTTACATATTCCGCTTCCGAGAACCACGGAGCTGTGAACCTTATTTTGTTTGGAAACTTATTTTGCTTAAGATGTTATCTAGTACAGATATTATTGTTTATTGCGTTTTTAAAGCTGTACTGTCGTCTCAGTTTTTCTTTATTTAGTTTATTAAGAAAGGAAAAAAAAAATTTCGGGGGGGAGGGGGGCGTAGCGGGCCCAGGTTTAAAGGTCACGGTTCGCTACTGATATCTTTATACCTGTATACCTTTAAATCTGTATATCTTTATACCTGTATACCTTTGAGTGGGTGTTCCTCTTAAAAGAGTAGTTTCTGTATTTGTATTGCACTACTAGGACTAGTAGGGTTGACCAGATGAAGCTGTGAATAGATCACAAACACTTGCACACATACAGCTAGACCCACAGACGACTCAGGTGCAGTGAGGTCAGAAGTGCTACAGAAGCCAGGGATGCTCTTGTGTCCCCTACGTCCCCTGCGCGTGTACTTCTCTCGACTCCACGTGTCCTACCTGTCCTGTGAAGTGCTCATTGCTCAGCAGGTGACTACGTTTCCAGGAACAGATATCCCCACGATGCAGAGAAAGAGATCCCTACAGCAGCTGACCCTGGTGACCCTGAGCCTGACCCTGGTGACCCTGACCCTGACCCTGACCCTGACCCTGAGCCTGACCTCATGTTGAGGGCGAACAAAGGAAGAACACCCAGCCCAGTGTGCCACACCTCCAGTTCAGACCTTTGTCTGAGTTACAGGAGCAAAATGGCGACCATGCAAGAGCAGAAAGACCAAATTCCCTCCTCTGGAATCACTTGTGTGTGCAGAAGGAGCCAGAGAGTAGCCATCTTCCTGGCAAAAGTGTGTGTGTGTGTGTGTGTGTGTGTGTGTATGCGTGTGTGTGTGTGTGCGTGTGTGTGTGTGTTTTTATTGATGTGCTTTCATCATTTCAAAGGCTGCAAAAATAAGAGCTCGTCTGCCATCCAGACAGTTGTTATTATGTTGTTATGTTTGTTCTTCTATTGATCTAGATGACAGCTGAGGCCATCCTGCGACTCGCTACTGACCCCGTGCTTCCATTCTGCCCCCTCGACATCGCACTGGACATTCAGAAGAAGCTCAAAGGTAATGTAACTGCCAAGAACCTCAGTCTATTTCTGCATGTTATTTTGGTTTGAATTCTGTAGGACAAGCTTGTAGAAGAAGCGTTTTTAGATCCTGAAATCCTCACAAAAGCACAGCTCTGCCTGCTCAGCTCAGCCGCTACGCAAAACGTGGGCCATTTTTGCATCAATACTCATGAATATACCCGGTTGCCATAGGGACTGGACGCAGTTCGGGATGGTGTGTGTTCTCCTGGTTTTGATGGTGTGTAAGGTTGCGGTGGGGTGTATGCGGGACCATGCTGATGACCTAACAGATCGCTTGTTTTGGTGCACATATTGATCCATCTCACCACACATCATGCGGTGAAAGAGGAGTGGCCACGGCAATTCCTCCTGGTTCCTGTCATTCCAGAAGAGCTGGGTTATCAGATGTAATAGTCATTTATTTCCTTAGCAAAGGGACTCTTAGATTCGACTTAGTCACCAAAACAGCAGAGAATGAAAGGGAGGTGAATGTTTAATCGTTTGACAACTTCATCAGGAGGAAGCCAGGAGTGGTAATCAGCTCCCGATGCCAGCACACCTTTCATTTGTGACTGTCCTCTACCCTTTTAGAGACTCGCTGCTCTGAATTTCTGCAGAGTCCAATAAAGCTGCATTATTATTCGAGTGCCCTCGGGTATCTGTTAGTGTCACCTCTCATTCTGCACACAGAGTAATGTAGAAAGAGCCTCCCTGAGTATGCTCTCTCTCTCTCTCTCTCTCTCTCTCTCTCTCTCTCTCTTTCCTTCCACCTCTTTCTCCTTCTATCTCTCTTTCCTATCTCTCTCCCTCTGATTTACTTTCTTTCTGTCTCATACTTGCCTCTCTCTCTTCCCTCTCCCTCCCTTTCTTTCTCTCAGTTTCTCTCTCTCCCTCTGACACACTCTACCTACTCTCTCTCCCTCGGACTCTCTCATCTTTCTCTCATCTCTTTCTCCTCTTCTCTGATCTCTCTCTCTCTCTCTCTCTCTCTCTCTCTCTCTCTCTCTCTCTCTCTCTCTCTCTCTCTCTCTCTCTCTCTCTCTCTCTCTCTCAGGCTGCTGCCCCACTATTCTCTGACGTTAAATATTCATACAGACCTGGCACAGGACAGGTGAGGTGCATAATTGCCACATAATCCTGTCTCAAGCAGACAGTCAGGAAGGCCATAAAGCTGTACAGTATTAATATATCAACCCCCACCCCCATATTACACACACACCCACCTGCTACATACACATGTGTGAACACACACACACACACACACACACACACACACACACACAGTGCAGCTACGCAGGCAGGATGCAGTATAATGTATGAGGGTGCTGAGTGTCAGGGCTCCTACACTTGTATTGGTTCATTACCGCCATTCCCTTTAATCCTGGTGGGCTCGCTGAAAGCTCATAATAAGGGTTGTTTGACCCTGAGGGATCCACATGGAGTCTTTCAAACATCCTTACATGAAATCCAGTGACAGCATTATGTGATAGGTTTCCTCAGCCGGTACTAAGGTACATGACTAGCCAGAATAACCACCTCTCACACAACTCAGATGTTTAGATTTGACCACAAAGACTAATAAAAGACACATATCTTTGGCCAAAATAAATATGTGGGCAAGAGGACTGGGAGAAGTGAAGACAGCTCGGCTATGTCTCAGTTCAGATGTGACTGCATGCTGCTTCCGTTGATCAAATGGTACATGAGATTCCAGCAATATGCTCTGTGTGTGGTTAAATCATTCACATGGGTGCTGTTTGTATTTTAGAGACGTGGGAGCATTTTGGAATCTGAAAGAGTTATTTGCCTGTTTTGGTTAGAAAGGGATTTGGCTGCAGTGTGTTTGCAGTGTTAACATTTTCTTGGGTAACGCTTTTCTTGATTTTTTACTTTTGTTGTTTATTTACTCCTGATTCAGCTTATTAGGAATTCACCCTCGCCTTGGTGAGGCAGGTGTGTTTAAGCAGAAAAGGCATGTGTGTGTTGGGAGGAAGTGGCAGGTGTGTGTGTGTTGGGAGGAAGTGGCAGGTGTGTGTGTGTGTTGGGAGGAAGTGGCAGGTGTGTGTGTGTTGGGAGGAAGTGGCAGGTGTGTGTGTGTTGGGAGGAAGTGGCAGGTGTGTGTGTGTTGGGAGGAAGTGGCAGGTGTGTGTTGGGAGGAAGTGGCAGGTGTGTGTTGGGAGGAAGTGGCAGGTGTGTGTTGGGAGGAAGTGGCAGGTGTGTGTTGGGAGGAAGTGGCAGGTGTGTGTGTGTTGGGAGGAAGTGGCAGGTGTGCGGCCGGCGTTGAAGAGTGAGATAACACCGTCCTTGCGGCACCAAAGGACACGAGCACTCTCGCTCCTCTTCAGAGCTGCCATGCGCACTCCGAGCCACTCTCTTCAGCGGACAGGCCGACTGGCTGCGCTGTGGTCTGCGCCCCCTCCCTCCCCAAACCCCTCCCCTCCACCCCCTCCCTCCCCAAACCCCTCCCCTCCCCAAACCCCTCCACCCCCTCCCTCCCCAAACCCCTCCCCTCCACCCCCTCCCTCCCCCAACACCTCCCCTCCCCCTCACCCCCGCCCGCGTCCTTGGCCGGGCTCCTCCAGCACCTCCTCGCGCTGCGTGGGAGTGAGCCTGCAGGCCGTGGCTTCCGCTCCTCCTCCATTTGTTAAGTGTAAAGCTGTTCTGGGCTGCCGCCAGTCCCCCTGTCCCCCCTGTCCCCGTCCCTCCACGTCCCTCCGTGTCAGGACGGGTGATAGATTACAGCCGTCCTCCCACATATTTCATAAGCACCGTTCTCCCTACAGAGGGAGGCACGCGGCCTGTACGAGCAATTCTGTGGCTTCTTTCACTATATTTATCCACGCTCACTCGCTCTCCTTCGGTGACTGGTACCCAGCGTTCTCCAGTGGCCAGCAGTCATGCTCTTCACGCCACCACGCCTCTGAAGCCCCGGCTTCCACACGCACGCGGAGAACCACCCACCCTCCCCAACCCTCCCGCTCTGTGTCTGACAGTGGCCAAGGTTAATTACTTCCAAACAGAACACAATCTGAATTCCTTAGACACTGAAAACAGACACAACTCCAAGAAGCAACACTAATGCCATAAATGTCATCATCAAGATATGTATTTACAGTACTTGGTTAATTAGGTACATGGTTATTTATTCATGATTTTAAAAAATTAGATACATTTTCCTTTCTATCAAATCTTCTCATTCAGCGGTGCTTGCTGTAGCTCTGCAGTCTGTCTGCTCATATGTCATGAGCCCATTACAACAGGCCAGACTGAATCATTGTTATGATTATTGTATAATAATTCAGACTGGTGTTCCATAATTGATGCACAGCGCAGTCAAGTTGTAAACAGCGTGTTGCATTTTGATTTGGTTGTGGTCACAGCATTGCTTCAACAACCTGCGTGACTACTGCCATGGCTGATCTCACACACACACACACACACACACACACACACACACAATCACCGAAATCGCTCCGGTGTAGAAGAATGTTTAGATGCTGCTGTGTGAATCAGTGGTCAAAGGCCTCCAGGAGTCTAAAGCTCTGATCTGCCTTAACTCTGTATGACTGGCTTGTTTGTGTACAATATACTTACACATTATATTGGAAACATGCTAATAACTTGCACTGAGGCAAAACTTGTTTGTTGGTTAACGCGAATACACTGGTGTTTTGAACTGTTTGTATGAAGGCTGTGGTCTGTGAAAGAGGGCTTGTTAGACTCGCTTGTCACGGTAGTGAATTAGGGTTCGCCTGTTTGGTTTGGAAAGACTACGTTTTGGGCTCCACACTTATGTTGTCACGCTGGTCGACTGCAGCGGCGAGGGACACACAGCACCAGGGGGAAATGGCGGGATCTGTAATGGCTGAGCAGATGGAGGGAAATTGGATAAAAGCCTGTGAGCGCCGTGGTCTGGGTGTGATCACACTGCTGGGACACTTTCAACACATTTATAGCTTTTAATTTCAAATTTTACTCATCACATTGTTGCAGCTGAAAAGTTTAAATACTGTCAAGATAATAGATGGTAAATAGATGGGGAGACAGAAATGGTGTGCACTGAAGCGTGCTGAAAGCAGTGAGTTATCTGATCAAGCGTGAGTGTTTATGGGACATAATGCCGGACTGACAGAGTCTGAGATGCAGAGCGTTGCGGGATGACAGGATCTGAGATGCGCAGGATTGTGGGATGACGGAAGGAGCTGCTGGATTGATTCACTTCCTTCCCACCTCTTTCTCTTCCTTTCTCTATCACTCTCTTACCTTTTCTCTTTTCTTCATCCTCTGTCTATCCCTCTCTCTGTCTCTCTCTCTCAGTCTCTGTCTCTCTCTCTTTGCAGATGACCCTTTAGGCACACGTGATCTCATCTCTCTCTTTGCAGATGACCCTTTAGGCACACGTGATCTCATCTCTGCTGCTGCTTCTTTGAGGGAAAAATCCTCCTTCTTTCAGTCTGAGCTCATGCGCCCTGCCAATGACCCCCGAGAGCGTGACCCTTCCCACATGCGCATGCTGAATGACGTCTTGCGTGATCTGGAGAAAGCCTTCCTCGTCCCCAGCCCACCACCTGGCTTCTCAAGGTACACTCTGACCAGTCCACATGTAGACTCTAACACACACACCAATATCCTCAGTCTTACACTTCAATATTACTTTCCTATTTCCTGGTTTCCGACCCTGGTACAAATTTTTTTTTATGTTCTTATGTTTCTGTAGAGGTTGTGTATACTTTAAATTAAATAACAGAATACATCATTAAATTTGCTGGGTATTTAGAAAAAACACACAACCACGGTCTGTAAGTTGATACAGACAGAAGTTTTTTTTGTGAGATAAAAAAGAAATAAAAAATCACTTACCTGTGGTCTAGGGTGGGTGACTACTCTGTGGTCTAGGGTGGGTGACTACTCTGTGGTCTAGGGTGGGTGACTACTCTGTGGTCTAGGGTGGGTGACTACTCTGTGGTCTAGGGTGGGTGGCTACTCTGTGGTCTAGGGTGAGTGACTACTCTGTGGTCTAGGGTGGGTGACTACTCTGTGGTCTAGGGTGGGTAACTACTCTGTGGTCTAGGGTGGGTGGCTAATCTGTGCTCTAGGGTGGGTGACTACTATGTGGTCTAGGGTGGGTGACTACTATGTGGTCTAGGGTGGGTAACTACTATGTGGTCTAGGGTGGGTGACTACTATGTGGTCTAGGGTGGGTAACTACTATGTGGTCTAGGGTGGGTGACTACTATGTGGTCTAGGGTGGGTGACTACTATGTGGTCTAGGGTGGGTGACTACTCTGTGGTCTAGGGTGGGTGACTACTCTGTGGTCTAGGGTGGGTGACTACTATGTGGTCTAGGGTGGGTGACTACTATGTGGTCTAGGGTGGGTGACTACTCTGTGGTCCAGAGTGGGTGACTACTCTGTGGTCTAGGGTGGGTAACTACTCTGTGGTCTAGGGTGGGTGACTACTCTGTGGTCTAGGGTGGGTGACTACTCTGTGGTCTAGGGTGGGTGACTACTCTGTGGTCTAGGGTGGGTGACTACTCTGTGGTCTAGGGTGGGTGACTACTCTGTGGTCTAGGGTGGGTGGCTACTCTGTGGTCTAGGGTGGGTGACTACTCTGTGGTCTAGGGTGAGTGACTACTCTGTGGTCTAGGGTGGGTGGCTACTCTGTGGTCTAGGGTGGGTGGCTACACTGTGGTCTAGGGTGGGTGACTACTCTGTGGTCTAGGGTGGGTGAATACTCTGTGGTCTAGGGTGGGTGACTACTCTGTGGTCTAGGGTGGGTGAATACTCTGTGGTCTAGGGTGGGTAACTACTATGTGGTCTAGGGTGGGTGACTACTCTGTGGTCTAGGGTGGGTGACTACTCTGTGGTCTAGGGTGGGTGAATACTCTGTGGTCTAGGGTGGGTGGCTACTCTGTGGTCTAGGGTGGGTGACTACTCTGTGGTCTAGGGTGGGTGACTACTCTGTGGTCTAGGGTGGGTGGCTACCCAGGTCTGCCAGTTTTTCTGAAATATATTCACTGCAGACAGGATTGCCAGTGAAAGCCTTCAATATTTTCTCTATTTTATACTTTCTTTTAGATTTATTTTATTTATCTTTTCTTGGTATATACTGGTGTTTTGCTTTCCATGCAATATAAGCTATATACTGTATATACTTTTCCACCTACTTTTACGTTTATAATTTAAAATCCTAATACTTATCAAACAATATTCAGCTGTATAAATTCCATATCCAATCTGGATTGTGAAACCCAGGTAATGGTGGCTACAAAGGTTTACAGGGCTTTATTTTGTTAAATAACTGATTCACGATGCATCTGTATGAGACTGAGTTGGTGTTGATAATATCAAGGACAAAAATCCTATTTTTACACATTATTAATTCAGTATAAAGATATAGAATTTTGGTACATATACAATATTAAAAATTGTAGTACAGACCACAAAGTTAATAACAAAGTTTCTTTGGAAACCTTGTGTATGTCAGTATATATTTTAATATCTCTACATATCTTTCCAAAGTTGACTGCAGTCACTCACCTGGAATCTACTTTGGATATATATGTATGTGTGTGAGTGCACACTTGGGTTGCTTTTTCAGGTACCAAATCTGGGTCATCTGCACTGTTTCAGATACCCCACGTGTCCATGTGACATTGGCTATATGAAGGAAAAGTTTGTTGTTGTCTTGTTTTATTTTTGTTTTTGTTTGTCAGTGAAAGCTTCGCTCAACTCTCAGTGCCAGGTGCAAACAAGGTCAAGTATAAACATTTTCATCCAAAACGCAAAGTAATGATTCTCTCCAGCTACCATATGTTGTCCTTGGCAGTTATCTGGTGCCTTATTATCCTAGCATATCAATTTCCATTTCTGAGAAATGTATTAATACCACTGGCACAACTTTCACATGGGTAGTAATGGAGGATAGTGTGTTTGACTGGCTGAAATCCATGTAAATTATGGGATTGTTTTTTGTTGTTGCTATTTTCAGACCAGCTGAAAGGAAATATTTTGCGTCCTGCATACTTTTTATTTGAGAATTTTAAAGATTTAAACAGTTATTCTAATTACTGTTTATAATCTGTTTTATTGCTTCAAAAAGGTTGTAGCAAAAGTGTAAACTACACTGCACAAATGCACCAGCATATGATTGTATATCTTTTAAAAATAATGTACATTATTTAAACAGCCAAGAGTTAATCTGTTTCTAGAAAAATCTGCAAATCTGTGAACTACCCTGGCCAGCAGGCCCTGTCTTTTCTCAGGGCCACGTTATCTGTGACCCGACCCGGTCTTTCTCTCATGGCAGTACAGGGGGAGATGGTGGTCCACATGGACCATACCAGTCTGATGGCCCATGCACAGACCTGACACACCACATCATCTAGGTGCTCTTTCACAGTGCAGAGGCGCTCACTGACCACGAACACTGAAGTTTGGGCCGGCTGTAGAATTAGACACTGACGTTTAGGGCACTGTGTCATCCTGCAGCACAGATTGTACATCCCAGCCCATCAATGCGTTTGGCACAGTCTTCCTCAGGCTGCTTGGCACGTATGGCAGCAAACACACTACCCAGACACTACCGTCTCCCACACGTGGTGCAGCTCACCGTGCATCGGGAGGGTGTCCCAGCTAGCTTGATGTGCCTTAGCAATGTAACTCTGTGTCATAGCATATGTTCAGGCCAGTCCACCCACCTGGAGCCGTCCGCGTGCCCCAGAGGGCCGAGGGGAACCGGGATCACAGCGCTAGGGAGCACAAGGTCTCTGCCTCTATTCCATTGCTCACCACTGCTGACAGCTTGACGTCTCTATTTTAAATTCAGCATTTCCTGAGGTCATGCATGGCTCCACCTATCATAAGGAAATCCCCCCCCCCACCACAGCCAGAGCCTGCTATCTCCCAGCAATGTCCACCTCCAGCAATGGACGCAAGTCAGACAGTCATTGCCTCTGAACCATGGTGGACCGGTCAAGGTGCGAGGAACCATCCCTGATCATAACAGCGATGGGTCAGCGTCCGTGATGGCGGTGACCTGCCTTCCTGGTCTTTCCAGATGCCAGTTGCCCCTCACCAGACAATACAACTCCTGTTCCTTTGCCTGCTCAGGTGCATGACTTGTGCAGGTCCTCTCCGCAACACCGGTACACCTGTCCCCCGGCCGTCACTCATGTGGGGGGCCACATGGAATGGTCCCTTTGTAGAAGTTCTCCATCACCATTCGCCAAGGCACCTTAATGATGGGTGTGATGCTCATTATCCTCCTCCTCCAGGCTACATCTTCTCCATCCACCTTCAAGATTGTTGATGTGCTGCTCCAGTCTTCTCTCTCCGCAACTTTGTCAGCAGTGTTGCTCTCTGCATGAGAAGAAGGAAGTGAGTATGTTTCTGCTCAAGTGAAGGCGGACAGACCAGGACGAAAGAGTGAAGTCAAATTCTGTTTGTTACAAGGACAAATGGAAACCCGGGGCTGGGTTCATGAATACATAATGAAGGAAAACACAAGTGGAGCTATCTAAGGAGCAAACAGACACTGAGGTATCACTAAGAAAACACACAAGAGAACAAGAATATGAAAACTGAACTGAACACAGAATTAAACAGGCAAGAACACAAAGGGCAAAATAAAAAATACCAACAAACTAAACTCCAGCAAACTACTGAAAACCCCAACAAACTTTTGCATAGTGGATAATAAAGGCATAATGAGGAACAGGTGAAAACAATGACAATGAAACCTTAACAAGGTTTATCAAAACCAGACTGAGACAATAAACCACAAACAGAAGCATAAGGCGGTGTCATGTGGAAACTGCAAAGCTACGGAGGGAGAAATTGTGACATCAATTTAATACTGCAAAGCTACGGAGGGAGAAATTGTGACATCAATTTAATTGTGATTTTAATTTAAATGGCAGCCTTTTGGAATGGACCCACATACACCGAACAAGCAGAAAGGCACTACTCCATCAAGGAACATGGGGAGATAACCACAACACAAAGGTGGTGAACATGCTAATGCACTAATTAACTAAAGAGAGATGCTAGTCCTAGCTCCTTAACCCTAACCCTAGCTCCTTAACCCCGACCTTAGCTTCTTAACCCTGACCCTAGCTTCTTAACCCTGACCCTAGCTCCTTAATCCTGACCCTAGCTCCTTAATCCTGACCCTAGCTCCAGAGGGAGTCAGCTGAGCAGGTGCTTGACAGGGACAGGAGTGTTGGGGCCTCAAGGCCCTCTCAGTGGTTCACTCCTACAGTTAAGACCACAGTGCTGAAGACACTGACAAAGGGCTGAAAGGGTGACTCAATTTGTATGTGCTCTGCTAAAGAGCTTTTTGTCTTTTTTTTTTAAGTGCTAGCTTGCCAGAGATTGCTGCAATCAATATCGCTGAGATTACCTGGAGATTTCTCAATAAAGGAGCTTTGGTTACAGTGTTTTAACGTGCTAAGCCAAGAATACATTATCATAAGACAAGGCAGAGATAGATGGTAGGGGAATTAATTTAAAACACTGCTCGTGTTGCACTGGATTATTTTCTTGACTTTGAAAAGCAAAATTGCAGTCAGAACTTGTTAGATGTCTACATGGTACCAATGGTATATGAGATTTTTCTCTTCACGCACTGACTGAGTTAGCAATTCCAAGTGACCTTTTCTTCACGTAGGCTTTCAAGGAGAGAGTTAATTAGACAATTCTTATATAAGGTCCAGTATGTCAAGGTCATAGACCCATCCCAAACCTAAGCCTAGCCTTTTCGCAGATAAAGAATGGGCTCATTTATTCTGCTTAGGTGTGTGCAGACAGTTCAAACAGCAAACTCCAAAAGAAATCAATGTGTGGCCTAAAACCAAGAAGAACTAGACCATATTTTCTTATTGTTGTCCTGCAAAATGTTCAGTTATAGGTCAACAGCTTTAAGCTTCATTCATTCTGCCGTCCTCCAACATTGTCAGACAGTGATTTTCTATGGCGGGTGTTTTTGTGTGTGTAATGTGTTGTCAGTGTGCTGGAAGTGTGTTAAACAAGTGTGTCTGTAAAAAAATCTAGTGGTGGGTGTCCTGAATGGTGTGTGTGGTGGGTGTCCTGAATGGTGTGTGTGGTGGGTGTCCTGAATGGTGTGTGTGGTGGGTGTGGTGGGTGTCCTGAATGGTGTGTGTGGTGGGTGTCCTGAATGGTGTGTGTGGTGGGTGTGGTGGGTGTCCTGAATGGTGTGTGTGGTGGGTGTCCTGAATGGTGTGTGTGGTGGGTGTCCTGAATGGTGTGTGTGGTGGGTGTGGTGAATGGTGTGTGTGGTGGGTGTCCTGAATGGTGTGTGTGGTGGGTGTCCTGAATGGTGTGTGTGGTGGGTGTCCTGAATGGTGTGTGTGGTGGGTGTGGTGGGTGTCCTGAATGGTGTGTGTGGTGGGTGTCCTGAATGGTGTGTGTGGTGGGTGTCCTGAATGGTGTGTGTGGTGGGTGTGGTGAGTGTCCTGAATGGTGTGTGTGGTGGGTGTCCTGAATGGTGTGTGTGGTGGGTGTGGTGGGTGTCCTGAATGGTGTGTGTGGTGGGTGTCCTGAATGGTGTGTGTGGTGGGTGTCCTGAATGGTGTGTGTGGTGGGTGTGGTGGGTGTCCTGAATGGTGTGTGTGGTGGGTGTCCTGAATGGTGTGTGTGGTGGGTGTGGTGAATTTTTGAAGAATATTTTCCTCTGAAAACCTGTTTTTGTGCAACAAATGTTTAATACTTGCAGTGTTTTTAAATAGAACATGCTGAATATCTTAGTAGCATAATATCAGTAGCAAGTGTGTATTTCTCCAGTTTACAAAAGTGTAACTGACTTTTCCTTAAAGATTAGAACTGAACATTATTGGAAATAAAATGTTATTTTAACTTCATGTCTGGTTCTCCATCACAGGAACATCCTCTATAGCCTGAACAGGCAGACACCGGGCTTTGCCATACTGAAGGCCGGGCAGGAGCAACTTCAACTCACCAGTGCAAACCGATCTTTGTCCCAGGTGTTCAGTTGTATCAGCTCTGCTGAAAGGCTCATACAAAGTGGAATTGAGCTATTTGAAAATGACCCTGAGAACTCAAATTGAAACTGTTGCACTTAGAGACATAACCGAAGCACTCGACCGGTAGACCGGTAGACAGCACCAATGCTTTTTGTTTTGTTTCGATATGCTCTGTTTTTGTTGTGTGTGTGTGTGTGTGTGTGTGTGTGTGTGTGTGTGTATGCTGTACTGTAATTTAGCATGTTCAGCGTGAGGAAGGGATGCTTCAGATTCTGAGGTGCGCAGAACGGACCTGACTGCGAGAGCGTGCTACATGTGGATTAGGTCTGAACTGTTTATAGATTCTTGAAGGTTGCGATGTGAAGCATCTTACACTTTTGTAGGCCCTAAATACATATCATGGCTGTAAGATTAATGACAGAGGCAACGGAAGGTCAAACTGAATAGCCTGCAGAGAAGAAAGACGCAGCCCTGCAAGATGAGCAGGATAGACGCACAGAGGCCACGGTGCAGTGAGGATGTTGCTCAGGGTGACATAGACCTGCATTCGTTTTCTGTATCTGCAGGCTTATGATTTTCCCCTCTATGATTTAAAATTGAGTTTTAATGTTTTTTTAAATGAGAGGTTTTCTCTATTAGGAGATGCTGAGCACAGACGTTCAGACCACGGTGAGCTGCCGCATGAGCACTAATATAACACATAATGAGAACAAGACAACAGACACACAGCACTCTCTAGAATGTTCTGGACCAGCTTCTGTGTTCCTGCTGTGCCTTATGATCAATCATGACGGTGCATGTCTTCATCTCACAGGCATGATTCATGACTATATGTGAGTTCACCCCTGTGTTAGTGAGCCCTGTGTTAGTGAGCCCCTGTGTTAGTGAACCCCTGTGTTAGTGAGAGCTATGTTAGTGAGCTCCTGTGTTAGTGAGCCCCTATGATAGGGAGCTCCTGTGTTAGTGAGCCCCTGTGTTAGTAAGCTCTATGTTAGTGAGCCCCTGAGTTAGTGAGCCCCTGTGTTAGTGAGCTCTATGTTAGTGAGCCCCTGTTAGTGAAGCCCTGTCTAAGTGAACACTGTGTTAGTGAGCCCCTGTGTTAGTGAGAGCTATGTTAGTGAGCCCCTGTGTTAGTGAGTCCTTGTGTTAGTGAGTCCTCGTGTTAGTGAGTCCTCGTGTTAGTGAGCCCTGTGTTAGTGAGCCCTGTGTTAGTGAGCCCCTGTGTTAGTGAGGCTTGTGTTAATGAGCCCTGTGTTAGTGAGCCCCTGTGTTAGTGAGGCTTGTGTTAATGAGCCCTGTGTTAGTGAGCCCCTGTGTTAGCATCTCAAGGCGGTTGCACTCAAACCAGGCTTGTGGAATGGAAAGAAATCACATCGTTGATGGATTGAATAACTTCTATATTTATCTCAAAAATAATTAAACTTTTTATTTCCTATAATCCTCTGTTAAAACACATGAACTAGAAGGTCTAGATATTACACATCTGTGTAGAGAAAATACATGTACGTCTTACAGGTCCTGTTACAAACAAAATGGTCTATACAAAATTATTCAAGTGTTTCTTCATACAGTAAAAGGAAGAGTTTGATCACGTCATTTTAATGTCTGCATGTTGACCTTCTACAGTCTGTAGACTGTTTTCATGTATTTGCACTGCCTCTCTGTTTCTGAGATGTTTCAGGAGGACTTGGGCTCTGAGGACAGTGGTCATGGACTAACGTCTCTCAGTCTTGATACTTGACTTGCCTTTTAAGTATGATAAACAGGCCAATTAGAAGTAATCAATTCAGGGAATATAGTTTAACGTAAGCTTTAAATTATTTATGTGCCTTTAAAAAGTCAGACATGCTTTTAGAGCCAGAACTTCCAAACAATGTCAATGTTGTTCACTTGTGTATTTTATATTTTATTGTCAGTGTTTGCTGTTGAAATGCGAAGACCAAAAAATGTGCACAAGGTTTTTAATCGCTGTGTTTGTATTTATTTGAAGTTTAATTAATTAGCATTAGTTCAAAAGAAGAAACAATTCAGAGAAAGTTTTACCACTTGAAGTACTAGCAGCAGTACACTGAATATTTTCCAACTTAAACAGGATGTCAATTAAGATCTTTTTAATTGTTAGATGCCTCTAATAAGATCTCTCTAAAACAAAGAACAATGATTGATATAGGCTGAATGTCACAAGTACGTAAATAAATAAATAGTGTAGCTGAAATTCATTGTCTTCCTGTAAATGTAATGCAGTAATCCAAAGAAATTTGTGCAGCTGTGTGGGTCAGTTTTGACAGTATCTGATGAATGTTAAAACTACAACAACAAACAAACTACTCAAAACTGTCAACTTGCACTAACTGCAAGTGTTTGCTTGTTATGTTGCTTTTTGAGTGTTTCCACTGTCATGTAAATGCAATTTCCAATAATTGCATCTAGATGCTCTGAATGAGCCTGGGAATGTTTCTGGGAGAGGTTCCTTAGTGGTTCTGAGAGTGGTTCTGGGAGTGGTTCTGAGACTGGTTCAGGGATTGTTTTTGGGAGTGGAGTGGTTCTGGGAGTGGTTTTGGGAGTGTCGCTTGAGTGGATCCGGGAGTGGTTCTGGGAGTGGTTCTGGAGTGTTTCCGGAGTGGCTCTGGGAGTGGTTGGTTTATTTCCACTGTTCCTATGAATCTTTTTTTTTTTTTTTTTTTTTATGTACAGCTATTATATGGTTTTAATTTCTATCATAGTAGAAACCCACTAATAGCTCAGTTTTATGCTGAAATTGTTTAAATATCAAACTGTAAATAATTCTAGATTTAGATTCTTATTTATTTAAACATCAAACTGTAAACAGTAATAATCCTAGATTTTGATTCAATGGCTTGCATGCCATCAACCAAGCAATATGAGCATTACCAGCTTGCTGTGGCCATATGTGGCTATATGTGTTCACCATTCCTTGTTTTATATGATTATTTCATAATATTGTTGAACAAACCATGTACACTGAATGAAACAGCTACTGTTTCATTAACAGCTACTGGTCACTACACTACCAGACAAATGTTTGAACATGTATGCAATATACTAGTTCATTTCATATCTGGCAATATTTTAACACATGAAAGCTACTGATTCACACATGTACACAAAAGATACATGTATGAAACATGGCTAATGGCATTTTTTTTACATAATTATCTTATAAAAATACACAGCTGTATTCAGACATTTGAACCTGGTCTGGCAGGCGTGATCGTGACCTTTTGGTGTTTGTAGTCATACTTTTTCTGGTGCACTCTAGAATTTCAAATAACAACCTTGCTGAGCTGTTTTGAGGTCAGAAGGTCAGGTTGGATGTTTATTTTTCTGAGGTGTAGGCTCCAAAGGGGTGGAGTTCAAAGGGGTGGAGTCCAAAGGGGTGGAGTTCAAAGGGGTGTAGTTGGGCAACATCTCAGTTTGAATTGATGTGCACTACAGACATTATGGAACAGAAATTAGTCACAATAGATTTTATTTCAGATGCATGTTTATAAAATAATCAGGTCTGAAAAGCAATAAATGTTTATGCTGTCAAAATACTCATTTGTATTTCTTATTGAAAATAAATTGAAAATGTTTGTATTGTTTATTGATGCTGATTATTATTATTATTATTATTATTATTATTATTATTGATTTAAATATTACTGATTTAAATGTTTAACAGTGACCTGTAAAGAAGTCTATGCCACTTATTTCTATTTGTGTCACGTTGAGGACCCCGGCCCCTCCCTTTTGGGCGTGTGTTTACGTTGTCCACGTGCATTGTCTGCGTCAGTGGATCTCCGTGGTTATGGTTATGTCGTGTGATAATATGTCTCACCTGTGACTTGTCTCATAATCACGTGGGGCTAATGTGGTTTGTCTATTTAATGTGCGCTCGCGCAGTGTCCTGTGCTCGTCGTTGTCTAAAGTATACACGTCTCTGTACCCGTTAATTGTTCTACGTGCGCTATACGCGCTTATTCCGTGTTAAATATTAAAAGTGACATAAGTTGCAAGGATTCTCTGTCTCGTCCTTCGCTCCACCCCGTTTGTCACAGAACGACGAGCCGTCAGAGACACAAGAGATGCCAGGCTACAAGAGCAAGCCCAAGAAGGGACAAAAGTCCTGCAAGCGGCACCACCGCTCTTCTTCCTCCCCCCCCCCCCCCCCCCCCCCCCCCGCGCCGCAAAGCCCCGCCGACTTTGGCGCAGCTCAAGGAGGACCCGGAGTGCGCCTACCTGCTGTGCGCGGCTCGGGAGACCGCTATTCCCGAGCTGGCCGAGGAATACCACCAGACAGCAGTACGGGTGTGGCGGGAGAGACATCCCTCGCCTTCCCGGGAATGCTCGCCCATACGGGTAAGCGTCCCCGAGCTCTACGGGGCAGGTACGCCACCAGAGGGTGAGCTTGGGGAGGAGGAGAACACACCCCCGCACCAGGGAACCACGCCGATGCTGGCGCAGCTCGAGGAGGACCCGATCTGTGCGTCCCTGCTGCGTCAGGCGCGGGTGCACCACGACTCCGAGGCGGCGGAGAAGCTCCGCCAGGAGGCGGTGCGGCTTTGGGGGAAGTACCACCCCTCTTCATCCAGGGATCCCTCACCCCTGCGGGTAAGCTCCTTTGCGCTCTGCGGGGCGGAGAAGACCCCCGAGAGCGAGTTTGGGGAGGGGAACCAAGGAAGAGGACTACCTCCCTCCGCCCGTAAGTCCCTCTACCACCGTGGAGGAAGGCGAGGAGCAAGAGTACGACGAGGAGGAGTACCCCCCGTCGGAGTGCTCCGCATACCCTGAGGACGACGGTGGGGAAGAAGAGGAGAACGGGGATTACCCTCCGTCCGTGGGCTCCTACCCCGAGGAGGAGGAGGAGGAGAGCCCTCCCCCCTCGGAACTGTCCGCCGGGACGGTAAAGAGAAGGAGGTGTCCAGAGTCGGGCTCATCCCCCGAGCGCTCCCCAGCCAGCAACATGGACTGTTCCCGGGGTGGCAGCTCGGGGCAGCCCATGAGCTGGAGCCGTGGCAGTGAGGAGGAGATGGAAGCAGAGGAAGCCGCTCCCACTGCCAGGTCCGGAGGGAGATCCCCGGGCGAGGAGGAATTCACGTACGGCCCACCGAGGGGTGGGACCAACCGCGCTGCACCTGGCGCGTCAGCCAACCTCGCTGCACCTGGCGCGTCGGCCAGCCGCGCTGCGCCTGGTGGAGGGTTTGCGGCAAGGGCAGGAGGAGCACCGCCCACCGCAGCGCCTGCAGCACCAGTGGCTCCCGGTCTCTCTCCCCTAATCGCCCTCCTCCTGGCGCGCAGCCTGGCGCCACTGTCATGTGTGTCCGTCCCAGTTTTCGTCTGTCTTCCCGTATGTGTACCGAATCCCTTTTTCCCGTTTGTTCCTCTGTGTGTAAGTGTTCCTGTGTGTATGTTTGTAAATGTACCGCTTAATGTGTCTAACGTCTTTTTCCCCATCTTCCCAGGGAGGGTGGGCTAGGCGATTCATGATGGACGCTTCGCCAAGGGCAATCACCTCCCAGACGCAGGACTGAGCACGTCGGATCCGCCCATCGTCGTGGGTTCGGGGCACTCGGTCCTGTTGGCACCCCGGTACGGGTAGTGCCCTTGGAGGGGGCGTCTGTCACGTTGAGGACCCTGGCCCCTCCCTTTTGGGCGTGTGTTTACGTTGTCCACGTGCATTGTCTGTGTCAGTGGATCTCCGTGGTTATGGTTATGTCGTGTGATAATATGTCTCACCTGTGACTTGGCTCGTAATCACGTGGGGCTAATGTGGTTTGTCTATTTAATGTGTGCTTGCGCAGTGTCCTGTGCTCGTCGTTGTCTAAAGTATACACGTCTCTGTACCCGTTGATTGTTCTACGTGCGCTATACGCGCTTATTCCGTGTTAAATATTAAAAGTGACGTAAGTTGCAAGGATTCTCTGTCTCGTCCTTCGCTCCACCCCGTTCGTCACAATTTGCCTATAAAATCGAGGATTTAAGTTCTCCCCATTTATGATGCAATGTATTAGGGTAACATTTGACAACAAACGACCCTCAGGTGAGATGGATCACGGGCTCCGCCCACCTGAGGGACGCACATGACGTCACCAGACAAAAACAACAACAGCCGCTGTGGACGGAGGCGGCCGGTAGGGGGCCGCCTCACCGTGACAGACCCCCCCACCAAGCCGCACTCCCCTCCACTGGGTGTGTGGCACACAGCGGCTGCACAAAAACATGAAGGGGCAGGAAGGCAGAGACAGGCAGGAACACACCTCCTGCCGTCCAGGAGCTGGAACATAAAACACAAAACATTAGGCAGCTCACCTCCCTGGGCGGGACCCTGGACCGACACAAAACCACGCCCCGGTCGGTCACAGGGCCCTCACGCCCTAACCGGCGTTTAGCCAGAGAGCCCCAAGGGTGTGCGGACGAGGAGCTACGACTCCTTTGTCGTCCTTAGTGTGTGTGTGGGTGCAGGTTACCTCCCCGAGGCGTGGCTATTTCTCCTCCTGGACCTACCTCCTCCCAGAGCTGACCCCGGCCCTTGGCTAGGGGTCACCCCAGCCTCCTGGGGAGCCAACCCCTCCCGGGGCCCCTCATCGCACGGTGGACTCCTCCATCCAACCCAGGAGCGCCAGAGACCGAGGCCCAGAGCACCCCCGACGCGGGCTAGGGAGCAGCCCCAAGGGCCTCCTGGTCACCCCGGGCAGGAGGGAGGATCTCCATCTCCAGCAGGAGCTTCTCAGAGCGGAGCCCCATGGTCCCCAAACATCCGGGGGCCCCATCCCTCTAGGGAGGGGCTCTTCCTGACCAGGCTCCGGTCACCCCACAACACAAGGGGGCTCCTGCCAGGTGGAGACCCCCACAAGGTCCAGGAACACCACAACACCGCCAAGGGGAAGCACCTGCACAGAAACATACACACACACACACACACCCAAACACACACCAACATAAAACACAAACGCGCCTCAGACGCCCTCCGTGCCATACCCAGTGGCACGGGACCACAGCTGGTCCCCCCCCAAACACACATTTAAGGGGAGGAGCATGCGTGGAATTACATGTAACAGTTGACAACACGCTAGGACGAAACACACACGCAAATACTAGACAAACAAAAAACGGTGTACAAACAGACAGACGGAACCCATCACATGCGCGCTCTGCTTACACAAACACACAGTGACGCGGGCCGCTCAGAGCCGCAGTCACTCCCCACATTAAACACACGACACACGGGGAGCGAGGCGACAGTGACGAGCGGCAACCGCGTCACACATAAAACATTCAACATAGAACATAACGAGCACGCACACTGGTCCACACGTCCGTCGACATGTACACACATTCATTACACACACACGAGAGTCTACCCAGGCAGACACCCTGGTCCTCGCCGTGCCACACACACACACAAGCGCACGGCGAAACTCTCGCAACATACAACGGACATGAAGAGCTGTCTCAGGGCAGACTGCCCTGGTCCTCGCCGTGCTACACACACACACACAAAACACAAAAGCACGGCGGAGCTCTTCAAACAAAACACCACGCAGACAAACACTTACCACGAGACATGACCACGAACGAAGGAGAAAAAAAAAAGAGACTCGGCGGCTTCCGAAGGGTGGCTGGTCATTCTGTGACGGGTGGGGGTGAGCAACAAAAAGGAAGCGATCACGCCAAGTCTCAGGGAAAAAGGATGGTTTAATAGAAAGTGTGCAAACCTAAAACCCGTGCACTATCTCCAAATTAAGGATATAATGACCAGCGGTCAACTGGTACAAAGACAAGACATATATAGGCAAACAAACGACCCTCAGGTGAGACGGATCACGGGCTCCGCCCACCTGAGGGACGCACATGACGTCACCAGACAAAAACAACCGTGACAGTCAGTTCATGCTCTTTTGCTGAGATTTTGCGCGCAATCGCAAAATTGCTCCCTTTATGGACGTTTGAAGCGATGGAGGCACCGAGTAAATGAATAACAAGGGATAAAAAATATTCAATGACTGTCTGTTACCGCCGGTCCATTACAGAACAAAATGAGACTGTGTGTTTCAAATCTGCACGGAAAAGGCAGGACAGACCCTGGAAACTGAGGTGTATATATCCAGAGCTCCGAGTGTCGGGTACTAGTTCTGTGTCTGTGCTTGTGTTCAAGTAGGCCTACACCGTTCACCCCACAGGAAGATTCAATAGAGAATAACGACTTGGTGTTGGTGTCATCTTCTGTCGAGTTCTGCGGAGGTCTCCTGTTTGGTTGTAATGACCCTGTAATGACTCAGACGCGTAGCCCCCTTCTTCCTCGTCGTGTCTCACCGTTCTGTCGTATTTTTGGTGTAGGCCTACTTTATTTTAAACGGCACTGCCGAACTGAATCATGCGGTCTGAAAGGCCTTTAACGCAAGTCCTTAACAAGTGCCAACTAAACCTCCAAAAGCTAAATCTAAATGATCATTGGCTTTTTGTTGTGCAGTTTTAGATCCTCTCCTCCTCCTTGGCTCTTTAGTCACGAGCTATAACTATCTGGTGTACTTTTCATTGCATTGTCAATAACTATTATCCCTAAACCTCAGAAATCAGTTCCTCACCTCAACAGCACAAGATCTGTCATCGCTATTACTCCCATAAATCCAGCGTGTCACGCTCGGAGTCTGCGCACTATAAATGCCGAGCAGTAATCTGTTCAGGGGTGCTTCGTGAGTAACAGCACTCCGCACTCCCCTGTAAAGTTTGCTTGGCATCTTCATTAAACTGTGCAGAGATGTCTCTGGAGCTGGCAGGTTGCCAGAGTAACCGATAAGCGTGTCATTAAAGTGCCATTATGGTTACTTTGCTTTTCCTCACACTGTCATCAATCATCTTGACTGTTAGTGTAAGTGTAATTTCAGGTTTCCAATGGAAAGGCTTCTTTAACACAAGCGACACATTATGTGCTCTATGCTATACAGTATTTCTTTCATTTGGTCAGTTAATCGATTAATCAATTCTGTCTTTTCAGATTCTGGAAGACGGGGGGAAGAGGGGAAAGTCATTTGTAAAGCCAATTATTTTTTATTTATGTTTTCACTAAATGGTTTCAGTTTGTAATGGTTACTTATTTTAATTGGGGGTTTGTGGGGGGGGGGGGGGGGGGGTAATGAAATTATTTCTACATGTTTCATTCACAAGTTCTTACATTTTCACGCTAATCAGTGGGGGCACAAATCTCTTATGGTTTTTTTTTTGTGTTTGATCTACAACCAATTCATTTAAAGATATTAACAATTGTCAAGAAACCAGGTGCTATTCATGCAGACAGGTATTTGAACCCCTTTTCTAGCTCTCATTCACTAGTGATCCTCTGTTCATTCAGTTAACAGCTAATCAGCATTATTTTACCATTGGTTAATTATTAATATGCATGAAAGCAGTTCTACATCATTTGTGTAATTAGGCAGGAGGAGAAAAGGTTGAGATTTTAGTCTCAAGGATTTATGACTTTGCAGACAGGTGCTGAGAGGCGTTTCCTCTCAGACTTCTTTTTGTTTCTGTGCTTTGACTGGCATGTATTATTAAATCCAAATGAGTTCAGGAGTTTGCTTTACTAGCTGAGGTTCAGCGTGAGCTGTGCCTTCTCGGGCTCTCCCCTCTGTGTGTCTGGGGGTGGACATGGGCTGTCTGTAGGTGTGGAGAGGAAAATAGTTCACATTGCATGATGGAAAATCATACTCCCGAACGGTGGTGTTTATGAACACATCCAGCAGTAGCTCTGAGAGATGTAATAATTGTTGTAAAAACAATTCTGTTCTAGTTTTGCATTCAAATACAGCTTTAGCTAGCACTGTAAGGTACACTAATGTAGTGATTTTGCCGTCTCTCTCTTTCTCTCCCTGTAGATTGTTTAACAATTGCAACTATTCTGGGAACTGGTATTATAGGCAAGTTGTATTTAAGCATGATTTTATTATGATAACATCACCATTTAAAAAGAGCTTTACATGTGTTGTTTGAGTTCAGACTTGAACTAATGACCATTGTACACTCTTCCTACAGTCGACATTAAAGGTCTGTGGTAAATCTTTCCATGAGTTAGATAACATAACTATAACATGCTTTAATTCTGGATTTTGAAGGAGAGCAACAGCTGAAAAACTTATGTGCCCAGACCTTCACATCTACGTGATCTGTTTGGATATCCCATTCTACAACCAAGAGCATTGATTCCTTTAAGACTGTAATGGTTCACTCTCTGCTGGGAATGTTTTCCAAGAGTTTGGAGAACGTCTGTGGAAATCTATGTCCATTGAGACAAATGAGCATTTGTTGTGTCAGGCACTAATTTTGGTTGAGAATATTGGTCTGTTCACAGGGGCACAGACGTGATGGAACAGTAAAGGTTCTGATCCAAAATGTTAACATAAAGTTGGAAGCATATAATAAATCTAAAATGTCTTTGTATACTGTAGCGTTTAGATTTCTTCCACTGGACCTACGAAACACCCCCAGTCTGGTATCCCTCCTCCACCAGCCTGTCGCCTTGGTGCTGTGCGTCCTGGTAGCGGGCGTCTTCCTGTCGGCCGCCAACCCCCAGAACACGTCCATCGGACTGTCAGACGGCGAGGCGTGATTCATCACTCCAGAGAGGGCGTTTGGACTCCTGCGGGCTGGAGTGACAGTGTGTTTTACGTCACTCTAGCCAAAGCTCTTCATTCCTCATAGCGGTCTTGGACTCGTGTAGCTGCTCAGCCACGGAGACCCACGACGCTCCTGATGGGCCCTTTAGTGGTGATGCTGCGTCCAGGTGTGGTTTGTGTCTCTGTAGAGGACGATGTATGGAGGACAGGTGAAGTTTACTGGAGCCTCAACATGGCCGGTCCTGCTCTGTGGTCTGTTGCCTCATAGCTGAGCTGTAGTTGCACGTAGACGCATCAACCTCACAATAGTGGTGCTCTTGACTAAAACACCATTAAATTAACTTGTGAGGAAGAGGAATCTACAACTAGTTCCACATCACGTTTGTCGTTGATCATGTTTACATTGACATCTTCTCGTGTGCACCAGGATCTCCGCTGTTGCCTGTTTGTGTATTTGCTGCAGAGACGTCGTGTTAGCAGTGGGCGTGGCTACAACAGCCAAACTCAGTAATTAGGAGGTGTCGACCCACCTTTGTCTATAACGTGTATATGATCAGACACATCTGACACCTCTCTCATTTTGCTCTCCAGTCACCAGCTTTGCTAATCAGCCTCTTGAAATAAATGTGGATTTATACGTCAGCTCAATGCTGTAATAGCACAGGTAAAGTCTGCGTGTATGGACATTATCATTAGACAGAAATTTAAACAAAATGTCTCTGAGCAGCTTTCCACCAAGTCAATGTTCTCCTTTGCTAATGACACATTCAGGGTTTTATGAACTGTGCAGAAGCAGATATATATTTATTAGAAACTGCAATTACATGGTGCAGTGAATTTAACTATTCTGTTTTCAGTAAGATTTAATAGTTCTTAAAAGACATTTCTCATTTCCTCTGCTGGGCCTGATGAAGTATTGCTTGTAACTCGCTCATCTCCCCACAGAAGAAGGATTGCCGTTCTAAAGTGCATTAATGTTTGGATCACGCCTAACCTATCCACACACCAGTGCATTTTGGGTGTCCTCACATTTCCATGACAGAAGGTCTGTATCCATGGTGGTGATGCACAGGACGATGCTGGACTGAAGACCTTTCTTCATCTCCTTTCTCATTGGGCTGTTCATGCAGTTAAGTGGATGCTTCATACATTTGAAGATCATTTTAATGCAGTTCCTGGCATATGAACTGAGATGTTGTCCATGACATCTGCGTGTGTTCACCAGGCTGTCCTCTGTTGTCTGTTTGTGGTTTTACTGCAGTGACGTTGAGTGTGTCTGATGGAGACAGCGGGGCTTCACGGCACACCTACTCTACTGACGTCTGCCTGCCTCGTGCGTATTAACTGAAATCATGATGGCTGAACACAGCGCCTGGTTCCTGGAGCAGATGGTAGAGACGGACCAGAGTCTAATGCACAACGTCAGCCTGACGGAACCCTGCGTGCCTGACACTGATCAAGGGGAAGAGGAGAAGATGTAGGTGCTGCACATACAGAATCCATCTGGTTCGCTAGCGAAGGGCTTTTGTAATTCAATGTTAAGTATTAATTAAGCTGCACCTTCAGAAAAAACAGTCCCTATGCAGAGTGTGAATAGCACAGGTGAACCTTATAAAACCCAAAGGAACTGGCTATGTTCTCACCTGAGGAGGGTTCTTTCCACTGAATTACATCTGCAGCGAACTACATCTGCAGTGAGGAACATGGTTGGTCTTGACGACAAGCCCTCAGGTGTTTCATGTATTTCCAGATCCACTTACAAATTAATCTTGTTTTCCAGCATTTGAAGTGAGTGTGGATGCAGTTCACCTGAGGATTTCTTTGAGGTGGACTGATTTATGTCTAACCACGTGATTTGCAGGCCAGAGGTTTTTAACTATATGTGTTGAGACGTTATCTTGCAAAATAACATATCTTTGGATATATAGAGGTCATTAGACAGCTCCTACAATTAAATTCCAAGAAGTAGTCAGTACAACTGATTTCATGAATATTTGTTCACCACCTTTTTTGTAGGGCTGTGCCTGATGAGTTATATAAATATAAGAAATATTCCTGCGCTGCTAAACAAGGGAAGAATCTCAGTGTTTGTGTGCTGTATCCATGTTTGTGTGTTGTATTTGTGTGCTGTGTGTCTGCTGTGTTTGTGTGCTGTGTCTGTGTTTGCATGCTGTGTCTGTGTGCTGTGTCTGCATTCAGTGGCAGCGCCCTCTAGGGGCAGGGAGGGTCACGCCACAGCGTCTGTGTCTCTGACACGGGAAGCAGATGGTGCCTGCATTGTTCTTGCTTTGTTTGATTTTTCCCCCACTAAGAGGTCCAACGGGACCGTTAGCACGATTCAGAAGCTTCAGTGCTGGATAATCAGGCTCAGCCCAGTCCCCCAGAGAAGGAGCATTAAGTATTTTTGACATGCCATGGAGGAAATAGTTAGCTAATGAAGATGAATGATACAGACAGAAAGGGCTAACCTGTCAGAGTGAGAGAGAGTCAGAGAAGGGTGGGCGGGGCCTCCCTTGACTGTCAACCACCATCACAGCTGTGATTGGTGGATAGTTTGTTCAAGGCCCTCCCACTGCCACTGACATGCAGCAGAATAATAGGATATCATTTCAGAGGTCAGACACTCTAGAGGCAGGAAGTTATAAATAGGCAAAACTATTGGGTCTTTTTCCTCTTAGAAGTTTGAACATATGCTTAAGCAATTAGTAAGGTAAATGAAGGTCAACGCTACGGTACAGAATAACTGAGAATGCCCTCTGTTTGAAAGGGAGCGCATTCACGTCAGAATAGCAGCTTCATAGCAGAATGTGTTTATCTGGAAGAAGCTGTTAGTGCGGCGTGTTCTACATACAGAGCGCCGTGTCAGGGAGTTTACATGTCATGTGTGCGTTTTCTTTTCTGGTCAGTGCGTTCGCTACAGTTCCAACACAAAACAAAACTCTCTGTCATGTTTGACAGACTGACTTCAGAAAACCTCGTTTACAACCGTTGCGATGGTCTGGAACAGCCTGTTTGTTGCCGGTGGTAACGTGCCTAGCACAATAAAGTAGTGTATGCTGGCTCTCCCTGTTTACTTCAGCTGTTTTTCTCAATGTGCGTTTTATGTGCTACTGATATTTCATATGGACATTTCTTGTTTTTTTATGTTTCAGTCACTGGCCTTGGTGCAAAATGCAGCAGCCACATAATTCTTATTCATTATGAAATAACACCTCGTGTGTGCACACGTGAATTATTTACCACGACAGACTCATAGCTCAGTGCTCTTCTTCTCTTTCAGACAATCCGTGGTTAAGTCTGACTGTATGTGCTGACATGGCCGTTGAATACAAAGTGCTCAGCAAATACATGGTGGCTATAAATCAAGCTGTACCATGTGCTCGTGGTACGACTTCGCCAGCAACCTCAAGATCTGTTTCAAGAGCAGTTATGTGGGAGTCTTGTGCTGCATCCATGTAAATGAGCAGAGCAACACTAGCAAAGGGAATCAAATATGTTCAGCTGAACTCTGGAGTACTGGATACTCAGTGTATCAGGTTTCCATGTCAAAGCAGTTTCTGTGAGCAGTTTGCATATTCAGTAGTGTTCTTGCCATCTGTGAATCACACATATAAAGAACCTTTTAATTTGTTATTATATTACATAAAGTGTATGTCTGTGTCTCATTGTAAGAAATAAAACCAGGCATATTTTTTGCAGTATTAACATAAGTGTTTTTTACAATTCACAGACATTATATTTTGTCATGGATTTGATTCAGAAGATCTGCCTGGAATGTTGTGTGTGATGCTTGATTTGTTAATGTTGCAACATTGGCAAATCGGCAGCTGGACAGTTTTGAAGTCATGTACAGAAATAAGCACAAATATTTAATTCAGAATAGCTTATCCCTTAGCATTCTTCTCTATTAATGACTTCACTTCACTTCAAGTGTGAGAGAGTCAGCATTCTATCAAGGACATGATTCTGGTAGGATAAGCAGTTTTTTTTTACTCTCTCAAGAGAGTGTGACTGGAGCAAATTAGCAATTGGCACAATTCTTGTTTTTTTAGATAAATGCTGAGTAAACAGGAATGTGTTGTTTAATATTCTTCCTCCGTGATGGCTGGTGTACTCTATACTGCTGTATTCCGCTATATTCTGCTGGATTCCGTTATATATTCTGCTGGATTCCGATATATATTCTGCTGTATTCTGCTATATTCTGCTGGATTCCGATATATATTCTGCTGTATTCCGCTATATTCTGCTGGATTCCACTATATTCTGCTGGATTCCGATATATATTCTGCTGTATTCTACTACATTCTGCTGCATTTCGCTATATTCTGCTGTATTCCAATATATATTCTGCTGTATTCCACTATATTCTGCTATATTCCGCTATATTTTGCTGTATTCCGCTATATACTGCTGTATTCCACTATGAGCGCAGCTCACGTGTTACAGTGTGGGCCGTGATGGGCCGTCCCATCAGACAAACACTACTTGCCTGTTTAAATCCTTCCTCAGATATATTATTTACTTAAGCAGTTTAAACAAATTGCCAGGAAGTGATGTATAGCAATGCTTGAAATGTACTTTTCCAGCTGGTGATTTCCAGACAGAAGTCTCACTCGTTTTGAAATGCCATTGCAGACTCACGTCAGCGAGACCAGGATGTGAAGGCCCTTTCCCTGCTACCTCCAGTGTCACCTGTATCTCAGTAACTCCTGGGCAAGGGCCTGGTTCTGCACTGCTTTATGACATTAGCACATGATGAAGGTGCCTTTCATGCCACCGAGCCTATTATCCTCATAAAATCCTTGAAATTGATAACCTATCTACGTTAATGCACTTTTAAATAAAACGTTAATGCTAAAGATTTGGTTTATTACTGCCAGTTGCAAGTGCAGCACACTATTTTCTGTGGCTGGAGCCTTTCTTAATTTATATGCCAGTTTGACAGTGTCATCAGATATCTTTTGCGGTGGCCCGATATTCTATGATTCAATTAGGTGTTCACGCTCTGGCTGCATGGGTTGGCTTGTTCGCATTTGATAAGAAGCCCATTAAAAAGAAGGATGTCTCCAAGGAGAAGCCGAGGGTCTGCTATCTGCTAAGCACTGTAAGAGTGAGTGTGGTTTCCAGAAAATGTGATCTATGGCTGATATTCATTCATCATGGGAGGACTGTGTGAAACAGCATTACAAATATATCTTTTTTTTGGTGCAAAGAGCACCATTTGCAAAGACATTAGTTGCAAGCAGAGAAGTCACTTGCAAGTCAGGGTTTAAATTTCAAATCTAAAAGTGGGTAATATGAACATGTTAAATGTAGCTTGTTGTTGTAATCACAACCTGCAGGAATGCAAGTAATCTAATTACGTTTCTGAGAATTGCCATATTTACCACACCCTAAATGATTTCACCTGTTAAATCCACCGAAGGCAGTATGATTGAAGGCTATGGAAAAGGATTTGAAGGCTTGAGACAAGAAAGAGAGAATTTGCAAGAGACTGGGCATGATGACCAGTGATGCCGGTAACGCGTTACTTAGTAACGCGTTACTGTAGTCGGACTACTTTTTTCAGTAACGAGTAGTCTAACGCAACTACTATTTAAAAACTAGTAGTCAGAATAAAGTTACTTATCTAAAACATCGTGCGTTACTATTTCTGCATTTCGGGGGAACGTAGGTTATATTTATTCATTCTTATTTTTTGGCTACACGTTTCTTACGCGGTTACGTCATCTCTGCTCTGCGGCGCCAAAGTCAGATGGAAGGAGAGGTTCGCCTTTAGCAGCTGGAAATACAGGCATTATTTTGATTTTATTTCGGCTAAGGAAGACAACATTAAGGTCCGTTGTACACTCTGTCCTGGCGACAGAGTGCTGTCTACTTTCAAAAACACAACGTCAAACCTGAAAAAAAAAAAAAAAAACCGGGGCTTGGCGGCGAACGTAAATTGTTACCGGGCGGGGTGTAAAATTGACTAAATTCAGTATTATATCGCGATCGATCGATCGCCGGTGGTTGGCGCCAGATCGAACTAGTAACTCATTGAATCATAGATGTGGATCAGAGGTAAATAAACTGGATTTTTTTTTCGGCGTGAGATATCGGAAGTGTGGCGTAAGCGTGTGAAGACAGTCAAATGCGTGTGTCTCAATGCGTGACAGTTGGCAACCCTGTAAGTGGGCGGAGTTGAACAGAAAGACTGTCTTATTTATTTATTTAAAAAACATGTAAGCCTATTTCAAGAAAAAGTTTACAAATGCCAGTGTCATTTTTGATGTTCCGGTTAAAATACATGTCAATAAAGTGAGTATTGGCAGAACTGGTAGTCATTTTCATGTTATAGGGGCGGGGGATCAGCCTCTGCTGAAAGTAACTAAAAGTAATCTAACTTAGTTACTTTTAAAAGCAAGTAGTCAGTAACTTAACTGAGTTACTTTTTAAAGAAGTAGTCAGTAGTCAGTAGTCGGATTACTGTTTCAAAGTAACTATGGCAACACTGATGATGACAGACTGAAGTTTGTTTGAACACAATTGTGAAGTGGGTTTTCCAGCTCGGAGGTGTTTGATTGTGAAGTAGGTTTGTGGGCTTTTCCTGCTAGGAGGTATCTGTTTGTGAAGTAGGCTTGTGGGGTTTTCCAGCTTGGAGGTGTCTGATTGTGATGTAAGCTTGTGGGGTTTTGCAGCCTGGAGGTGTCTGATTGTGATGTAATTTGTGGGGTTTTCCAGCTCGAAGGTGTCTGATTGGGATGTAGGCTTGTGGAGTTTTTTCAGCTCAAAGATGTCTGATTGTGAAGTAGGCTTGGGGGGTTTTCCAGCTCGGAGGTGTCTGATTAAGGTTGAACAATCACACAGCAGGCATGTTGGTATGCCAGTACAAGGAGTTCAGAAAGACTGATACTGAAAGGCGTGGGGGGACATACTGAAAGGCGTGGGGGGGACATACTGAAAGAGGTGGAGGGGGACATATTGAAAGGCTTGGGGGGGGACATACTGAAAGAGGTGGGGGGGGGGGCATACTGAAAGGGGTGGAGGGGGACACACTGAAAGGGGTGGAGGGGGACACACTGAAAGGGGTGGAGGAGGACACACTGAAAGTGGTGGAGGGGGACATACTGAAAGGGGTGGAGGAGGACACACTGAAAGTGGTGGAGGGGGACATACTGAAAGGGGTGGAGGAGGACATACTGAAAGTGGTGGAGGGGGACATACTGAAAGGGGTGGAGGGGGACACACTGAAAGTGGTGGAGGGGGACACACTGAAAGTGGTGGAGGGGGACACACTGAAAGGGGTGGAGGAGGACATACTGAAAGGGGTGGAGGAGGACATACTAAAAGGCGTGGGGGGGACATACTGAAAGGCATGGGGGGGGACAGGCCCTGACGGAGGCCTCACACAGATATTTAAGCTGAAAATGTTGTATAAACAAATAAATAGCAAGTCACTACAAACATGTACAGAATGTAGTTAATTAATTTATGTAGTTTATTTTCAGCCTTTGAAAGTTTAGCTCAGCTAGATCATTTATTACAGTTTAGCCTCACTGCATATTTGCCATATCTGAAAGTCAGACATGAGAATTTTATAGATGGTTTAATGGAATTGGCCATGCTTGGTTGTAGCAGTGTTACGTCTGTTCACTGCATGAATAATCTTATAGAGCTTGATCTGATTTTAGTGAAAAAGGCTTTAGAAATGCATTTATTTACTAGCTGAAGTTGCTTCTACCAATTATGGTTAAGCAAATAGCTTTTCTTATGTTGTTACAGCAGACAAATCGAGTGTCTGGCGTCTGTCCATGGAAGCAGACAGAAACCAGGCCTCTTCACCATTCACCCACCAATGCAGACAAATGGTGAGAACATTTGAGAAGAGGTGATGAGGGTTTTTAACACCTGATGCAGTTTCAGGATGTGTGATGTAATTACTGGAATGCATCACATAGAGCTCTAATGCCTCTGCTCTGGGAGACACACTCCTGTGATGTAGCCACTTAATGCACACGCATGTGCGCCTACATCTCTACCTACATCATCACCTACATCATCTCACCACTGATGCAGACTTGGAGAACAGCAGCAGAACTTGGATTGCTTATAATGCATAGCCTATATTCTGTACTCTTTCAAGGTTATTTTAAATATTTCTAATAAAGTGTATGGTGAAGATCAGAGAAAACTACAAGGCTCTATGTATTTGTGAGACCTTGTGTCATCCGCAGACCGACGGTGGCGTGAAAGTGCAGTGTGTGTCTTTTGGCCAAACACACTGGCCCGACACATTCGGGTGTCACACAGTGTCTGAACACTGCCAATCAGTTGCATCCCTTCATGGCAACAATGGATCCATCTGCAGTTGTTATTTCAGGAAGGCAGAGTGTTGTCCGTAAATGGCCCTCCCTCTGTTCCTAGCTTCATTGCCCATTAATTGGCTTTAATGCAGTCGCCAGATCTCGGTCCAGCTGAACATTTGGGACGAGACGAAATGGGCTATTTGGTGGCGGTCCACTACCAGCCATCTCCGCACAACTGCAGGACGCTTTGGCTTCTGGAGCCTTGTCCTCCTGGGACACTTTCAGAGTGATGTCCCTTCTGTGGTCTGATGAACAGAGGCTGCTCTGATGACTGAAGGAATTGAAGTAATATTAGAATATGTTAGACAGCATTAGACATCTAACACTCACGCTGATATCTTAAATGCTGCAAGGACAACCTAAGCTGACCCTAAAGACAGCATAGACACTCTAAAGATACCCTACATTTCTGTACACACAGTGTATATATGAGTGATAATAAGTATTCTGATTTTGAATTTAGTACTGATTCTTCCCTGAAGATTCATTCTTAAGGTATTGACAGAATTATATCTAAGAACCACATCAACACGGAGTTGAGTTTGTGCTTTGATATTAATCACTACTTAGAATATACTACAACATAATTCAGTGGTGGTTTGTTTTATCTCTATGCAGATGAAGCCTTAATTCAATGGCTTTCTGATTCTTGCCTCAAAAATCTCTCTAATAAAGGTCCTGATAGGTAGGCAACTTGAACTGAGTGACACTGTGGATGTCACTGTGACGCTGCTCATATGCACAGGAGATGTACAAATATCCTATGGCAGTCCTTTAGGGCTTCACACAGGACCCGGCCCACTCTCTGCACATCTCCCTCCCTCTGTGTTTCCACGACGATGCCTCTGGAAAACTCAACAGTGAACTGCCTGTTAGATCAAGTGGGTTGAAACCTCCATATGTGCCTTACAGCTAGTGCTGCTGCCATGGTAATAAACTGGTAATACTAGCTTTGCTTGGCCATTATAACCAGTGTAATTCTTCTCACATAGTTCTCACATGCTTTCCAGTCAGATAGCAGCTTAGCCATGTTTGTCAAAGTATAGCGTCCACCGGCCAGCCTGTGGAAGTTTACTAATAAACATATTAAGTGCATTTATAAAGCACTCATCACAGCTTGGGCCATCCAAAGAGCCATACTCTGTACCATAGGTTAACAAAAACTACATATTACCATGGTTCACTGCTTTAGACAGTTCCACACAGCACAAAGATTAAAGCTTGTGCATTCCTTCACTCACAACACATTCAGTAGATTCTAAAAGCCAGTGACTGAAAGCGTGTTAAAATTTGATATACAAAAAGGAAGTGAATGCATCCCGAGACACATAGTCACCTGGGCATCAGCTTTAGCTTAGGAGGCAGGATGGGATGGAGGAGATGTGAGAAGGGCCAGAAGAGTCCAGAAGCACATGGTGCATGTGTACACAGAGCATATCAGTAGTGTAAGGGGGAGCCAGTTCATTCAGGGCTTTAAGAACAAACAATAAAACCTTATATTGAGTTCTAAATTGAGCTGGAAGCCCCTGCAGGAAAGCTAACCCCAGGGCAATATTCTCCTCCTGTTTGCACCAGTTAACACTCAAGCTGCAAAATTTTGAGCTGATGTAGATGTGCAAGAGATCCCGTCCAAAAACATGCAGGTCATGTACATTGGCTGTGCTGGGTCTAGTCCTCTCTCCCCTCTCTGTGTCCGCATGCCCAGTTTTGGGTAGTGCTCTGTCCTGGGTGTAGTCCTCTCTTCCCTTCCTACACCTGATTCAGTACCCCAGGGGGTTGAGGTTTCTCATGGAGAGTACGCTGTGTGATCGTTGGGGTTTCTGGTGAAGAGTATGTTGTGTGAGTGTTGAGGTTTCCTGTAGAGAGTACACTGTGTGAGTGTTGAGGTTTCCTGTAGAGAGTACACTGTGTGAGTGTTGAGGTTTCATGTAGAGAGTACACTGTGTGAGTGTTGAGGTTTCCTGTAGAGAGTACACTGTGTGAGTGTTGAGGTTTCCTGTAGAAAGTACACTGTGTGAGTGTTGAGGTTTCCTGTAGAAAGTACACTGTGTGAGTGTTGAGGTTTCCTGTAGAGAGTACACTGTGTGAGTGTTGAGGTTTCTGGTGCAGAGTTTGCTGTGTGCAACTGGCTGCCGCTTCTCGCCAGTGTGTGAATGGTTGTAAAAGGTTGTACCTGTGCTAATTGTAAAAGTGTCCTTGGGTTCTTGAAAGGCACTATATATGTGAAGTTTCATTCATTCTGAATCCCAAAATACAATGCCTTACAAAAATTCAAACCAGACAGAGTAAAAACAACCAAGATTGAGCTTCTGTGTGAAACCACCTCCATCACATCTGTCACGTGAATGTAAAACCATATCCATCACCTCTCTACTTTCTTCATAGAATATTTTGGGTGTGACTGTGGGTTTATTATTTATTGGAAGTTATAAAAATATTAGCATTAAAGCACAGTATAGTAATCTTACATTTTTACATACGAATAAACAAATAATGGATGCCTTTATATACAACTCTGGAAAACATTATGAGATCATTTAATCTCCATATGCAGCAATTCTCCTGCCTGTGGGATTCCAACACATGTTGTCTTATTTCTTCTGTTTTCTTCCTTGAGGGCGAAATCCTTAGTAATGTCAAGCTTATGTACTGGTGAGGTTCATACAAATGACATACAAATCTCACAATCACTTTAGGTGAGTGGCAGCTGTAAATCTTTAGTGACAAATCACTTGTAGACATGTTTTTAACCTCTATTCATTGGTTCTTAACTCATACTATGGACTACATTCAAGGGCCAGACTCTACAGATCCAGCAAATGTTTCAACCATGTTTCTACAATGTCTTGTCATAGAGATATTAATAAAAACATTGAGAAACTTCGATGCTGCCTACATGCCCATACGAGTTAATGATTGAAACTCAGGATTATTCTACCAAATATTCATTTCTGAACTCTTCCTAAGTAAAAAAAAAAGCGTATTTGTAACGTTTCAGGGGGAACAGGCGTGACGCAAGTGCAAGATTATATTAGATTTAATTAAATGACAGGTAACAGAAACATACGCGCAAACATGATTAGAACAGGACAGAACTACGGCACAAACTCAGACCAATAGGTAGAAACATGAAACCCAATAACCAGACACGTAGACCAAACGAAGACCATTACATAGAAATATAACACAGATCTACCAGGAACATAACAGACACCTTGAGACGGGATAGGATGGCTAAGCAAACACGGAGACATACACGCAGGCTTAGACAGATGAGACGAAAAGCACAAGGGAGACAGGGATAACAGCGAACGTGTACGGCAGGCAAAAACCGGGCGAGGGCAAGGAAGACAGAGGGAAGCACTACAAACAATGACCGACACGGAGGACTGAAACAGAAGGGAAGATATACACTGAACAGGGGAGTGAAACGAGGTTCAGGTGTGGCCACTAACGACGGGGCGGAGCAGACAGCACAGAACCGGGGAACTAGGCGGGACCAGGGAGGAGGGCGGAGCTGGACGTAACAATTTTTTTTGTTATTTTAACATTAATGATTTTGTTTGGAATTTAATAACACTGTAATAGTTTAAATAATGGTAAAATAATTTACATATAAATTGTATAACCAGAGAGGCTGATCATTTTGCAGTGGTCCCTGAAAGTGGTCATGATCAGCTGGCACGTGTGCTGGTGATACTGGATCTGTTGTGGTAGAGGAGCTTGGATTTTCAACAATAATAAAGCAGAGGTCTTGTCTGGATGTGTTTCAGAAACATCTCCACGGGCTCCCGGCAGTGACGGGGCCATCCAGGGGGACGGCTGGCGTTCTGATAGCGGTTTAATGGGAGGCTGGGCCTGTGTCCACTCTGGAGGGAGTGCTGAGCCATGTCATTACGCCTCCACTCCAGCTCCGGCTCGGCAGGCTTCTGCTGGTGGATGAGTGACTCCTCACTGGGGCCTGACGCTCCATCCTGCTACCTTAAGATGAGAGAGACCGCAACAGGTGTTCAGACAGAGAAGTCTTCCGTCTTAATTACTTGGATGTCCTCTTTTTTTTTGGACCAGATGGGTCCTTCTCAGAAATTAATGATGTCTTCTTCCTCCTTACATCACCTATTTCCCTCACACTGGAGGTACAGTAGTCTTAATGCAAAAGAAAAAAAAATATCTGCCTGATTACTGTGCCAAAGTATCATTACGGGGGCTGGTGGCTGACTGACACAAGTGATTTAGAAAGTTATTCGTCATTTTAATGAAAGGTACAAACGAGAGCTGCGGTAGCAATTAAGTTGTAGGTGTGTTTCATGCTGGCCCCTGTCTCAGCTTCCTCAGATTCCCAGATGAAGGCTGATTTTTTGCACCATCTATCTGCACTTGTGTCAACAAGTTTTTTTTGTGTTTTTTATTTTTTTCATCCAGAGATTGCTGAAGAGGTCATTGTGTCCTCTCAGAGTGTTCACTATTCTGAAAGAAAATAGAATATTTCCTTCTTTTAGTGTTTCTGTTGGATTTTAATCAGTCCTGAGCACCTGTTTGAGGCTTTATTCTTTTGCAGATTTTTCCTCCCACTTGGCTTTTCTGTGTCATCTTGAGTTGTGTTTTGAGTTGTGTTTTACTCCTGAATGATTTATTGCACAGGCTCTCAGCAATATGGGAGTGGATGAACAACCATACTACAGTTACAGTAACTACAGCATAACCACCCTACAGCTACAGTAACTACAGTATAACCATACTACAGTTACAGTAACTACAGCATAACCACCCTACAGCTACAGTAACTACAGTATAACCATACTACAGCTACAGTACCTACAGTATAACCACCTTACAGCTACAGTAACTACAGTATAACCATACTACAACTACAGTAACTACAGCATAACCGCCCTACAGCTACAGTAACTACTGTATAACCATACTACAGTTACAGTTACTACAGTATAACCACCCTACAGCTACAGTAACTACAGCATAACCACCATAGTTACAGTAACTACATTATAACCACCTTACTGCTACAGTCACTACAGTATAACCACCCTACAGCTACAGTAACTACAGTATAACCATACTACAACTACAGTAACTACAGTATAGCCACCCTTCAGCTACAGTAACTACTGTATAACCATACTACAACTACAGTAACTACAGCATAACCACCCTTCAGCTACAGTAACTACTGTATAACCATACTACAACTACAGTAACTACAGCATAACCACCCTTCAGCTACAGTAACTACAGCATAACCACCCTACTGCTACAGTAACTACTGTATAACCACCCTACAGCTACAGTTATTACATAAGTTCCATATTTTCAATTCTCTGCATGTAGTTCCATATTTGGGCTTGAAGGTTTGGCTCCTCCCTGTGCAGCCTGCTGCCGGTTCTCCAGAGGGGAGCGCGGGGCTGTGAAGTAGTCCTGCTGTCTTCCTGTCCCGCTGTCCTGCTGTATGCCTTGCTTTGTCCTCTCTGTTTTCCCACCCTCGTCTCCTCACCACTCTAGAATTGAACGGCTTAAAACTATGATTTTGACGTGAAAGGTATCACAGTTTGATCGTTCAGTAACACATACTGTATTTTTATGCAAGAGCATAATGTTCTGAATTACCATTAAAGGTTCTCTTCAGTTCTGATGTGTACATTGTAAATTACCATTAAAGGTTATTTTCAGTACTGATGTGTACATTCTGCAGTGGGGAACCGTCAGGGCCCTCTACGCCCTCTCAGAGGGCCTAAAATATTCTTAAAGCATTATATATATAATTATCCAATTTTATTTTATCTACTTACAGTTTGACATTCGACTTCTAAACAATTACAAAAATATAAGCAAATAAAATATTCACCCGTGTCTATTCAATCTGTGTTGGAAGGTGAGGGGTTGAGTGGAAGCCTGTGAGCCTGTGTCTCCCCCTATCAGGACTGTGATGCCCGCTGTTCGTTTACAGAGGGCCTGGCAGTTATAATTCAGCGCAATACCAGTTTCAAATGACAGCAAAATTGACCAATCATATCTTCTCTCTTAGTGGGCGGGCTTAACTGTATGATAATTTCCGCCCGCTGTGGCGACGCTAGCTGTCGTTAGCACCATCGCTAGCTAGTTTCGATTCATCCCTTTGACGTCCTCGTGCGCGTTGTTTACATATTCCGCTTCCGAGAACCACGGAGCTGTGAACCTTATTTTGTTTGTATACTTATTTTGCTTAAGATGTTATCTAGTACAGATATTATTGTTTATTGCGTTTTTAAAGCTGTACTGTCGTCTCAGTTTTTCTTTATTTAGTTTATTAAGAAAGGAAAAAAAAAATTTCGGGGGGGGGGGGGGGGGGGGGTAGCGGGCCCAGGTTTAAAGGTCACGGTTCGCTACTGACATTCTGAATACTTGTGCTAACGGGCCACCCAATGGAGGATGGGTTCCCTTTTGAGTCTTGGTCCTCCCGAGGTTTCTTCCTAATCCTCACCATCATAGGGAGTTTTTCCTCGCCACTGTCGCCTTTGGCTTGCTCATTAGGGATCTGGACCCATACGATTGTAAAGCTGCTTTGTGACAACATGTGTTCTGAAAAGCGCCATATAAATAAATTTGAATTGAATTGAATTTAATTACCATTAAAGGTTCTCTTCAGTACTGATGTGTACACTCATCCTCTCCCACACTCCAACAGCACCCTCCTGTCTCCTCAATGTTTTTCTCTCTGTTCTTGACTCATTTGAACTTGTTTTCTCAGTAATGTAATATATACTTTTCTATTAATTTTTTTTTTCTAACTTATTAAAAGTACATGTTGTCCAGCTCTGACAGGTGTTCATTGTCTAAAATGAACCTTTAGCAGCAACAGAGAATTAAAAAAAACTAAACTACCTGCAGAAAGGTGTGAAATGGGGTGAGACTGAAGGGCTGTGCTCTTCTTTCAGTCCGATGATGCCACTGCCCCCAGGGCAGCAAGGGGAGTTGTGAGGGCAGTTGTTGCCCCACCTGCATTCTCTGGGGTGGCTCTCCCTGATGCAGCAGGGATGGCCGAACCTTCCACTCCATCTTGCTCTTTCACTTGTGAGTCATTCTTTCATCTCTTTGCCTTTAAGCCCTGGAGGTTTCCTCACTGTAGATTTTTGTGTGGCCGGGTCAAGAAAAGCTCCCTCTCTTTGCTACGTGCCCTCTTTTTTCTGGTACATGCTCATGTGAAGTATGCAGGTCTTTTCTTCTTGCATGTCAGCCAGGGGTCACCATGCAGTGTGTTCCCGTGAACATGTTCCCTACACGTCCACGCAGCATTCTGTCACTTAATGTCAGCTGATGTCACACCTCCTTGCAATATTCAGGGACCTCCTTCCAGTGGACTTCTAATGATGAGACTGGTAGAGAAGACCGGTACAGAATCACATGCACATGTTTGCTCAGAGCTGCACTTAAGTTCAGTTTTAAAAAGCTTTCTATGACGGATCAGTTGGTTCCAAACTTCTAGAAGAAAAAAACCTTTCTTCTATTCATTTTGTCTAGAACAGCTACAGTTTAATCTTAAAACAAAGCGCATACTTGGACATTCTTGTACACAAATTAGTTTGGTGGTTGGTCTTGTGTAAAATAGAATTTCTTGTCAAATATACCCCAGTGCCCTTAGTTCATGGGGTAATAGTGTATGACCCCATAGCCAGGTATACCCTGTTGCTTTGGTCCACGTTAGTGGGGCTTTTATTGCAAACTAATTTCACCCTGGTAGCTTTGGTCAGAGTTGGGCTCTTTTTTAGGATTCTGAACATTTATCCAAAATCTGAGCCCTTGCAGGTTGTGTCTGGAGGTCTATTTCTGTATTAGTGAATCTGTAATCAAATCTGTTGCCAGCTATGGACCAAACCCATAATCTGTGGTCCAGAGCAGTGTGTGGATTAAACAATGTATTTACATTTGCTCTCTAAATATAAAGAGTTTATGCAAAGCTTGACCTTTCACATTGCTGTGTTTGATGATGATTATGTGCTATACAGCTTTATCAGCTAGGAAAGACGGCATGGGTGGTGGCAACAAAAAGCCAAGAACAACCAAACAAAGCAAACCTGAATCCTTACCCGAATGCTTGCCCTAATTCCTGAAGCCTTACCCTAATTCCTGAACCCTTACCCTAACTCCTGAATTCTTACCTGTACCCTTACCCTAACTCCTGAACCCTTTCCCAACTCCTTACCCTAACTCCTGAATCCTTAGCCTAACTCCTGAACCCTTACCCGAACACTTACCCCAACTCCCAAACCCTTATGCTAAGTCCCAAACCATAACCCTAAGTCTAACTCTCAAACCCTAACTTTTACTCCTTACCCTAACACTAAACCAACTTCCGAAGCGAAAAGCAACTTCGCAACTAACAACTCAGCTAAACCTAACCTTGCACAAAACAATACAGGTAAGCTTAAAAATGTCTGCCTCATGGACATAACAAATACACGGGACATCTGCCCTGTCCTAGTGGACTTATGCAAGATGTCTTCTAGGGCACTGCCAGGAGGTCTGATCAGCTCCTGGCAGGCATGCTGAGGTCTGATCAGCTCCTGGCAGACATGCTGAGGTCTGATCAGATCCTGGCAGGCATGCTGAGGTCTGATCAGATCCTGGCAGGCATGCTGAGGTCTGATCAGATCCTGGCAGGCATGTTGAGGTCTGATGTCCAGCTCTGTGTCCTCAGGCTTCTCCCTCATGAGCCAGTGGTTATTAAACTTCAGCAGGGAAAGTAACACACCGCATGCTCGATCTCATAGTTATCCTGCAAAAATACAGAATCTGCTGCAGGGCCACCCACATCCCGTCCAACAGGCCTGAAGATATCAGCTTGTGGAATTTCTGGAGTAACTGGAGTTTGACATAAAAGTGCTTAGGGTGAAATTACCGCACCATTATCTTTCTCACCATTCCTACAATGATCAATAACTCACCATTCCCAGAAATAGGCATTACATTTTGTAATAAAGGACACGGGGGCAATTTGAGGCATCTCCTCGCCTGGGCAAATCTCATCATGACTCTTTTCTTTCCTCAAATAAACAGTTTATGGTCAATTTGTGTGACTGTCCCAATCCTGTGAATGCACAGCAAGATTGTCCAAATAAGCAACCAATCAAATCACCTAAAAGGAGCATTAACCCTTGGAGACCCTGGAGGCACTGGGAGGCACTGGGAGACACTGGGAGGCACTGAGGTCTGACCTCTCAAACATACACAGTAATGTTCAAGGGTTTATTCCTGGGTGATATCTATTGTCAAATGGACAACTAATGTTACATGTTAAGCAGTTTCTGTACCTTTGTACAGGTTCGTAAAAAAAAACTTTTGTCCAGGTGGTACCATGATCAGTTTGAATTTGACCTGGGCAACCCAAACACTGAAAAGAACTTTGATAATGCTTTGATAACAGACAAGGTAATCATTTTTCACAAGGCTATTGCTCTGGGATAAGAACTGGCAGTGCTCATTAGAGTTAACAGATATTGATTTCCCAGTTTAGTTTTTGGCAAACGGCCTACACAATCACCCAAAACTCAAAAGGTTTTCCTACAACTGTAAAGAATGCAACGGCACCAACAGTTTGCTACATTGTTTTATAAAGCTGATGCCACAGGATGTATATGGGAGGCCTGGGTGAGCCCGAATATCCAGACACACTCATGTGATGACTGCATCATGATCGTGATATTGTCAATAGGTGAAGGGTACTCCTTTTACATTAGATGATATTAGATGATTAGATGATATTGATTGTATTGATTGATTAATTGTGTCCAAACATTCTGTCTGTCTCCACTTCTGTTTGAGGAGCATCTGTGTGTTAAAATGTCTTTATAGTTATTAAAAGCAACTTACTGAGGTTGCTAAGATGCATGCTCTGGCATATATACAGATGAAAGCCATCTCACTAGCCCCGTATGATCTTGCTTGGATGAAAACCTTTTGACTAAGTGGCAATTTGGATGCCTCCAGATGACATTCCCCCCTCTGACCAACCAGCTGAGAGTCTTCACAAACAGTGTCAGCTGCGTATAATTCCAGGTTCCTTAACAAAGAGGAATCTAACATGTCAAACACAAGACAACAACACTTGGGGTACAGCTAAGACACAGCAACAGGGCCTGTTAGCACTGAAGTCTACCAAACACATCTAATGCTAGTAGCACCTTATCCCAACAGGACAGTCATTTACCAACAGGACAGTAGCGGGCCACTCCTGACCAAAACCCAGTTATTCCTGTAATCATTCTGTATCATTACTGGATCACGTTTTGTCCTTCCTGGAAAAAATTAAAGCTTTATAGATTTATTTATATGTGAATGTGCTTACAATCCATGTCCATGTTTGCTACATTAAAAACAGGTTTCCATCAAAAGTTGGAAAGGCAGGCTTGGCCGATCAGGCTGGTCTGAAGGATTTGAGCATCAGCAGATTCCTCCACTAACACAGCTGCTTTGGGACTGAACCAACGCTCTGCTCTTTTAAGCACTCCACAACCTTTTCAGGGAAGCACATTTTAAAATCAAGTCTCAATGTAAAAAAAAACATTTCTCAAAGTCAGAATTGCAGCAGACCCCCCCACTGTTCATACAGCAAATCACATTCTCCCTGTCAGGCTCAACAAAAGTCTGGGTGTATGATTTTCTGGGAGTCGACTTCTCCGCTAATTGGAGATACTGACCAACAGCAAATCTAGTACTCATAAGAATAAGAATTACATAGAGAACACGTGTATAAGTACACATATTAGAATTATTTATCATTCCCAACACTTCTTTGTTTATATATCTCTCTAATTGTTGTTGTCATGGTGACTGGCGTCCTCTCAAGATTTCTTCCGCATGTTCTTAGGGAGTTTTTCCTTGCCACTGTCGTCCTTGGGTTGCTCACTTGGGGCTTGGACTTCGACACTTGTAAAGCTGCTTTGTGACAACAACAGTTGTAAAAAGCGCTATATACATTTTGCTTGACTGAGATGTTGTGGGCGGAGCTTCTGGACTCACTGTAGGATCAATAAAATGTGAAATAAAGCTGGAATGACGTTCTTCCTCGCTTGTCCTTGTACATGCAGTTATATGTCTTCCTTGATGGTCAAGACGTCATTCTTAGAGCAGGTCTTCATTCTTAGAGCAGGTCTTCACTCTTAGAGCAGGTCTTCATTCTTAGAGCAGGTCTCCACCTGATGTTAGTGGGTGAAGCAAAACTCTGCAAGTTCAGTAAAACTGTCACTTCAGAACAATTTCAGCCGATGTGACTTGTGACATCAAAAGTGCTAAAAATCATCATGTCATATTTTCTGACTTTTTTTCAAAGGAAAAACATGGATCTTCTCTTCTGAGAGTATAGTTTCTGCTTGGATGCACCTCCACTGGTTAGCATAAACAACACATCTTAAAAATAACTACATTTCCAAGTGAAATGTAAAACATTTCTGGAGTGATCTCAGCTGTGTTTCTATCACAAACTATTAGAATTGACTCAGGACTTTGGCTCTGTTCTTTATGGTTTCTTTAAAAAGAAACTTTTATTATAAGCCATAATATATCCAATCCTGCATTACACAGCAGTAAATTCAGTAATTTGTGGTGATTGTGGTAGACTGGTCAACGAACCCTAGAACTGAGAATGCACATTTGTGTTCTGTTCTTTTAGCTATTGTGACTGGATACGTTTAATTACCACCCAGAGCACTTTCAGCCAAGCTTCTCCACACATGTGCCAGCAAACGCCAGAGAATGAAAGATGACAACAATAATCTATAACACAAAGTACTCCAGCATCCCACTGAAAAAACACCTCCAACTTGAATTATGCTGCCTACTTACAAAGGAGAAGATCTTCTAGTCACGTTTTATCTCACGCTCTGTTTCATGGGCATGAAGCACTTTTCACATTCCATAAGGCACTGGCACAAGAGCCCCTAAATGTCAGCACAGGTCAGCCCAACTGGGTCGGCGACGGGGATTGTAGTCTAGGAACGTCTCCCTTTGTTTTGATAAGCAAAAAGGTTAATGAAAGCAAAAAGCTGTTGCAGCACTGTGTTGTGCACAGAGGCAGCAGAAGACCACAGCCGTGTGCTGAGTGCATCCGTATCCCCACCGTGCCTCCGGGCAACAGCAAGTGGAGCTTTGTTTACGTGTAAAATGTCAGCCCTGACCTTTCTTCCACATTTTAGAATAATGCTCCAAACAGTCAAATAATGTGAACCAGTGGTGTATTCACTGTTTAGGGAATTCACTTATTTGTAACCTTTATTTATTTGTACTTTTAATATATTTGTATAATGAGTCAGTTTTACTTTTGTTAAAGCAACTCAGTTTTACTCATCTTTGTTATTCTCTAGTTTTGCTTGCCATTCAGGGAGTTTTCTCATTTCAACAGACCCTGGCTTATTTTGTTCAGCTATTTTTTTCTGAATCTTTTGGAAGCATACCTCTGCCATATCTTTCATTCCAGTGGTACACTTCAAACTTCTATTAAATTATTTTTTAAATAAATATCCAAATCTTTTAGATGCATTGAGGGTTTTTGGGAGAAATCATGGTTATCATGTGCAAACTGTTCATCAGAATGCATTCATGTTTTGAGCATCTCAAATGTGCTAATGGCAACATTGGGATTATTACACCAGTAGACAGGCCAGCTCAGCTCCGACATGTAAGCCTTGTTATCAGCATTAGACAGGTTTCACTAGCACACATGCAATCGATTTTCTCTTTGTGTTCGGGAGGCTTAGCACTCGATCAATGTGGCACCGTGACTCACCCTCCTCTCCCTGCTGCCTCTGGCCTACAGAACCCCACTCATCTGCTGCCTCTAATACAGAACCCACTCAACTGCTCCCTCTCTAATACAGAACCCCACTCAACTGCTCCCTCTCTAATACAGAACCCCACTCAACTGCTCCCCCTCTAATACAGAACCCACTCAACTGCTCCCTCTCTAATACAGAACACCACTCATCTGCTACCTCTCTAATACAGAACCCCACTCAACTGCTCCCTCTCTAATACAGAACCCCACTCAACTGCTCCCTCTCTAATACAGAACCCACTCATCTGCTACCTCTCTAATACAGAACCCCACTCACCTGCTGCCTCTAATACAAAACCCCACTCATCTGCTGCCTCTCTAATACAGAACTCCACTCATCTGCTGCCTCTCTAATACAGAACTCCACTTATCTGCTGCCTCTCTAATACAGAACCCCACTCATCTGCTGCCTCTCTAATACAGAACCCCACTAATGTGTATTGGAGCTTGCTGTCTTACCTGCTCTAAACCCAGCTGTCAGAGCCGTATTCATTACAAAGCCGAGCTGATGCCCCTCGATACTATGATGCTCATGTTGTAATTTGTCTTTCTAAATTAGTCTCTCAAGTCATTTTCCCCATTCTTTTTTTAATCGCATTGTTTTTAGAAAACTCCCCCACATTGTAGGGTTATTATTGTGTTTTACTGTGTCTTACTGATATTTTTCTGTCTGACTTTAGGTATCATTTAAACACCTTATTCATGCTTCTTTTACGTGTGCTGAAATCCTGTGATGATGAATGATGAAAGATTATCTGAGTGAATGCATGAAATGAGTGCAGTGTAGGGTGAACCAGGAAGGTGTCTGTGTCCTTCCCGGTGTGACTGTCGGGCTGGGCTGTGTCTTGGCTGGGAGACGGTCTTATCACACCCATCTATTCAAACACGCAGGTCAGTTCTATTATGCACGTGGCCCCACCGCCACGCAGTCCGTGTGCATGAATGTGTGTTTTGTTGTGGAAGTACTTATACAATATTACTCAGACAGAGGACCCATCTAACAAATGTCATCTATGCATCTGTGTGCAGCACAAAGCTTTACAACATTACCAGGACAAGGGCATGAACAGATTCAGGATCCACCAGCAGCATACTGGTCATAATTCACTTAAACCTTGTTTACAGCCTCTTCTAGTTCCACTCTAGTTTTCTCATTCAACCCTTTTGTGCATTCAGCAAGTTTGATCTACTTTTTTAAAGCCGTTTTCGTGTTTTTAAATGCTATGTTAGAAACCAATTTTTTGCAAAAATTGTCGATATAAAAATTTGGATTTTAAAGCAGCTTTGGAAACTGCCCAAACGTAACAGTGATTTATGAATGTGAGGGGGGTTCACAAATCATAGTGCCACTACTGCCCTTGAATCTACACCAGCCCCTCTGCAGTTTTCCTTTTTAATTAAAGCACTTCTATCTTCTTTGCAAAAACACCCACTTGAGACAACATTTGCTTCAAGTAAATGTACCCTATTATGAGTAAGGGGAGATTGATGTGCCTTGTATATTACTAAAGTAACCTCACAGTTCCCTCTGCTATGAATTATGAAGCACTTTATTTAAAGTGGAATTATGTATTGCATGCTTTTAGCCAGATTATGGTGGCTCTTGGGTAGTTTTGGCTGGTAGTTTGTTTATTTATTTAATACATTGAAACACAATCATGTGACAGTCAGTATGGTGAACCTTTTTGTTTTGAACTTCACTTGATTTTATTTATGCATTATTATTTATTCATTATATTTTTTATTTAGAGGAATTGAAATCTGAGTGATGGTTTCATGAGACATTCTCACGAGCAAAGCTGCATAATGGAAACAGCAGACACAGAAGCTGCACGGATCAATGTTGTGCATTAATGCATTCTCTCATTTTCTGGAAGGAGGGAGGGAGGGACAGTGTGTGTAGAAGAGTGATCTACTCCAACATGACTAGGGAGGGGTGATCAAATCAAGCACAGGGGGAGGGGTGATCAGCTTGTGTATGTGGGGAGGGGTGATCAACTTGAGTGTGTGGGGTGATCGACTCTGGTGTGTGGGGAAGGATTAACTAGTGCTGGGGTAACTGGTGCTGGGGGCAAATAGTGCTGGGGTAACTAGTGACAAAAACCACTTAAGCAAAAACACTAATGGACTTCTAAGGATGTCAGAGCATTCGCATGAGTCTGCTGATCTTCCCCTAGTGAAGTTCAGAGGTCTGTAGGTCTGGAAGACTAGAGGACTGGTCTGTATATCTGGAGGACGGACTAGAGGACTAGTCTGTAGGTCTAGAGAACTAGAGGACTGGTCTGTAGGTCTAGAGAACTAGAGGACTGGTCTGTATATCTGGAGGACGGACTAGAGGACTTATCTGTAGGTCTGGAGGACTAGTCTGTAGGTCTGGAGGACTAGAGGACTAGTCTGTAGGTCTGGAAGACTAGAGGACTGTAGGTCATGACAGCAGTAACATAAAAAAAGAAAAATATTTGATCAGCTGAATCTGAAGTTCTAAATGTCATAGTTCAGAATTCAAAGGGAGACAGAATGTCAATGTATTACATGTCCACTCAGACTCTGTTCATTTATGGTCATTCTTTGCAGAATCAGGGGCTCCAGGGGATCTCTGCAGCTTTTATTGATATGTTTCCAGCACACTTCTTCAGGATTCTGTTCACTGAGGTTGTCTGCTCTTCACATCAGTAGAAATCATTCATAGCTGAGGTCCTTCAGTCCAGCAGCCATAATCCCTTCCTGCTGCCTGACAGTAATGTCAGACATATTTCTTTCACTTTTCCCAGTTGTATTTCTCACTCACACACACGTCTTATATGTAGTTTTACTGAATCACTTCAGAACTGACAGAAGATACAATAAATACTGTATTTTGTATTTATATTCATTATACATTCCTATGCCTTATGAATTGCTTATGAATAATATATATTTTCATATGTTTTGTTATATTTTCCCCCAAATTAATGTCATGTAGTATATGTCGTAGTTTAGGTAGGAGTTCTTCAGGCAGAATGCCGGACCGGTACGAGAACCCTCGTGACCCGGCTGCTCTGGGCCTAGAGAGCATCAACACTCCCCGTGAACGCCCCCACATCCCAGATCCAGACACCACGGGGAGCTCACCAGCTCAATCGCTTTATCTCATGGTTTTTACTTCTTTTCTCCTTGTTGTAATTGCACATATCACTGAAGAAAGGAAATTTGCTTACAGCACAGTAAATATTTAACCTGGCATCAGGCCGCAAGCACCTGACCCGACGCTTCGTTAAGAAGCCGACAGAGGCAGATGTTCTAGGACCAGGAGACAGGACCAGGAAAAGAAGGGGAATGAATTGGAAGTGAAGCCCACAAGCACAAATCAATATGTTATTTCATAGTGGAGTATTATTTACAGTCCTCAGACTCTATTACAGAGTCATACATTTATCTGTGGGATATGGCAGGCTTACTTAAACGGCTTCATAAATAGGTTTGCTCTGCTTTCAGACTATTTCAGCCTGTACCTTTACAATACTTGTGCTTTTTATATGATAATGCCGCCATCTACATATATGAGTGCATGCATATATATGTGTTTGAACATGTGTATATATATGTGTGTGTGTGTGTGTGTGTGTGTGTGTGTGTGTGTGTGTGTGTGTGTGTGTGTGTGTGTGTGTGTGTGTGTGTGTGTGTGTGTGCGTGTGCGTGCGTGTGTGTGTTTTTACAGGAGTAGTCTGTGCCTCAGCTCATCTACAGGCAGGAAAACTCAGACATGGTATTTACTCCATTACACATTGTAGAATCAGATGTCAGACACTCTAAGACAATTACCTGCTTCTCACAGCTCCTCTCCTGAGAAGAAAGGTCTGGTGTGGTGTCTTCATTCAGCGTATGACGGGGAGCAGCTGCCGTTTCGCCCTATAGGCAGATAAAGGACATGATACTGTCTTCCATTTCTACCGTCATTCACCTCAGTGAAGTGTTTGATTGTTCAGTGTTCTTGTGAGCTCCTGTAGTGTGGGTGGCAAAGGAGCCGTCATCTAACTAAAGCTATTATTTATTTATTTGATCTCTTTTTTTCCCTCCACAATCACATCTATATTATGCCTGTATTTACATGGACGCTCTCATTGGGTATTCTTCAGGCCCAGGTCATTATTCAACCAATCACATCTCTGCTGACCCTCCTCAAGGGCATCCTACTGATTATTAAGGTATGTGCACCTCATGTTGTCACCATCATCTTTCGTGTGCCTTATCAACATGTTCTATTTGTCTGTTGTTGACAGTTTTCTTCCACTCGACCTGTTTGTCCTTGACAGTGGGAATATTCAGGGCCCTGACAAGAGCTGCTCTAATTACTGTTCCAGTAGAGGTGAAAGTTCTTGCTTGTGTATCACGCCAAACTGTACACTGACACTTTAGCTGACACTGATGCTTGATATATTTAAACCGTGCCTCTTACTGCCTTTTGTTCAATCCTTTGTAGAATGTTTGTGGAAAATATGTGTGGGGCGGACCCCCCCAACACCCCCCCCCCACCATGATCCCACATTACAGCCATATTAATTATTCTTCCTGAAACTGGAGGTTCATTCATCTGTTTAAGAGCCATGAAGGAGGGTAAGAATGAATGGTTAGAAGTGAAGAGAAGGATATAGCACAACAGACATAATTAACTGCAATTATGAAATAATGATGGTGTCTTGACAAGATTGATCAAGATAAGGAATCCTGGGTGAGGAGCGTTCTCTTGACGTGGTCTTCTTAATCCCCGGCAGCAGAGTCTGAGCATGGTGTCACAGTGATCAACACGCAGGGATCTGTGAGATCTGAAGATGTCACATTGGAATGGATTAGGAGCATAAAAGCATGTGGATTTCTGAAGGAGCTGAGACAACACGTACTGACGAGTCGAGACGCTTCCATTATCTGTGTTTCCACCCTCAAAACTTTCATTTCTGATGAGATACTGCTTCCACCATAGTGTGAGGCTCTCTCACTGCAATTCAGGGCTTTATTAACACACACAGCATGTGGTATTCATTACCATGTGTGACATGTGGTCGTCATTAACACCTATGGTCTTCATTAACACATGTGTGGTCATCCTTAATGTGTGTGGTCTTCATTAACATGTGTGGTCATCATTAATGTGTGTGGTCTTCATTAACATGTGTGGTCATCATTAATGTGCGTGGTCTTCATTAACATGTGTGGTCATCATTAACATGTGTGGTCATCATTAACATGTGTGGTCATCATTAATGTGTGTGGTCTTCATTAACATGTGTGGTCATCATTAATGTGTGTGGTCTTCATTAACACATGTGTGGTCATCCTTAATGTGTGTGGTCTTCATTAACATGTGTGGTCATCATTAATGTGTGTGGTCTTCATTAACATGTGTGGTCATCATTAACATGTGTGGTCATCATTAATGTGTGTGGTCTTCATTAACATGTGTGGTCATCATTAATGCGTGTGGTCTTCATTAACACTTGTGTGGTCTTCATTAACATGTATAATCCTCATTAACACACGTGGTCTTCATCAACACTCATGTGGTCTCCATTAACATGTGTGGTCATCATTAATGTGTGTGGTCTTCATGTGTAATCCTCATTAACACACGTGGTCTTCAATAACACGTGGTGTGTGTGTGTGGTCTTCATTAACACATGGCTGTCTGGCTTCTTTTTGGGGTGCACGGCACAGGACACATCCTGCTTTCTGCAGTGATGCGGCAAAAGACTGTGACAAACCGCTCCCCAAGACGTGGGCGGGGCCTCCCACTGCCGGACATCTGGGCAGTCTGACAGCAGCTCTCGGTTGTGTCTCATCAGCCAAGTAAACGGAGCTCATCAATCACGGTCCCTGACGCTCTGTCCAGGCCGGGCCACCTCCTCTTCTCTGTAATTTGAGCGGTTATGGTTTATGAGCCTGGGTTTTATGGAGCACGGTGGACTCCACCCGCTCAACGCTGTGAATCACCACACCTGTGAATCACCACACCTGTGAATCACCACACCTGTGCGGGAGGACACGCCACTCCTCGCTTGCTCTAAGGTAGCTGTGACCGCATCCGTCCTTCCTACGTAAGAGCATGTGATATGTTTTTCTAACATCTACTATGCAACACTCACCCATAAAATAACAGGTGCCTCATTAGAAGTGACAGTAGTTTCATGCTGCTCGATGGATGGGTAGATCTGTGCATTTTGGAATACAGTGCCCCTGGGATGCCCCTGGAATGCCCTTAGAATGCCCTTAGAATGCCTCTGGGATGCCTCTGGAATGCCCTTAGAATGCCTCTGGAATGCCCTTAGAATGCCTCTGGAATGCCCTTAGAATGCCTCTGGAAAGCTCCTGGAACTTTTTATAACTGCAGAACCATTTTGACTTGTGCGTGTTTCCCTGAGTTACATGTGGAGCTTGTACAGTAAGTGCTACATATGGAGAAAGTTTACTCAATTAACCAGCAATAACTGTCTTAGTATATAGCCCCCTTAGAGTCCCCTTAGTATGGAGTCCTCTACGGGACCACCACGGGTGCGTTAAAGAACGCACGCTAGAGTCTGAAATCACAGAATTAGGCATGTCTGTTGAGGAGAGAACGGTGACAGGGTAATTGTGGGGTATGAGTGTGGTTCCTCGCTGCTCCGTGACTCTCCACGGCAGGCGTTCACGTCCAGGTAGCCCACAGGGGTCCAGAAAGCGGCTCCCTTCCACTGTGCGACAGATTGTTAGCTGGTGCTAACTGCCGTCTCGCCTGCCTGGCTCCGGCGCTGTGCTCCGTTTTGAATGGGTCGGCAGGAATGTTAAACAGTTTGAGGAAGTGTCTGCCAAGCTTGGAACAGGATATGCAGATGAGTTTAAGGCAGGCAGGCAGTAATTAAGAAGGGAGGAGGCGTAGTGGAGCTATGTCAGATGCTGGCCCCCTAATTACCACCAGTCTGGGATTTATTGTTAAGATAGGATGATCCCCCTTCTAACTCAGAAAGGGGAATCATAATCTGAAATATAGATCTATTAAAAATGCTTATGGCCCTTGTTTTAAATGTGGCCATGATATATTTCATTTGAAAGACAATGTCTGGCCGGTTAACGGCCATCATTAAGATGATGTGTAGCTTTGTGATGGGGCCACTATAGGGAAGGCGGTATTCACCCTCATGCTTTTACAGGAAGGGCCCGGGTCGTGTTTAGTTTGATCTTCTTCACTTTGTTTCCTCATGGTGGATTTCGGTTTTGCCTCTTGCCCGTTTGTGTTGAAATATGCATGAGGCTGTTTTCCCTGTGGTAGCTGGAGGGAGAAGATATCCTCTGGGTTGGTAGGGCACGCCGGTCTGGGTCTTGGCCCCCCTCTCACTCCTGTGGGCTGAGTGGGGTTTGCTCTGATCAGCTTGCCCCTGTCACACAGCCCCGGACGTGAGACGTTAAGCTGAGCATGTTTGAGGCATGACACTCTTTCACTTTACACAGACTCCACATGTGCATGTTGGCTGCTTGGCGTGTGTGTGTGTGTGTGTGTGTGTGTGTGTGTGTGTGTGTGTGTGTGTGCGTGTGTGTGTGTGTGCGTGTGTGTGTGCGTGTGTGTTTTCTCAGGTCACTGGCTCTTAGTATCAGTAGTGAAGAAACCTTAAAGACCACCAGACACATGGACATATGATTGGAGTCTTTGTATTATATTGCTCCCCACTTTACATTATGCCAAATATCTGTTTCCACCATCTAAATATGTGCAACATTTGTTTACTGTTCCTTTGAGTTTCAGAGACAATAACCATAGAAATAGTATAAATAATATTTGCCCCCTATTCGTCAGTGCCAAAAGTTACTTTGATTTATTAATCAGTTTTACAGTTTTAAAGTAATGAAATCTTTTATAACTATATTTGTGTCCTGGATCTTCTCATTTCTGCTCTGAACTTCTGCACATCCATGATGTAGATGTTGTGAAGGCTAGGGCTGGGTCTTAGCTGGGTTAGGAGAACTTCTCCTTAGTGTGTTCTCATGCAGTGTTATTGGTGGGGTGTGTGCCTGTACCTTGTGTCTCGTGGTGGTGTTCATAGATTGTGTCTAGTCTCTCTAACTAACCACAATCATGGTGTTTGTTTATTGGGTCAAAACTCAGACTCATGTACAGTGTTGGTGTCTGTTTATGGTGTCATGAATCATGTACTGAGTACAGTGGTGGTATTTGTTTATTGGGTATTTGTTTATTGGCTGAATATAGTGGTGGTGTTTAGCATGTACAGTTTAGCTTGTACAATGTACGTCGTAGCACTTAGATGTTCCACATTTCTGGTATTTGTTTGGTATTAGTTGTGTTCGTTTAATTAGATTCATGTACGCTTCTTTAGTTTTTTATTCAAAATTTTTACATTTATGATCAACAGTATTTCCTGTTCTTCCTGTTGTTTTGACTGTTATTGCACACTCAGTGCTTTCATATCTTAAAGGGTTTCCCCACATTTTCACAGTGAGAGAAAGAGAGAAAAATCTATTTCCTCACCTCTGTGATTTATTTATTTTATCTAGGGTGCCTCTTCTCCACCCTGTCCGTGTCCCGGGGGGATCTATCGGGTTGTAACCCTGTGGTGACGATTCACAGGCGCGCTAGTAAATCATGCTGCAGAATGTCCAGAGGGTGGCGCTGCTAGGTGGAGATGGTCCTCTAATCAGAGGGAGCTGCTCTTTGTGTGATGGACAATGGCAGGCAGAATCTCATCTAATCTCATGTTTCACAAACACAGAATCAAAGGCGCCTCGCAAGGCATGTAAATGTGGCCCTGTGAGGCCCGAGCGGGGGTCTTTGTAGTGGGGTTATTACCCCGGCCTGGCACTGCGCTGCCCTGTCTGCCCGCCCCCTGGAGAACGGAGAGCAAGCGGCCATTTCCCCCGCCGCCTGATCTAGAAGCTCTTCATGCGGCGTAGATGTAAACAAGAATAATACACGCTAACGCCGCAGTGCTTCTGTGTCAACTATTACAAAAGTGGGAAGATATTTCAATGCAAACAGCATATCGACTCCCCTCTCGGATGCTGGCAGTCTGCCCTACACTCCTTTCATCAGCCGGAGGTTTACCTGTGCACTCCCGCACGAAACCACCGTCTACACAAACTAATCTACAGCCAGACTCTTCCGCACGGCAGCCCATTTGAAAACATGCAGAGCGCAGAGTCGCTACAAGGTCCGATATTGTTGCGTTGTTGACGAGTGTTAACACGCTGGTCGATACGGTGCGGTTCCTATTTTGTATGCATTTCTGACATTTTATCATTTTATGTTCTCATCTTAAGATAACCATGAGGAACTGTGTGTTATTTTCTTTTCCTCTAACAGAGCAAAATCAATGTGCATTGTTTAGGTTTGCTGTAACAGAAGCGTAGGAACTGGTGGAGAAAACACTAAAGGTGATTTAGGTTTCTATATTCTACTTTATCTGTCAGGTTCTTTCCTCTATATCACTATCTATATCACACTGGACAATATACTATATCATGTACTATATCATACACTATATCACAGTATGGAGATTATTGTTGTACATCAAAGTAGTCCCCACAGGTGGAGAAACAGACCAAATGACTGTGTTACTGACCCTGAACTTTTTAGTGATTATTCCACGCTAGTGTCAGCTGACCATGAATAATGCATTTCTGACCCTTTCAAAAATTTGGCTGTAAATTGAATCCTTACAGGGGTCTCAGAAGATCAAACACAAGGCTGGAGATAGGCTGAGCCAGCTACCCTGCTGCCCCCAGACGCCCCCCCAGTGTTTCTGCTCAGAACCCCCCCCCCCCCCCCCCCCCGGGCCTGCTGTAGCCCCTAGACGTGTTACTGCTCAGACCCCCCCCCCCCCATCCCCCCCCCCCCGCCAGGCCTGCAGTGGCCCTAGACTTGCTGACAGGAGTCTACATGCTTCTCATTTCATATAATGTTATTTCAGATAGTCTTACTCTGGTACAGAAGACTAGCTGTTTTATTAACTATAGTCTAGGGTCGTTCTGTTCTGATTCTGAAAGCACTCACCCTAATAGCTTGTGTGCATCTTTGTTGTCAGGAGATGGATCTTCGTTATCAGGAAATAGACCCCCTTGTGTGCTAGAACGGCCTGTTGATGTTGTTGTATTCAGTTTTATATCATTATCATAGGAAAATTGTTCAGTGGCAAGTGCTTTATTAATTTGTCACTTGTAATTTGGCTATTTGTAAGTTCCTTCTTGACGAGTAACTTGTGTGCTTGCAAAAAAAAAAATAGTAAAGAGAAATCCACTTGAGAAAAGCTTGAAGTAAAAGCTCTACTTATAGAAAAGTCCACTTTCTGAGTCAAGAGGTTAGCCCTCCATGATGAAAGTAATAAATCAGATAAACATCCATAAAAGATGTTTATGGGCAAACAATTTAGGAGATTTGAGGTGAATTATTAGGCTGTGATCAGGTATTACAGTCATATACACGGACTGTGGTACAAAGCTGCCAGTTTTCCATATGAAGAAAGGAGGGGTTGTTCCTCACACCCCTAGACCAGGTACAGCGCTTGGACAGGAGCACTGTCAGATATTAGGGAGTGTGGGTTTTAATGGACAGATCAGTAGATGCTAATCAGAAGAGACAGCACGTGTGCGTGTGCGTGCGTGCGTGCGTGCGTGTGCGTGTGCGTGTGCGTGTGCGCGTGCGTGTGTGTGTGTGTGTGTGTTATGTGCTGTGTTATGCCTGCTGGCTGCTGAGGAACACGGATCAGTGTGCTATGCTTGTGTTCTTATCTCACATTGATTTATTTTTTTGCTCTGCAGCTGCTGTGGCAGCTGTGGGTTCCTTCCCTGATATGGACTGCCCACTCCAAACAGATCGATGTCTGGAGACCAGGTTCTACTCCAGACCCGGCAGCCTGTCCAAACAAGCCTCCCTAAGGACTCTGGATCTGCACTGGGCAATCAGCACCTTAACTGCAGCTTTATTAATGAAATATCAAGGCTGAGAGTGCATGGCGACAAAACCTCTCAATGAATGGAAGACTGCGATTGCTGTAAGTGGCGAGAGGGCACAGAAGTGGCATGTGACCTTTACTAGGGGTCACAGCAGGGTCAGAAGGGTCACAGACAGAGTGACCAAGGTTCAGGTCCTTTTCAGTCTCTGTACCAAAAAGCAGATCCAATACTGGTTCTTATACGCTTAAATAAAGGTTTAAATCACTCTGCTGTGTGACAGAACGTTATGCATCTTATCCCAAAGTGAACCAAAATCAAAACGTTTCTCTAATAAACATTTGAATACAGTTCACTTCCCAAGGCAACACTGGAAAAGACAGGTAGATGGACTCTGACGGTTCTTGTCTCCCTGTATTATCTAGAGAATTCAGAGAATTAGAATATGTTGTAGGACTTCACTCTTTCCTCATGCCACACAGTGAATCGTATCCCACCAGCAACTTTTCAGCCACTCTCCTCCACCATCTGTTACACTGGTGATTCTGGCTCAGCCATGAAAACTAACTCATCTTGCTTTCTCTCGTGTCTCCGGGTGTTTTACTGCCAGGCTTAAGAGCAGCAGAACAGCCCTGTGTCATATTTTTGCTCCCTTGAAAAGGGGTGTAGGGGGACAGAGGGCATCCCTCGTGCTCTCCATAACAAGTTAGCGGTGGAATGGGGTGGGACGGGGGTGAGGATGATGAGGGATGTTTTTCTGCCAACACGTCAACTTCCTCTGGCCTCCCATCAATCAGGCGGCTGCTTCTCCGCGCTCCACCCACCCTGCTCCACCCATCTTCACTCCCATCCCCCATCCCCCTACCCCACAATCCCCAGAGTAATGGATTCAGTCAGCTCATCCCCTGCCTGTGTGCATGCAGAGAGAGACGCAGACATGATCTGCACCCTGTACATCTAGAGGGGATTTGCCTTGCTTAGAAAGCGCTAACGATGTGCACAAATAAGCATGTGTGGTGTTCGTCTGTGTGTGTGTGTGTGTGTGTGTGTGTGTGTGTGTGTGTGTGTGTGTGTGTGTGTGTGTGTGTGTGTGTGTGTGTGTGTGTGTGTGTGTGTGTGTGTGTGTGTGTGTGTGTCAAATTGCTCAGGAAACTGCATCCCAACTCCTCCACAGAGTAACATAAGTGGAGCTTCAGAGGACAGGTCTGGACTGATCTGGTAACACAGCTCTGGACTGATCTAGTAACACAGCTCTGCACTGTTCTAGTAACACAGCTCTAGACTGATCTAGTAACACAGCTCTGGACTGTTCTAGTAACACAGCTCTGGACTGTAATAGTAACACAGCTCTGGACTCTGGACTGTTCTAGTAACACAGCTCTAATTATTATTTTAGTAACACAGCTCTGGACTGTTCCAGTAACACAGCTCTGGACTCTGGACTGTTCCAGTAACACAACTCTGGACTGTCCTGTGCACATCAGTGCTTCTCAGTGCTTCTATGTCAAGCTGAGCTGCAAACGCAGAGCAGTGGTGAGATGTGGGAAGGCTCTCTCAGGCAGAGTGATGGGATTTAAGAGAAGACTTCCTCTTTTTTGATATTAGGAATGGGCCACAGTGTTTATTCCTGGTTACTAACCACACGTCTGGTTTCATATCACAGCCATCAGCCTTGGAGCCTTTTACGGGGACGCGGACAGTCTCTTCGTCTCAGGCTTTCTCCTTTTCTTTTCTTTTTTTTCCCCACTTTTTCTTGTGTTGTTGTCTTCTTTCCTCCACCCTCTTCAGCTCCTCTGGAGCTTAAAAATATCATGGGCGTGTCTAATGGAATCCCTTTCCCTATAATCCAGGTCATTCTCTTCAGATCCCTAAAAGCAAAATATTTATTTGTGGACAATTGTTGTCCTCAGAACGTGCTAGTTTTAGCGGTAAGGCCTGCTCTGACAAAGCCACAGTGAGGCAAAAATATTCTGCAAAATATTTTGAGGTGAGTGCATTCATTATCCTGTGATTCGCAATGGCTTGTTTTGCGCAGTGTCCTGTCTAGGGCTGTTATTACACAAAGCACACACTGTTCTGTTGAGTCTCTGCACAGCCTTTGAAAGGTGTTCATGAGCTGATACAATTGATCATTTTTCACTGCTTCAAATTCAAAATGGCAAGAGGTTCTGGGTTAAGAAGAGCACATGGCACCGTCCCATAAGAGCAATGTGGGCATGCAGACAGGGGGCTCCGAACATCTGGTCCCCACACGAGGCCTGTTGGCTTCACTGGTAGTAATTTCCCATCTCTGCGTGCGCTGACAGTGAGGTAGTGGTCTGGGTGTTTCAGATGGGCCTGTTATTGGTCTCTGAGGTCTGTCTCTCGCAACCACGCAGTGCTGCAGAATTCCATTAACACACTGGCCGCCCTGACACGGCTACACGCCGAGCTCGGCCAACCAGGTGAACTGCCACCCGCCCGCACCATCGCTCCACCCTGAAGAAAGAGCAAACCTGCCGCACCCCAACACTCACTCTTCCAAACACCCTGCCTTCCGGCAGCTTCCGAAACTGAGAATTGGGGTTAACACAACAGTAAGTATCACGCCCGTCCATTCAACCTGCGGCTATTACTGTGTCATCCTGTCAGTGGGAAGGCATGTCTCTGGGAGTTCAGGGCACACGTGCTAAAGCTGAAGTTATGACAGATACAAGGCTTTTAATCTGTAATTACCACGCTCTGTTTTATAGGAACGTCTAACCTCAGACCCACAGCTACTGTCTTTAATGGTTACATTTATCCTGGCATGGAGTATGTGAATAAAGTACCCAAAAAAGTGATATTTCATATACAAATACTGTATGATTATTTCTTTTTTTCTACAGCAGAGTTGTGCATTACTATGCCCATGTCCTTAGACTTATCAGTTATTCAGATTGTATGTGGGTTTATTTGTTGTAGTTTTGAGGATGCTGTTATTAGATTGTAATTGGTCTATTTCTTACAGGTGTTCTAGCGTACATCCTCATACGTTTATCTCCATGGTCACAGCAGGAAACAGCCATGATGTGTTTGTGCTAAAACACTTTTTTGGTCATGATCCTCTGAGACATATCCTGTGACCTCTGACAGGGTCACGCAAGCATTCATCATCCCTCGCATCCTTGTGCGTTTGTATATACCAGCAAATGTCATGTGAAATGAGACTCTATTGGTGGTCTGAGTTACATCATACACTCTTGCATTGAGAACTGGGGTTGTAAGCCTGTCATAATTTGTTTGCCCCAAGGTGGTGGTGACATTTGTCGTGGGTTCAGAGGTTCACCAGGAGACCGTGAATGATTTCATCCAAATCGGGAAACCTTTTCTTACGGGAACTGTTGCCCTTGGTAAGAGAGACCACTCTTGTTCTTTCTTTGTGTTCTGGAGCAGGTATTATATGCCTGAAATAAGCTACCTGGTGAGAATATGTCAAGAGAAAAATGGGTTTTCATTTTCATTGCACTTTGCGTGTGTGTGTGTGTGTGTGTGTGTGTGTGTGTGTGTGTGTGTGTGTGTGTGTGTGTGGTATCATGTGACAGAGGCGTAGAGAGACTCCTGTAAGTGCTAATTGGGATGAGTGCGGCTTGTGTGCTGAGTAGCTAATGCCAGTGCTTCTGTAACCCTGTCACTGTAACAATGTAGATGTGAGCCAAGCAGTCATGAAACTCTCTCTCCCTCCATTTCTAATCCTATAAATTGGCTGCCACACTCCGAGCGGTGAGGTCCACGGGCAGCACTCTCCTCTGGTCCCTGGAGGCCACTGTCAACACAGCAAACAAACACCAGCTCATCACAGTCAGCCTCACTGCGCTGCTCTCATTTACAGTCCGAGCCACTGTGACACCTTTAGAGGGGAAGCTGCTAGTTTGTGGGGCTCATATAAAGGGCCAAGTATGTAGCCCTGTGGAACCTCACTTCTAATGGGCTTGCTTATTTTACAGAGTCGGGCACCACACTTTGTATCCTTTGAGAAAACAGTGTTAAAGTGCCTTTATACAAACTGACGTGACGAGAGGAATTGGTGCTCTTACTAACACTAAACATGCACGTTGTTTAAAAATGGCCAATGGTTTACAGTTTTTAAGGCGATTAAGCAGCTGTAGGTTAGCGAAGATGCTAAAGAATGTGCAGACGCTAAGGAGAAGCTGAATGAATGTGAAACAGCATTCCAAGGGTCTGCAGGTTTGTTTATTTGTCTAAAATGCTACAGTGGGCTCCAGGGAGCAGCTGCAATTACAAGAGCTCTTACCTTTCACTGGGTACCATCTGTGGTAATGTACCCACTACAATCCCCAGGTCCTGGTTCATATTTTTACTGATGATTTTCATTTGCTGCAAGTGAAAATTCGCCCTTATCAGCATTTTAGAATCTCAGACCATTTAGAGGACTGCTGTGTCCTGCTCGCCAGGTTTGTCTTATAAACTCTGTGGTAAACTTTCACACTGCTTCAGGAACTGGGTTCAACTAATATCAGTAATATAGGAGCTTGACTTCTCTGCCGTCTGTTTTTTGAGGTGACATTATCAACATGATGCCATTCTTATTTTCTGAAATTTCCCACAACAAATTCAAGGAATTCTAATTAAATGATATCATGTCTACATGACACTTCAAAGTAAAATTATGGGGCAAAACCTAAAGCCTTGTCATATTTTGACAGGTTATGTGGTTCAGAAGATTGGTCTTGAGAGACTTCCTGCATGTACTGTACAGTTCTAAATGTGTTATGGTAAGCCTTGAGTATTTAATGCCTTAATCCAGATTATGCACAGCAGAATTCAACATAAAAGTACAGGATATTAAACACATTGTTATTTTACACAGTATCAAGATTGTGATGCACAACTTTCTGCTGCTTTAAAGTAACACAATTACCTTTTGGTCTGACTCTTCAACACTTCAGCTAAACACTGCAAACCTCTTATTCAGTCAAGAATGGCCCTAAAGGTCTGTGCAAAGTCTCCCTTTCTCTCTAATCATTTGGACAGAACTATCTATAGAGTTCGCAATCAGCACTTAGTTACTCCAGAGTACCAAAGCAATTATGTGGCAGCAAATGAACTGAAATGAGTGTCTGAGTGTCTGGGTCTGAGAGATGGGGTATCCCCAGTGCACCCCAGTGCACTCCCACTATTCCCACTACTCCTAGTGCTGTGGATGGTGTTCCCACGGCCGACCATCAGCGGCGTCCTCTCCAGCAGCCATGCAGGTCATCTGGCTGTGGTTGATTGTCACCTACAGACACATACTGACACATACTGACACATACAAACACATATTGACATACAGACACATATTGACACATACATACACATAGACATATACTGACACATACAGACATGTACAGACACATAGGGACACATATTGATACATACTGACACATACAGCCACATACAGACACATACAGACACACACAGACACATTCTAATACATACTGACACATACAGACACACACAGACACATACTGACACATACTGACAAAAGGCTGCAGGATGTCTCACTTGTACCTTTGAGTGACGACTCCCCTGGTCCAGTGATGACTCCCCTGGTCCAGTGACGACTCCCTTGGTCGAATGACGACTCCCCTATTGGTGCTGCTTTCATATTATCCGTACAAACCCTGTATTTACGCTGGACTAATAACAAATCAGTGTTTGCTGTGGTGTATGTTATCAGGCTGTTCTGAGGACTCACGTCCGTGGTTTCCAGCAGGCCAAGCACCAGCAGACCGTGGAGCCTCCACACACTTCTGTGTGATTTGTGGCTGCATGGAACCCAAATGTATTTGCTCGCACCTCTGCCAACATGGCCATTTGATTTAACTCCACCTTGTGTCATCCCGTCTACCTTATTGAACTCTACTTGCAATCATTTCTGGCCAGCCATTCTAAAAGCCTGTATTGTAGCTCTATGCAACAATGAAGTTTTATGTTTGCTGTCAGCCACCTTCGTTTCTTTCAGCAGACTGCAGGATTCGTCCTGCCTCATTTGCATCTCACAAATAGGTTGCATCTGGTCTTTTAATGGCAAAGGAAATTATTCAGAATAGCAGGAGATATGCTTTCAGAATTGCCACCCCCACGCTACAAACCAGTGCATTAAACCGCAGTCTCTCAACAAATACTGAGGGTTGGCTTCACACTGTCTCACGCTGAGTAAAGAATTGACAAAATGTGGGTAGCACATCTAAATCGCTTTGTTCCTTTGGTCTGCATGCTAAGGTTAATTCTGCCTTTCTCCCCAGCTACATTCTCTGCTTCTACACTCACAATGAATTTGATTTGACGTATAAATACACGAGTGTTCGGGTGTGTATTCTGTGAACAAAAGCAGTGCCATGATGCATGCGTGTGTGTGTTAACAGTGCTCGACTGCTGAACACGACGCACGGTCTGAGCGTTCCTGCTGTTCTGTCCCATAAACGTAGAGCAGGCTCGTCTGATCACGGCCGTGAAGCATGCGTGATCCCGCGACTTTTATGGAACCTACATACTGTACATGCTCCTGCCTTCCTCATCAGTGTGCTAAGCAGTTTCGTTCTCCTGTAGTTGTCACCTTATAATTGTGGTGTGTTATTATCACCCTAGAACACAATTCTGTTGTTTTACCTCCACTGGGAAGAGGAGTGAAATGCTTTTTCAATGATATTTACTGGAGCATATCTGCAAACAAATTAACACATAAATCTGATGCTGAATATGGATTTGTGACATCATCATCATTATTATTTTTATTGTTGCTGTTGCTGTATATATATATATAGTAAAAAGGTGGAGTTGTAACAGTATGCACATTATATATATCCCTTACAACTCTTGCTTTTTAATGCTTTTATAAACTAATAGACACCTTCCACTGTCCATGCTTTGGTCAAAATGAGAGCATACCAGTGTGCTGCTGCTCCCAATAATGTGTCACTTTGTGAAAGTGTCTTTGTTTTGTTGTAGTTTGTGAAAGCATCTTTGCTGTAGTTGTAGTTTGTGAAAGTATCTTTGTTGTAGTTTGTGAAAACATCTTTGTCGTAGTTGTAGTTTATGAAAGCGTATTTGTCATAGTTGTCGTTTGCGAGAGCGCCTTTGTTGTAGTTTGTGAAAGCGTCTTTTGTCATAGTTGTAGTTTGTGAAAGTGTCTTTGATGTAGTTTGTGAACGCATCTTTGTCGTAGTTGTACTTTGTGAAAGCATCTTTGTTGTAGTTGTAGTTTGTGAAAGTGTCTTTGTTGTAGTTTGTGAAAACGTCTTTGTCATAGTTGTAGTTTGTGAAAGCATCTATTTATGTTTGTGAAAGTGTCTTTGTTGTAGTTTGTGAACGCATCTTTGTCATAGTTGTAGTTTGTGAGAGCATCTTTGTTGTAGTTTGTGAAAACATCTTTGTCGTAGTTGTAGTTTATGAAAGCGTCTTTTGTCATAGTTGTAGTTTGTGAAAGTGTCTTTGTTGTAGTTTGTGAACGCATCTTTGTCGTAGTTGTACTTTGTGAAAGCATCTTTGTTGTAGTTGTAGTTTGTGAAAGTGTCTTTGTTGTAGTTTGTGAAAACGTCTTTGTCATAGTTGTAGTTTGTGAAAGCATCTATTTATGTTTGTGAAAGTGTCTTTGTTGTAGTTTGTGAACGCATCTTTGTCATAGTTGTAGTTTGTGAGAGCATCTTTGTTGTAGTTTGTGAAAACATCTTTGTCGTAGTTGTAGTTTATGAAAGCGTCTTTTGTCATAGTTGTAGTTTGTGAAAGTGTCTTTGTTGTAGTTTGTGAACGCATCTTTGTCGTAGTTGTACTTTGTGAAAGCATCTTTGTTGTAGTTTGTGAAAGCATCTTTGTCGTAGTTGTAGTTTATGAAAGCATATTTGTCATTGTTGTAGTTTGTGAGAGCGTCTTTGTTGTAGTTGTAGTTTGTGAAAGCGTCTTTGTCGTAGTTGTAGTTTGTGAAAGCGGCTTTGTCATAGTTGTAGTTTGTGAAAGCGTCTATTGTAGTTTGTGAAAGTGTCTTTGTTGTAGTTTGTGAATGCATCTTTGTCATAGTTGTAGTTTGTGAAACATCTTTGTTGTGGTTTGTAAAAACGTCTTTGTCGTAGTTGTAGTTTATGAAAGCATATTTGTCATAGTTGTCGTTTGTGAAAGCGCCTTTGTTGTAGTTTGTGAAAGCGTCTTTGTCGTAGTTGTAGTTTGTGAAAGCGTCTGTTGTAGTTTGTGAAAGTGTCTTTGTTGTAGTTTGTGAAAGTGTCTTTGTTTTGTTGTAGTTTGTGAAAGCATCTTTGCTGTAGTTGTAGTTTGTGAAAGTGTCTGTTGTAGTTTGTGAAAGTGTCTTTGTTGTAGTTTGTGAACGCATCTTTGTCATAGTTGTACTTTGTGAAAGCATCTTTGTTGTAGTTTGTGAAAGCATCTTTGTCGTAGTTGTAGTTTATGAAAGCGTATTTGTCATTGTTGTAGTTTGTGAGAGCGCCTTTGTTGTAGTTTGTGAAAGCGTCTTTGTCATAGTTGTTTGTGAAAGCGTCTTTGTTGTAGTTTGTGAAAGTGTCTTTGTTGTAGTTTGTGAAAACGTCTTTGTTGTAGTTGTAGTTTGTGAAAGCGTCTTTGTCGTAGTTGTAGTTTGTAAAAGTGTCTTTGTTGTGGTCTGTGAAAATGTCTTTGTCGTAGTTGTAGTTTGTGAACGCATCTTTGTCGTAGTTGTAGTTTATGAAAGCGTATTTGTCATTGTTGTAGTTTGTGAGAGCGCCTTTGTTGTAGTTTGTGAAAGCGTCTTTGTCATAGTTGTTTGTGAAAGCGTCTTTGTTGTAGTTTGTGAAAGTGTCTTTGTTGTAGTTTGTGAAAACGTCTTTGTTGTAGTTGTAGTTTGAGAAAGCGTCTTTGTCGTAGTTGTAGTTTGTAAAAGTGTCTTTGTTGTGGTCTGTGAAAATGTCTTTGTCGTAGTTGTAGTTTGTGAACGCATCTTTGTCGTAGTTGTAGTTTGTGAAAGCATCTTTGTTGTGGTTTGTGAAACCGTCTTTGTCGTAGTTGTAGTTTATGAAAGCGTATTTGTCATAGTTGTAGTTTGTGAAAGCGCCTTTGTTGTAGTTTGTGAAAGCGTCTTTGTCATAGTTGTAGTTTGTGAAAGCGTCTTTGTTGTAGTTTGTGAAAGCGTCTTTGTGGTAGTTTGTGAACGCGTCTTTGTTGTAGTTGTAGTTTGTGAAAGCGTCGTAGTTGTAGTTTGTGAAAGCGTCGTAGTTGTAGTTTGTGAAAGTATCGTTTGTTTCGGTTCTATGGGCACTACCCTTTGAGCTTGTTCCTTCAGCTCTCTGTCCGTCTGGCTAAAGGGGACATTTGCAGAGTAATTAGGATATATGTAATGCAATTAAGATGCATGTAATATCTGTATGTATTGTCCATCCGACCAGCACCATCATTTCACATTTGTCTCTCTGAAGACTCTCTAGTTATTCCTGCTAGCACATCCCTCACTAGTAGTAAGCAGCATAATCCTGTGGTCCAGGAGTTTCCTTGACGTCAACTGCAGTCAATCTGCTCCACCTGCTCTGTTTGCTCCACCTGCTACGCCTGCTCTGTCAGCTCCATCTGCTCTGTCTGCTCCGTCTGCTCCTCATGTTCCATGGGTCTGGGCCTTAATGCCCTGTTTCTTCATGTGGTGCTCAGAGCAGGGTTGTCCTCGGACGTACGGCATGGCTAACACCTTCTGGGTTTGATTCGTCTGCCTACAGGAAGCCGCTGTCCTGCCCAGCTCCGTAATTGAGTCATCAGCCAGCGAGCGGCGAGGACAGCGGTGGGGACGACCCCGCGGCTACACCGTTAATGGCCGCAACCCGCATCAGCCGCACATTGATCACCACAGGACACCGGCTGAGCTGACCGCCGCTGATGAGCCATCCCTGCCAACTCCCGCCACACCTTAACTATCACCAGAATATGATCCCCTGCATCTCTCCCTCACGCCTCACCACGGTCGGCATGGGAACCCTCATCAGGCATCGGCGTTTGTCAAACAGCAGACACTTTGAAACAAGCTGGAAGCCATCACCGCCTGACCCAGGCTTTCCCGAGGAGCTCCATAAATCTGCTGATGTTTGAGAAGTGACATGATGATGCATTCGAAGACGTCTCCCCATAAAAGACAGATGGCTGAAGAAGGCAGCTAGATGGCTGTGCTGTGGTCATTAGTACATCTGAGGACGTGCGGGGCTTGTAATCGTTTCAACGTTCGGGGTGGGAAGCCTTTCTTCTGACCTCCCATGGCTTTCCGCCGAAGCTGTCATCTTTTTCTAGCTGTGTTTTTGTCTGACGTAAGGCTTTAGCGCGAGTGTTAGCTACCTCACCATCCTTGAAAGATGGCTGTTCTCATGTTCCTCTTATTCCCCGTGCCATGAGCCTCATTGTTATTTTGTCAGAGAGTGCGGCTTTACGTCCATTTCCTGGCTGAGGTCAACCGTGTTTTCCTTTGACCTCTGCTGAAATTACGCGTTCAGTAAAGCCTTTACTTCATGTGTTAAGCACTAGAGCCTTCTAGATCTAAAAGATGTCCTTTTCTCCTCAAGCAGCTCTTCTACGTCAGGATACCACGCACTGTGATGTGCTTTTGTTTCGCTTTACTGGCTTTTTGTGTGTTCTCGTTCTCACGGCGCTACTGTTGGGGCCTCTTTGGTGGTTTTCCCTGAAGCCGGGCAGAGCCACAGTCTGCAGACGCTGCCTGGACGCTGCTCGCTAATCAATCTATTGCTAAGAATATACCAGACCAATTCATCACTGTAAGACTCATGAGTACTGGCACAGGCCTGGAATAATGGGAAATATATTTAAATGAAAATATTATATTCCAGACCTATTCATATTTCTCCTTTATATTGGGAGCTTAATAAAGAAAGGCAATATTTGTAGCAGCAGGCTTAACCGGTTATTTTCACATTAATCATGGTGACAGCTGCAGGATATAATGTTCTTTATTATGAGAGGTTTCCGTGTCTCAAACTTGCATTGAAATTCAAATGTCTGGTTTGCATTCGTCTCAGATTTCATGGTGTGCGAGGTCTATCCATCCGCCTTCAGAGTGCCGCAGCGCTGCTGGTTTACGGCCCGTCTCCATCCACCTCCTAAATCTTCAAGGCCGTTTTGGAGTTTATTTCAAAATGCACAGTGCTATTGATTCCTCGTCCTTGAACTCTCCACACAGGCAGTTAGTCCCGTAAAGGCTGCGGGATTGAAGTCCTGAGGAAGCGCGGCAGGTCCTCCGTCTCCGCCTGTGTGGCGTGGAGCTGTGCAGCCATGAGCGAGACCACTGAGTCTCCCTCCTCATCCTCACTTCCTGAACTATGGCTCTCATTGGTTGGTTTGTGTGTTTATTTAGTTGGACAGAGTAGTCAGGAGTGAAGGATCAGAGGACACAGCAATAGAGGATAATAGGATAAGAGGATACTGCTCTTGGAGAGAGTGGTACAGAGATATATATGTTATAGTGATTATATATATATATATATATATATATATATATATATATATATATATATATATATATATATATATATATGATATGATATGTGATGTGTATGTGATATGTGATATGTGAGATATGATAGTGATATGTGAGATATGAAAGTGATATGTGAGATGTGATTGTGAGATGTGATAGTGATATGTGAGATATGAAAATGATATGTGAGATGTGATAGTGATATGTGAGATATGATAGTGATAATGTGAAATATGTACATTCTTTATGTTAAAAGGCAAGGTAAACAAGCTTGCTTGTCACTAATACGACAGTCACTACAGTCACTAATATGACTGTATCACTTATATGACTGTCATTAATATGACTATATCACTAATATGATTGTATCACTAATATGGCTGTCACTAATATGACTGTATCACTAACATGGCTGTCACTAATATGATTGTATCACCAATATGACTGTCACTAATATGACTATATCACTAATATGACTGTCACTAATACGACAGTCACTACAGTCACTAATATGACTGTATCACTTATATGACTGTCATTAATATGACTATATCACTAATATGATTGTATCACTAATATGGCTGTCACTAATATGACTGTATCACTAATATGACTGTCACTAATATGACTATATCACTAAAATGTCTTTATCACTAATGTGACTTTTTCACTAATGTGACTTTGACCCTTTTCATAAGGAGCAGTGTTCTGGCTAATCCACTTTAAGCGTAACACCCAGGTACCGGGGGAAGTGGTGGTGTCTGCAAGGCTGACTCTCGCTCTGTGATTGGCTAACTGCTGAGGTCCTCTTGTGTCCTACAGTAATGGCTTGGTTCTGACCAATGGACTGTGATTATGTACTGTAAGTCACAGGAGCATGGCGTCCCTGACAGCAGGCTCTGTCTTCTAAGAATAACACCAACACAAACCAAAGTCACCTCTCACATCCTTTGTGTTTCCCCCAACCAAGAGATGGCAGTGTCCAGACAAGCCTTAAAAACCTGTCGTCAGCTGTACGCTGTGCTACTAACACACCTGGGTGGGGGAGGGGACACAAAGTCTCTGGTTGCCTTGGGGACCTGCATATGGAAACTGAGCGTGAAGCCTTTGTTCTGACAGAGAGCCCTCACAGTGTGGTGGTGTGGCTCTTATATACACTCTACATGACTCATAGTACCCAGAGTGTAATTGGTCAGGTATGCTTTAACCTGCATATCGTACTCTTGATAGTAGTTCAGGGGGAGGAGACAGACACAGGGCCGGGACTAGAGTGCTGGCATTATGGGAAATATCTCCTAATCTCTTACTGCCTTTTGCTGGGGTGTCCATCCACTCCTCCGCTATACATTCATTTCCATGTGAGTGCAAGTTATTGTACTGACTTCTCATATTTCACCACCACAACCAGAGAAAATACAATATAAAAAATGACCAAGTAGCATTAGTAAAATGTTGTATTTCTGGAGCTGTAATTAGACAGAGATATTAGGCAAGGGTGGAAGAACTTTTAATTTTATTATATAAATGATGCACTATTTTTACCGCCTACACAAGGGAAATAATCACATTCAAACTCATGTTGACATTTCTGGAACTACAATGTTTGTTCATTAATCTGATTTATTAATTGTCTTAAAAAGGTGAACATACTGTAGTCTCCAAGAGGTTAAGAGATCTCTTGTTACATGGGATCTGGAGAATACATCTAATATAACTCTCTCTCTCTCTCTCTCTCTCTCTCTCGTCCAGGTGTTGGGCAGTGTTAGGGATCATTCCCCAGATAGCTGGTGGGCCCATCCTGCAGGAGAGGCTCTTAAATACCAGCATGGTCCGGATGGAGACCACTCTACCGACACATTCATTTATCTACTCCAATATCTCCCTGGAGGAGTAAGCGTATAAACACACACACACACACACACACACACACACACACACACACACACACACAGTTTGTTGTACACACACCTCTCTAGCCATCTCTCTTGTAAAGTAGGGCAGATATGTCATGGCTCTTTCATGCTGTGCCTAGGTTAGCATCGATTAGGGACCTAATGCTGTCTGAAAAGGAGCCATTCAGTCCAGTTTCTTCCTTTCAGGCACCATCTTCTTCTAGCTGAAGGTGTAGATTTCGAAGAAAGAAAAACTGATATATCTCTGGGAAGTTGTGAAACAGCAGGTGATGGGGCCATTCTCACTATCGACTGTGAAAGGCTGAGCTCGTGCGCTGGTCTTATACTGGGTATTTTTTGTTTCCCTCCTCCCACTCCAGACCAGTTACTCCTCAATGAAACAACATGCAATAAAGAGCAACTCCAAACTGTCAGGCTTAGAAACACACGGCTGAATTTGTTCCCGGGCATCTTGCTGCTCCCAGCAGGCGTCGGCGAGCCTGCCTGTCGCACAGACGTCAGCATGCAGAGACCATGGCAGATACAAACACATGAAACCATGAGAGATGTGGATGATTGGACGCTGGACTAACCAATTGGTACGCGGCAGGACATTTTCCCCCTGCTCTTTTGTTTCAAGTGAAGGTCAAAATGTGAATTACGAGGATCCAGATGTTCAGTGCCATAGTGAGCCACCTCTGATAGAGTACAGCAATGAGGATAATAATGAACTCATCAGCTTTGAACATAACCCTTGTAGTGCTCGAGACTGCATTCATTTGTGCTTATGATAATAAATCCTTGTGAATAGCTGTTTTGTGTGTGTGTGTGTGTGTGTGGGTGTGGGTGTGGGTGTGTGTGTGTGTGTGTGTGTTACAGTAAGATGCATACAATAATATGTACGGCTGATAATTTGCATAAAGCCAACCCACTTCACACAGCTGGTCACGCCCACATGGTGTACAACGAACCAATTACCTTATGTCCGCACGCATTGCTCCACTGCTGTCACCAGTGTTACATCCAGTGTTTCAGCAGCCCTTAACCACAGGAAGTGGTACATGCCCCAGAATGCTCGCTGCTCCCGGAGGCTCTCACAAGGCATGACTGATCTTTAAAGATGCAATTTGATTGTGACTAGGATTGTGGCTGGACGACATTTTGAATATTAGATAAGTGAAATAAAATGACTGAATATGATGCTATAGTTACCCTTGTGTTGCAGACTGTCTGTTTTAAAGGGCTTTTAAAGCTGTCTGCTGAGATGCTGTTTGTTTGAGGTGATACATCAAGCATATTGTTTTAAAAACATGTCAAATGAGAAAATTAAAAGCAAGCACTTAAGTCTCAATGGCACTTTTGTATTGATTTATTTATACATATGCACAATAAAAATGTTTCCTTTATATGCAAAATGAAACAGATTTTATGTCGATGTTTTGACAGTTGTTTGATTTAGTTGTCTGCCTGCACAGTCCTGATTTTTGAATACATTGATGTATATTTGATAGCGACAGGTGTCATCCATGGTAGTTGAAAAATGGCTGGATGGGTTGTGATTTGTACAGAGCAGCAGTGCCCCCTGCAGTTTAAAGGCAGTATTACATGACCTATTAAAAATAATAAATCCAGTGGATGAGTCTCAGATAATCTTGTTTTAAAGTGACTTGCCATACAAACCACCTCAAAATAAATATATATGCTGTTGCTTTCACTATTCATGTCAGACTCATTGATACCATATCATGCAGAAAAAGTCTTGTGTGGCTGTATTTTTATAGAGTGCATATAGCACGTTTAATTTAGTTTGTTTTGTTTTTGTTTACCTTGTCCTCTGGTAACACAGTGTTGAGTGTCTGTACCTGACAGTTTGGTCTGAACGTCCACATATCTCTCTCTCTTTTTCTTCCTAGCAACGAATCTCTCTCTTTTTGTCTCTTCCTCTCTATAGCTGTCTCTGCCTGTTTCTCACTCTCTCTCTCTCTCTCTCTCTCTCTCTCTCTCTCTCTCACTCTCTGGTTATGTCTGTCTCTATGTCTCTCTCCGTATCTCTTTTCCTCTCACCCGGTCTGCAGTTCACTGGTTCGTCACTGGGCAGCTGGTTTTAGGAGGACTGGCTCACCTTCTCTAAGGGCTTTACGGGGAGCACATTCCCACATTCGAGGTGAACGTTCCCTCCAAGCTGGTGATATACAACATAACCCTCATATCAAAAGGCTCGATAGATTCCAGACTTTGCAAGAGGCCTCATGGGTCCCACATTATAACAGCGATTGTCTTTAAAGGGCAGAAGTAATCTGGCTTCGGTTTCTTCCACATCAGTTTTGCTTCGGAGACTGAACAACAACTGTCCAGCCTTCTCTGTTTTCAGCAGGATGAATGTGTCTGTGGTTTGTGGGGAGGGGGGGGGGGGGGGTTTGGGGGAGTTTGGGTGGGTTTCCTGAGCGATTCATGGCCCTTGAGGAGTTGTGCACAGAGCCCCACGACAGCTTCTGTCTGCACTGCAGAAACCTGACAATGACTCTGGGCTGAAGTTCCAAATGCACTGGTGCTTGATATGACACGTGCCACATCCAATTTCCTGGCAAAGCTGTGGAGCATTTTGTAAATTGGAGGTCTGACGCGGAACGCTTCGCCCAGTCCAACAGACCACAGAAAGGAATCATGGGTATTGTCATCTCCAGCGAATTGCCTGCCTCCCTCCCAAAGCCCCAGTAAGAGTGTGGAAGTGTTGGATACCTCCTACTTCTGACCGGCTCCTGTCTTTACACACAGTTGGATTTACTGCAAAACACTTGTAGAGATTCATATGCAGACCCAGTGGCATTAGTGGTTATGTACAACCACCTTAAGGGCTTGTGTACAGATGTTAAAACACTATTTCAGGGATAATTTCTTTTATTGGTTATGTGACACATTAAGATTTGTTATGACTATACCACATATGAATGGAAATGTTGTAATATCGATCACACTGCTCCTTACTGTAGTGTCTCCCCCCAGAACCAAAGCAACAAGCCTGAATGTGGTCTGGGATTCACTCTGAAAGACAGTGATGATGACGATGATGAACACCTCTTGTTCCAGAACCACTACTCCTGCCAAAGAAATCAAATTCAAGGCATCTGGAATTCTGTTTTTTTTCTTGCTACAAATATAGACAGATGTTCTCCTATTCTTTTCTTCCGGCCACAATCCCAGATGATTTAAAGTGCTACAGCAGACACTGGGGGACGAACAGGGCTTTATAAAACAAGAGAGCACATGGAGTGTGGAGACGGGCCACACACTCCCCCAGAGAGGACTGTGTGAGCAACCAGAGGAGCATTTTACCCTGTGGACCAAACCCAGAAAAGTTTTTATGAACACTTATATATATATATATATATATATATATATATATATATATATATATATATATATATATATATATATATATATATACTGCTCAAAAAAATAAAGGGAACATAAACAACACAATGAAAGTCAATCACACTTCTGTGAAGCCAAACTGCTGTTCAGTTAGGAAGCAACACTGATTGTGAATCAATTTCACCTGCTGTTGTGCAAATGGAACAGACAACAGGTAGAAATGAGAGGCAATTAGCAAGACACCCCATATAAAGGAGTGGTTCTGCAAGTGGTGACCACAGACCTTTTCTCTGTTCTCATCCTTTCTGGCTGATGTTTTGGTCACTTTGGCATTTTGTCAGTTCTCTCACCATAGAGGTAGCATGATGCGATGTCTACAACCCACAGAAGTTGCTCAGGTAGTGCAGCTCATCCAGGATGGCACATCAATGTGAACTGTGGCAAGAAGGTTTGCTATATCTGTCAGCACAGTGTCCAGAGCACGGAACAGATACCAGGAGACAGGCCAGTACACCAGGAAACACGGAGGGGGCCATAGGAGGGCAACAACCCAGCAGCAGGACTGCTACCTTCTCCTTTGTGCAAAGAGGAACAGGAGGAGCAGTGCCAGAGCCCTGCAAAATGACCTCCAGCAGGCCACTAATATCCATGTTTCTGCTCAAACTGTCAGAAACAGACTCCATGATGGTGGTATGAGGGCCCAACGTCCACATGTGGGGCTTGTGCTTACAGCCCAACACCGTGCAGGGAGATTGGCATTTACCAGAGATCACCAAGATTGGCAGATTCGCCATTGGCGCCCTGTGCTCTTCATGGATGAGAGCAGGTTCACACTGTCTGGAGACATGACAGAGTCTGGAGATGCCGTGGAGAATGTTCTGTTGCCTGCAACATCCTTCAGCATGAACGGTTTGGCAGTGGGTCAGTAATGGTGTGGGGAGTCATTTCTTTGGAGGGCCGCACAGACCTCCATGTGCTAGCCAGAGGTACCCTGACTGCCATTAGGTACCGGGATGAGATCCTCAGACCCATTGTGAGACCATATGCTGGTGCAGTGACCAGTGATTCTGATGCATGACAATGCTAGGCCTCATGTCGCTGAAGTGTGTCAGCAGTTCCTGCATGATGAATGCATTGATGCTATGGACTGGCCTGCCCGTTTCCCAGACCTGAATCCAATCGAGTACATCTGGGACATCATGTCTCATTCCATCCACCAATGCCATGTTGAACCACAGTCCAGGGGTTGACTGACACTTTAATCCAGATATGGGAGGAGATTCCTCAGGAGAACATCCACCACCTCATCAGGAGCATGCCCAGGAGTTGTAGGGAGGTCATACAGGCACATGGAGGCCACACACTACTGAGCCTCATTTTAACTTGTCTTGAGGAATTTCCACTGAAGTTGGATCAGCCTGTCATTTGATTTTTCACTTTGATTTTGAGAATGATTCCAAATCCAGACCTCCATGGGATAATAATTTTGATTTACATTGATCATTTTCTCAAAGCGTTCCACCATGTAATAAAGATTTTCAACTGGAATATTTTATTCATTGAGATCTAGAATGTGTTATTTTTTAGTGTTCCCTTTATTATTTATATATATAGATAGATAGATAGATAGTCAGTCTGCAATAATGTGCTAGACTAATATGACATCTAAGGAGGAACGCTTCTCAGCGAACAGTCAGTGTTTGGCCACAGCATGGCAGCTCTAGTGTGAAATAAGGTGCTTCTTCTGTTTCATGCCTATGGCCTGATCTCTGTTAATCGGCTCACAGGCAGGGGACAGCATGAGTCACACATGCATTATGTATGACTAAACATTTTCAAACACACTTGCTCTTGGTTTGGATGAGCCTCACCAACTCTGTAATCGTGCTTATTATGCACATTTCAGACTGTTAGCATACACAGATTCCAGTGTTTACCCATGCATCTCTCTAGAACCCTGTGGGACTCCTACATTTAGTTAATGTACATCGTCATAGCAACCTCGTGGGGTTTGACCACTGACTCAGTGCTTTGTGGTGTGGTGTTTGTGCACAGCACTGGCGCTCTCAGGTAATCCCAGGTGTGCTGTTCTGTCCACTGGGCTGTGGATCATTCATTTGTGTCTTTGTCCTTTGGAGGACAGTGACACTAACGACTGTTCTGCCCGGCACGTCGGTTTTAAAAAGAGTAAACGAAAGTGATGTGTGATGAATGCTTCACACTGTGTCTTTGCAGCCTGATGCGGATGTGCTGAGCTGCGGGACTGAAGCATCTTTGCAGGACTGCAGCACAATCACACTGGTGTGTGATTGTGCGTGACCTGTGATTGTGCCTGGTGTGTGATTGTGCATGACCTGTGATTGTGCCTGGTGTGTGATTGTGCGTGATCTGTGATTGTGCCTGGTGTGTGATTGTGCGTGATCTGTGATTGTGCCTGGTGTGTGATTGTGCGTGACCTGTGATTGTGCCTGGTGTGTGATTGTGCGTGAACTGTGATTGTGCCTGGTGTGTGATTGTGCGTGATCTGTGATTGTGCCTGGTGTGTGATTGTGCGTGTTGTGAGATAGTTGCGATGCACTAATTGCACCATAATGCTTGTGCAGACAGAGCTGTGGTGAATACAGCTTCTTAATGTTTGAGATGTTTCTGCTCCTCCTACTCTTCACAATATTACCGACCCCAGTGCAATTATTCGCATTATCTTCTGCTGTAGCCCACATGTCGTATGGTTCATTTGAGGATTAAAATGATTATTCATGCCAGAACTAATTTCACATTTGTAAACCTGGCTCTGTGCATAATACATATACCATTCAAGAACGTGTTGAACATCTAGACCCAAATTACTGGACAATGGAGATATTCAGAATTGTCCCTGGTCCAGGCTACTGGGTTTTGCTTATATCATTCACCAACATGTAACATTTTTAGATATTTGATATTTAAATTAACAATTTAACCACACTGTGTTAACTACACTGTTTAAACCGCAGGCTCAAATGCAGTGATTGTCTGTGGGGTGTCCTGCTTCTGTCAGCAAAGGGAGAAACTCTCTGACAGCCCACCCAGTATGACCACAGCCCACCCAGTATGACCACAGCCCACCCAGTATGACCATAGTGCCACCCAGTATGAGCACAGCCCACCCAGTATGACCACAGCGCCACCCAGTATGACCACAGTGCCACCCAGTATCACTACAGCACCACCCAGTATCACCATACCTCACCCAGTATCACCACAGTTCACCCAATATGACCACAGTCCTCCTAGTATGACCACAGCGCCACCCAGTATGACCACAGCACCACCCAGTATCACCACAGCCCACCTAGTTTGACCACAGCACCACCCAGTACCACCACAGCCCACCCAGTATCACCACAGCCCAGCCAGTATGACCACAGCCTAAGCCTGTTCTATTCTATCCAGCCTCGAGAGAGCATGTTGACTAGAATTGACAGTATGAGGCATTACACACAATCCAGCCCTGCCATGAAAGTGAAGCTACTTTGCTGTGTTTAGAGGTGGTAATTAGTTTGTGTGTGTGTGTGTTATTCCTAGGAGAGTTACTGATAATGCTCACTAGTAAGGCATAACATGACTGACTGTCATAATTCCCCCTTATAAGGAAAGTGGGTGAAACCAGAATGGTTCTGCTGCCAGCCCTATGTCAACCCTGCTTATGGTGATTATACCAGCCCTATGTCAACCCTGCTTATGATGATTATACCAGCCCTATGTCAACCCTGCTTATGATGATTATACCAGCCCTATGTCAACCCTGCTTATGGTGATTATACCAGCCCTATGTCAAACCTGGTTATGATGATTATACCAACCCTATGTCAACCCTGGTTATGGTGATTATACCAGCCCTATGTCAACCCTGCTTATGATGATTATACCAGCCCTATGTCAACCCTGCTTATGGTGATTATACCAGCCCTATGTCAAACCTGGTTATGATGATTATACCAGCCCTATGTCAACCCTGGTTATGGTGATTATACCAGCCCTATGTCAAACCTGGTTATGGTGATTATACCAGCCCTATGTCAACCCTGCTTATGATGATTATACCAGCCCTATGTCAACCCTGCTTATGATGATTATACCAGCCCTATGTCAACCCTGCTTATGATGATTATACCAGCCCTATGTCAACCCTGCTTATGGTGATTATACCAGCCCTATGTCAACCCTGCTTATGGTGATTATACCAGCCCTATGTCAACCCTGCTTATGATGATTATACCAGCCCTATGTCAACCCTGCTTATGGTTATTATACCAGCCCTATGTCAAACCTGGTTATGATGATTATACCAGCCCTATGTCAACCCTGGTTATGGTGATTATACCAGCCCTATGTCAACCCTGCTTATGATGATTATACCAGCCCTATGTCAACCCTGCTTATGATGATTATACCAGCCCTATGTCAACCCTGCTTATGATGATTATACCAGCCCTATGTCAACCCTGCTTATGATGATTATACCAGCCCTATGTCAACCCTGCTTATGGTGATTATACCAGCCCTATGTCAACCCTGCTTTTGATGATTATACCAGCCCTATGTCAACCCTGCTTATGATGATTATACCAGCCCTATGTCAAACCTGGTTATGGTGATTATACCAGCCCTATATTACCCCTGCTTATGGTGATTATACCAGCCCTATATTAACACTGCTTATGGTGATTATAGCAGCCCTATGTCAACCCTGCTTATGGTGTATCACAACATTCAGCTGGACTGCCTTGAGATTGAGCAGTTCAGTGTCTTCCCTCCATTGTCTAGAAAACCTCTACATCATTCTTACACATGTATGCACCAGAATGCATTCCTTGTGTTTTGGAGCAAACTTGACATTGTGCTACAACTGACACAAACAGCTAATCACACGGTGTCCTTGGTCTGGCCTCTGTGTTAACTGATGAATACACTTGTTCAAACTGACACGCTATTATCCCTGGCGACACAATTTCAGTGAAGATGGCGGTTCCTTCAGCGAACAAATCAAGTTAATTTGCCCCCCTCCTACCTTCATAATGGACACTAATAAGAAACAGCTTCAGGCTCCAGTAAGACTTCACGTTCTCCTTTTTTTCGCTGGACACTGCCTCCCTTGTCTCCATGCCAACTCAACCGGAACAAGCATGATGATTGGTTATGACCGGCATGTGCTATTATGATGCTTCAGAGGTGCTTGGAGTCAGTCATGAAAATTAAAAATTTGAAATTGAAATTTGGAATTATTGAAATTACAGGGGCTTACGTAACACGTAACAGCTCGGCGTCTCTTTAATGGCATGGCTCATGGCAGGAATGTGACACGCGTAGACTGCATTTATCATGTGGCCACATCCCACTTTGTGGAATTTTGGCTGTACTTAATGAACCACAGTGTAGGCTGTAGTTAGTGGACCACAGATTTGGCTGTAGGTAATGGACCACAGTTAGTTTTCAGTGCTGTAACCTAACTGAAAAGACAGTCAGACAACAATAGGACAAAAATACCTATAACTATACACATTTCACAGTGTGGCACATCCATATGCTCATATAAAATATCACATTATTGTTGTTCAATACCATGTTTCTTTATTTTTTCTTCTTCTTTGTCTCTTCTTGTCTGGAAACATCTTACAGGCAGTGAGGATTTCAGAGGTCCAGAAGGCCTGGACCTGCCCATCATACTGTATTAGTCATTCTCTCTCTGTATTATTCTGGTTCGATATCTGTCAGAACAACTTGAGCAGAAGTTAGAACAGCTGAGACCCATTCATTATTCAGGGGGAGCATCGAATGGTAGAGTCCTGAGAGAGAGAGAGCTGGACTCACTGGATAAAATGGATTGATCTCAGAGAGACCTGACTTGTGTGCTTATTATTGGGCTTGGGTGTCAAGAAGAGGAAATGTGAGTGGACAAGATGAGATATAAGGGGACACCGAGGTGAGATATAAGGGGACACTGAGGTGAGATATAAGGAGACACTGAGAGGAGATATTAAGGGACAATGGCTAAAATTGATTGATCTTGGAGAGACCTCACTAGTGTGCTTATTATTGGGTTTGGGTGTCAAGAAGAGGAAATGTGAGTGGACAGTCTCCAAGGTGAGATATGAGGAGACACTGACGTGAGATAAAACCCCAAGATAGAGGTAAAACATTTGGGAGGCGTTGCTTTGTAAAGGCAGAGAAAGATCTATAGAAGACTGTAAACACAAACATTTGTTTTTCCATGATTTGTCCCTTCACAACTGATTGCATTTGAGTATAATTGTTCACTGCCACAAGTAAGCTGGATTTGACACTGGATCACTCAGAGGGTTACTGTATTTTTCCAGACCGCAATTCAGATTACAGAGACATCACACAATCTGTCCAAAGCATAGTTGTTGCTTTTAGTTATTTTTATTCACAGAAAACAGTGAGTGAAGAGAAACATCTAAGAAGAGTGTGATTTTCTCTCAAATCTACTTGCAAATATTGTCTTTATGCTATGATACAATTATAATCTTTATGATATGATACAAGCCAATATAGATTTTTATGATGCAAATATCTTTATGATCTACAAAGTCTTTACGATATGGTACAAATATAGGCTTTATGATATGATACTATATTTGTACAAACAGACAACAGGCCTTCCATGAGGTCAGTAAAGATTTATAGAATTTATGTAGAATATGTAGAATCTAGAAATAAGGATTGTGTCTACTTAAATTAAATCACAGTTTTAAGAAAAGCTGCAGCTACATTTATCATTTCAAAATAGGAAGCCTGGAAGTCTACAGTGATAAATGAGCATTGTCCAAATGTACTTATTCTATCTGCTTCTCACTGGATGTTACACACGTCCTTTACTAGCATGCATTCCATTTTTAGTATTTTGCTGGGATTATTTTAGGATTATTTTATGTTCAGCTCCAGGGCTGTTTCCATTTTTTAATCACTTGTCTGAAGGTCCAGATTCATTATTTTGTGGATAGCTGGTAAAAATGATCTTTTCTTAGAAAATCTCTCTTTCATGAAGGACTATATTTATAAAGGTGAACTTTGTAATTTTTTGCCATCTGCTATTATTTGTGCAGGAATAATTCATCAGAATTCAGGCATTATTTTCACACCTGAATATATTTTAGATCTATCTGTTCACCTTAGTTTTGAATCATCATCATAGACATTTTATGAACTGAATGAATCACTGAGTGGTAATATATCACCGAACACACTGGCACACAGTTATGAAGTCTTCAAATCTAAATGTCTGAATGATTTGTAATCATTTTTAATAATTCAAGTACTTTAATTATTTATTCACAATCACTAAGAAATTTTACACCTGGGCAAGTAACCTGGATGACTGGCCATTCTACTTGCTAAAGAATCTGAGAGGATGAATCAGTTTTGTCCTGCGCCCCCACAACTGCTGTGTGTTCAAGAGTTTATCTGTGCGTCTTCCTTCTTCTGAAGCGGCGCTGCTGTGAGTCTGCATTCTTCGGTTCAGCTAAGGGCAGTATCCACTCTGACGGAGTCCTCTATCCAGAACCCATCATTTATTATGTTGGTCCTTATCACAAACGCAGCCCTGAGAGCAAGCTGTTATTCTCCCAAACACTCTGTAGCATGGCAAAACAGCCTGTACTGAATCTGAGGGCCCTGGACAGTGTGACTTTGGTATAAGGTACAATTAATGACCCTTAGTTAATAAAAGAAAATAACTCCCTAAAATGGGAAGGAAAAGCAGAATGATAACAGAATGAAAAATAACAGAATGATACTGTCAGAAAAATAGATACTGTGTATTATTTTTTATTATTATTACTATTATTATACTGTCTAGGGTTACGGTTGTATAATTAATTCTTTAACATTTCAACATTTTGGCTTAAGTGTGGGCAAAAACAGGAATCTAAGCATCATTTGATTAAAACATTTTTTTTCTGTCTGACCTCATGTCACCTTCTTGCCTGTCAATTCCAAGGTGGTCTTGCACAGCATTCATTCATTCATTCATTCATTACTTAATTCATTCAATCGGTCAATCAATTAATCTTGACTCTTATGCTAATGTTAAATTCAGCATGGGGACACAAGCGGACTTCAGTCATGCCTGGTCAGGTTTAAAGCCTTTGGGGCAGATGGATATGCAGAATCAAAATAAAGAATACTGGCTAAATGACATTGAATTTTATAAATTGACTGAAAGTTTGCTATGGACAGCAGGCATGCTAGATTGCCTGTAGTATAAACATATACTAGCCATATACTCATTGAATCATAGATATGGATCAGAGGTAAATAAACTAGATTTTTTTTTTGGCATGAGATATCGGAAGTGTGGCATGAGAGCGTGTGAAAACGGTACACAGTTGGCAACCCTGTGTACATGCTCCATTGTCCTACTGCCATTTTCTTGTTAGCTAAGATTGCTTTGTAGACCAATGTAAATTTAACATTAGGTTTTACAGTACAATCTGTTCCATGCCTTGGTGATTAGGCATGCAACTTCATAAATAAATGTGCACTGTAAATAATGAGACTAAACAAACATTTTGTAAGGGGGACTCAAGACTTGACTCAGACTCATACAAAATGAATTTGAAGGATTATCATAGAGTACCAGTAGAGGATTAGCATAAAGTAACAGTAGAGGATTAGCATAGAGTAACAGTTGAGGATTATCATAGAGCAGGGATGGGCAACTTCCATGATAAAGAGTCGTCCAAGTGGTCAACAGGACAGGCAGGAGTCCTAACAGGAGAGCCATTCACAACGGAGACTGGATTTTTGGAGGTTTCTTCCTCGGTTACTGAACCTGCTTCAATACATTGTTACTGTTAAAAATGCACTTCCAATAAAGTGAGTATTGAAAAAATTAATTTTGCTGTCGAATGTAAATACTAAAGTAACTTGTAATCTAACGTAGTTACTTTTAAAATCAAGTAATCAGTAACGTACCTAAGTTATTTTAAAAGGAGTATTCAGTAATCGGATTACTTTTTCAAGGTAACTAAGCCATCACTGTAACAGAGTGACAGTAGAGGATTAACAAGACCTTATCAGTGGAGGTTTGTGCAACTTAGCAGGACTTTAGCAGTAGAGAATAACATGCAATAGCAGGACTTAAGCAGTAGAGAATAACATGCAATAGCAGGACTTTAGCAGTAGAGAATAACATGCAATAGCAGGACTTTAGCAGTAGAGAATAACATGCAATAGCAGGACTTTAGCAGTAGAGAATAACATGCAATAGCAGGACTTTAGCAGTAGAGGATATTACATCTTCGCAGGACTTTAGCAACATAGTATAGGCCTACATACTGAAACAGCAAACAGAAGTTTTGACTGAACAATCAATGGTTATTTTTGAAACTGTAAAATTGTGTAAACTTTTGGCTTTTTTTAGGAATAGCTCATACAACAAAAACTAATAGTAATACAGTACATATTTATTATATATAGCTACTGCCAGGGCCGGAGTGGGCCTCTTTTTCAGCCCGGGAGTTTCATGCCCAAATCCGGCCCAAAATAATTTTTCCCTTCCAATCGGCCCAAACTAGAGATTGACATGAGCCGGCCCATTGGGAATCCGCCAGAATCTCCCAATTAGCCCTGTATACTGCCCATATAAACTTCATTACACTGTACGTCCATCCTGCATAGCTACTTTCTGGAGAAACAAAAACACTTCTTTGTCAATTTATTTGTGTTAGTTTTTCAATTTTGTGAACCTATTCAGTGGCTCCCCATATATGATCTGATTTCCATCAAAGAAAAACAAAAAAAATTATATTTGAAATTTTACATCATTAAAGGTTTAAATAGCAAGCATCATTAATGGGAGCAGATCCTGAATCTTATGCTATTATGTGAATTTGTCTTCTATAAATTATAATAAATGATAAATTCTAAATCATGTAATGCAACAAAATAAGTATTTTATTTAGTATGTAAAAGTATGCAACTCTAGATCTCTTAAATTGAGAGTAATTGGTCAGATGTTCAAATCAATCAAATGTTCAAGTCAGTTTAACCTTTGCATTTCCACATAAATATCCTCACAAGGGCACCTACCTACCTACCTGCTCTTTCCAGAGGACTGCTGCACAGGTGGACTGAGTTCAAGCCATTTAGACTGAATTGGTTTACAAAAGGATTTCTAAAGGCTTTAGTAGTTCAAAGTCAGGCATACAGTTTTCAAATAGAGGAAATTCATCTCTGCTATTTCTTTCTTAGGAGTGGGTGTTTTACAGAGATGCAGTGCAAAGGCACGCCACAGACTCATCAAACAAGTAACAAGAAAAGAGATAGACCTGTATGCTTCGGAGAGAAACGGGTTGTAAGAAAAATACTGAACAGGAACGATGGTCAAGGGAGGTTAGCACAGAGGAAATAACTGCTCTCAAGATGGAGTAATGTTAACCTTGTTTTTGAAGATGTGCTTGTTCCATAGTTCTGTTGTAACAATGTTTTGTGGACATATTAAAATATCTTTAACACTAAATACACCAAAACGTTCTATGCTCCAAATGTTCAGCCTCTGGTGGGCTGTTCAGGGGGTCCTGGCTGGATCCTGCAAAATGACCATTATCCAAAACCAGTAAACTGGCCAAAAAGGGACTAAAATGGAGATTTTCCATATTTGGAGATGCCAGGATGTTGGCGAGGTTAATGCTGACTATGATCCCATGAAGCAGTGTTGCAGTAGGACCTTTGCTAGAACTGAGCTTTCTGAAGAGGAAAACTGGCTGCTGTCTAACGTGGATCGGTAGCTACAGAGCAGATTTGGCTGAAGTTACTTCCAATTATGTATATTCAATGAGTTACTAAATGAATTCACATGGTTTTCATCGCTGACCAGGGGTTCACAAACATTTTCCTGCTCCCACATTTACTTGGCTGCTATCCTTAAAGAATCAGCCATTAAGTTTGTTTCGTCCACTGTGAGCTACAGCTGATCCAACTAGCGGTAGCTCCACAGTTTTAAAACACCCTACAAAAGCCAATATTGCAGAACAGTATCAAACCATATTACACATGGAGACTGTGGGTGTAAACATGATAAAAGTTGATGTCAGGGATCGGAGGCTAACCCTTTGATCACAGCATGTGTAATGGGTTTTACTGGCTCTTGACGTTCCCTGTATCAATTATTTAGGTGGTGCTGTGTGCTTGGGGGACAGCGGTGCTGTTTAGCATTGTGCTGTAATGTAGAGCGCTGTTCTTGTTCGTCTTTGCGAGCGCTAGCCTCCGCCCCTGGGAAGAGCCGTCCTCAGCTTGGCAGCCGCAGCAAAGACTCTGCTAGGTTTGCTCGCCTACAGGGGCCACCTTTTGTTCTGGCTGTGTTGGATTAGTATACATTTCTGTCTCATATTTCAGTTGTAACGTGTTACATGCCTGACACCTGGAGCAAAGCGGTGATGTGAGTGGCAGTTTTTGTCTTGAATTTTCCAGCACATGTGGGCTGATGAGGTTCAGAGACGTGTAGTGGCAGCAGTGGCGTCAAATATTGGGCTTTTTTATATATATATATATAAGCAGAAGCTCTATGTCCACATGCAGGTACATGACGCAAAACATACACCACAGAAATGTCCAGATGGATCAGAATGGACTGGTTAGTTCACTCGAAAGTGACTTTAGTGTGCTGATTTCACCCCTACGTTTGGCCACAAAGCTGCTGAGTTCTGTTCTCACAGCATCACAGAGCTAACGGGAAACCTTCTCAGCCATCTGCAGCGGTGAGGAGGATCAGAGGAACTTCAGAAGTGGAGCGCCTTTCCCAAAGCCGCCTCCTTCACTGAACATTGTTATTCCTCACACAAGTTCATAGCGTTCAAACAGCCGGTAAAGGTAGATCAAATCTGGACGGTTTCTTCATATGTGACAAAAATGCTAGATCTATGTGGCAGTGTGAACTACAAAAAAAAAAAAAACACTGAATCAGACATTATTTTCAGTTCAGATTTGGTACGCTTTCATATATGGTACTGAACTCCGATATATCTGACTTTAGATTCATCACTATCATTTCGCACTGCTGGATTGGAAACAGAATGCCAGGGTTGGCAACTTTTCAAGTTCGCTTGGAGTGAGATTTGTGTAAAATGGACACAAATTACGTATTATATCGCGATTGATCGATCACCAGTGGTTGGCGCCAGAGCGAACTAGTAACTCATTGAATCATAGATGTGGATCAGAGGTAAATAAACTAGATTTTTTTTCGGCTTGAGAAATCGGATGTATGGCGGGAGAGCGTGTGAAGACGGTCAAATGCGTGTGTCTCACGCTCAATTCGTGAGAGTTTGCAACCCTGAGATACCAGTAACTGCTCAGACTGCGCAGAGCCGTCAGGAAAGCCCTCTTACGCCTCCTCGCTCACATGGTTATTTGTTTCTGAATCTGAAGTCTGTACCCAGGCCAACATAAGCACTAATGTTAGACTCCATTTTGATGGTTTACTTCTGGATGAGTGTGTCTCGTGAAGCAGTGTTGTCCTGTGGATGAGTGTTTCTCATGAAGCAGTGTTGTCCTGTGCATGAAGTGTGTCTCATGAAGCAGTGTTGTCCTGTGGATGAGTGTGTCTCATGAAGCAATGTTGTCCTGTGGATGAGTGTGTAATAACGCCGTTAAAAATAACGGCGTTAGGTAACGGCGTCATTTTGTCAGTAACGGGATAATATAATTAATTACTTTTCCTGTCGTTACAACGCCGTTGACGTTACTGGTCATTAAAAGCGGTGCGTTACTATATATTGATATACTAACAGTAATGCGAGCGGACCGCTGTCCAGGCTAGTGAGGAGAAACAGATCTCGATAGATCACGGTTCTCGGTGTAACACCTGTTTAACTTAACAAGTCAGTAAGCGATTGGCTAAGGCAGCATTATGGTAGCCAATCAGAGCCAGTGTTTTTACATGCACGCCGAAGCACACGACACAAACGGAGAAGAGGCAGAAATGGCGAGTCAGGAGCAAGCCGAAGAAAAATTATCATTTTCAAGGTGGCGATATAAACATTATTTTAGAAAATACTTGAAGTTCCTGAATGTCTACCAGACTGGGTATTTGATTTATTTAATTAAGTATAGAGGTTTAATTGTTAAGTTTACTTCTTTTGTGAACAAACCAGTTGTCTCAGGTTGAGAGAATTAAATTTAATTTGATAGATGTAAATGCACTGTACTGTATATAGTGTAACTGTTTACTTTTGCTTCTTTTTTTCCCAAAGATTTGGGATTTTAAAGGATTTTATCCTGCACTGGTCTGTTGATGTGCAATAAATATCAAAAGTTAAACACCTTTCTGATCTACTCATTTCAACTGACTGTGAAAACTGCTTTTTCAAAAAATCCTTATTCATTGGCATATAACTTTTTTTTTTACTGTAATGCAAATAGTTACTTTCCCTGGTAACGAGTTACTTTTATTATAGAGTAATTCAGTTAACTCAGTTACTTTTTTGAACAAGTAGTGAGTAACTATAACTAATTACTTTTTTAAAGTAACGTTCCCAACACTGCTCGTGAAGCAGTGTTGTCCTATGGATGAGTGTCTCATGAAGCAGTGTTGTCCTGTGGATGAGTGTGTCTCATGAAACAGTGTTGTCCTGTGCTTGAGTGTGTCTCGTGAAGCAGTGTTGTCCTGTGGATGAGTGTCTCATGAAGCAGTGTTATCCTGTGGATGAGTGTGTCTCATGAAGCAGTGTTGTTCTGTGGATGAGTGTGTCTCAGGAAACAGTGTTGTCCTGTGGATGAGTGTGTCTCATGAAGCAATGTTGTCCTGTGGATGAGTGTGTCTCATGAAGCAGTGTTGTCCTGTGGATGAGTGTGTCTCATGAAACAGTGTTGTCCTGTGGATGAGTGTGTCTCATGAAACAGTGTTGTCCTGTGCTTGAGTGTGTCTCGTGAAGCAGTGTTGTCCTGTGCATGAGTGTGTCTCATGAAGCAGTGTTGTCCTGTGCATGAGTGTGTCTCATGAAGCAGTGTTGTCCTGTGGATGAGTGTGTCTCGTGAAGCAGTGTTGTCCTGTGCATGAGGTTCAGATAAGGAGCCTGATCATATTGTTAACCTTGTAAATCCTCTAAAGCTGCTTTGCGACAACTTGAGTTGTTAAAAGCGCTATACAAATAAACTTTGACTTGACTTGACTTGACATGAAGCAGTGTTGTCCTGTGGATGAGTGTGTCTCATGAAGCAGTGTTGTCCTGTGGATGAGTGTGTCTCATGAAGCAGTGTTGTTCTGTGGATGAGTGTGTCTCGTGAAGCAGTGTTGTCCTGTGCATGAGGTTCAGATAAGGAGCCTGATCAGACTAGTGTCAGATATCGGTCGCATTCGAAAAGATGCTTTCACCAGCCTAAAAACAACAAATCAGATTTTGGTACCTTTGTGCAACTGTGTGTCGGGGTCAAGTGAGGTTTTACCTTATCAGTTCAACACGTGCCAAAATCCAGTGTCACAAGTGTGCAATGAAGACTGGGGAGTCTGACTGATGTACCTCTTTTCAGCAAATGGGAGATTTCACTCAAAAGAGATCTAATATTCTTTCATCAGGAAAGAATGAAAAAAAGTTTTTACCAAGTTGGCTTAAACCCTGCCCTCCATGAACCCTTAAGTTTTAGGCGTAGTGATTGAAGAACCGATTTGTTTTATTCAGAGATAATAAAAAATAAAAGTTACTGTCACTGTCATAATAAAAAAAGTTACTGTCAGAACTTCAGCAGAATGTATGAAGTCAAGGGCATTAAAAGACCTCGCTGCCTTGAAGTCTTGAAGTGTCTTAAAATGTACTTAGCGCTTCTGTCTCTATTTGTGCTCACTTTTTTACACTGCTCATCTGAGACGGTGTACATCACTCTGACATTTTCAAATGTGCCGCACAGCAGATATAAATACCATTACTCTATCGAGTTGAGAAAGAAAGCGTCAGATGTTAATTCGCTTGGAAACGTCCCGTGTCTGAGTGATGTTTCATTTATGCTCATGCAGTTCAGAAGGTTCCCTGCTTTAGGTAAAGGCATTAATTCCCTGTAATCTTATTATGTTACAGTGTGGATCATGGACTTTACTTTCATGTTGAGGTGTGTGTGGTGTGTGTGTGTGTGTGTGTGTGTGTGTGTGTGTGTGTGTGTGTGTGTGTGTGTGTGTGTGTGTATCCACCAGAATTTCCCATCTTTTCAGGGTTTTCTGCAGTGAAGGGCTGACTGTATGTTTATGCAGTTTGTCAATTTATACTTAAAATACTCAAGTACTCTACTAAATTACATTTTTAGTATTATGAAAACCAAATCTCGTAATGGACATACACTGGCACAGAACACGGAGACAGACAAATCACACTTAACGGCTGAACAAATATCTCCCTGTCCTATGATCTTTTAAATCTCAGCATATGAGTGTCTTTCCATTTTGCAAATGTAGCAATCTATTTTGAAATGGGCAAATGTGAATCTCTTTCTGTCATATGTGCTCACTGATGGAACTGTTTCACACAAGTTCACTACCTCATGACTTCATCAGACACATTACTGAAGCCATCAAGGGCCATTTTTGTATTTTTGTATTTGTATACCTGCTACAGTGAGAAAGAGATCAACATTTTAGAGAATTAACAAATAATAGAAAGCATGACTCAAAGGACAGCCATGGGTTTCCTTTCCTGGAAAGTGACGGAGATAAAAGAGACCCTCAGTTGTGTGTAAGCCCCAAATCCTGCACTCAGATATTTTAGAGTTTGCAAAAACAAGATAAGGCAAGAGCTGTTACCCTAGCAACAGACTTAAAAACCTTTAGTATATAGAACTGAACAGCAAGTTGAAGATACAGTTTTTTGCAGCTGCTAAGACACAAAAGTGGTCCTTATATCACAATTTCTGAAACAACTAACCCATGTAGATTATTTATTGCCCGGGTGCGCTAAACTTTAAACACATGCTCTGCCACTCATTTAGAAATTCTAAAACACACTTTTGCATGGTTTTGCTAAACTTTAAACACAGTTGTTCACATAAGACACAACGTTCAAAACTGAAAACCATGTGTTTCCTTTAGAAAACACTGCCCCGCAACTGCTACACTCACCTACCAAAATACCATATAGTTCTCACACGTTACAACACTTCTAGCTCATTTTTAGACATCAAAGCCTAATCCATATATAAAGAGGCCACAAGTAGCAAATCTTGGTGTGCACATCACTGGAGCTCAATATTGCATAGAGATGACGATGAAGAGTATGAGAATGAGGAAGAGGATGAGCAACCATAATGGATGAGATCAGAGCCACTCTGGTTGACCATGTGGTCAAGCATGCGTTGGGTTTTCTGGAGGCAAAGGGTCCAACCTTATCTGTGCTGCTACACTGTAGCATCATCCAGACAATTCAAAATGAAAATAAATAAGTAGACCTATCCTCTATACACACTACATCATGTACTGGATTACCCCTTGGTGGGTGGCTATCCACCTCAGAACAGAAAGAGACCATCGTCAATATGGTCAGAGCAAACAACTGCATACGTTTCCAACAACTACACTGCAAAAAACGATTTTTAAGAAAGTAAAAAACCCTTGTTTATGGACTTTATTTCTTATTTTTGTCTAAAAAGAAAAAATATTCTTAACAAGCAAGTTTTGTACAAGAAAATTAAGCTCATTCTAAGAACATTTGTCTAACTTTTTCTAAATAAGATATTTCAGCTCATCTTGAGCTTTATTTACCAATTACAGGGTATGACTATGGTTTGGTTGAAATTCTAGAATAAGAATAAGATTATTCTTCTTATTTAAAGAATAAGGCCACTTAAACAAATTCTCATTTTAAGAAATGTACTTAATGACTCAAGTTTGAAATAATGGCTGTCATAATGTTTCATACAACATGTGGTCTTACATGAACAAAAGCTGCAAGACTCAAAGCAGTTGGTAAACATAAAACACAGTTAAGCAAGCCCCATTTGAAAGACATAACATACAGCACAACTCATAGCGTTCACTTTAGGCCAGGTCAAACAGATGAACACCTTTAGCAAATCTTCACCATAATAATCATGTACCAACTACAGCGTTCGAATGTCAGTCTCTTGCTACAAATGGCCACAATAAAAAATTTTTAAATTGCTGTAAAACTGTCCAAAACCACCATCTAATGATCCAATCCATCCATGTAAAACAGAGTACCTTTTATAATATATCAGATGAGATATTTATAATATATTGATATGACAGCATAGGTCATATCAAATCTATAATCAGTTCTGTTGCTTGTGCCATGTTTGGAATCTCAATTTTACATGACATGTAATCTGTCATAGCAAATGGTATTATACTGTTGTAATTCAAAACAATGTAATGATGAATTTATCACATAAATATTTCACACAAGCCCAAATACAGGAAAACCACTATAATTAACAGCACTCACAATTAATGAGTTATTCTTCATGTTGTAAACACGATACTCTTTGACACATCCATCTATACCACAAACTACATGGAAATCTGGACTATGGCTATGTGCAGAACTAATATGACTGAGTAGGATTTGAGGGTCAGACCCACAAAAACGAAGCATATAACACAGCGCCAAATCATTTTGCTTTGCTGGTCTGTGAACTCATTTACCCATGAACCTAAGAAAACCTGGATTAGTCTATTAAGAGGTATACGGTTTATCATAAGTCGCCTTACAAAAGCTGGAATAAATAATAGTACACATTCACTCGTTTATTTAAAAAAAAATTATATTATATATATATATATTTATATATATATATATATATATATATATATATATATATATATATATATATATATATATATATATATATATATATATATGCTTATAAATAAAACGTGAACTAAACTATCTCCATCCCCTCCCCCACACTCCTGGAGATGGTATCGTTACAACTTTCGCGCCGACGGTTAAAGACGACGGTTAGACTGTAGGGTTAGTGCTACTGAGGTTCAAGTTTGGATGTGATTTCATGGTACAACTAGTGAAGAATTGAAGGCAAGTTATGGAGAAACTGGACGAAATAACAATTTCCACTCTGAAAGGTATGTAACAGTTTTTTTCTTTGTTTAGTGTTAATCTATTTTGTGTTATGTCGCTAGCATGCTAGGCTAGGCACATCTTGATGCAGGGAGTTATTAAAGCATTCCTGTGCCGTTCTCAGTTTCAGTCTCTGTGAATTCTTTCAACAGTAGTGTGCAAAACGTCATGATTTAATGGCAATTAAAATTGTGGCATTTTCAAAATTCGTCTTTAAAAGTTTCCACCAGGTTTGGCCATATTAGCATGGTCCCGGACAGGGCAGGACTATCCAATATCTGTCGTGATCTAATGGCGCTAAGCGGTTGTGTATCTAGTTGAAATTCTATTTAGAGCAGGTCAGGGGTGGGTTTCCCGAAACGTTCGTAGTGCTAAGTACTTCTTAACCTCATACGTTTCATACGAGGTTACGAAGTACTTGGCGCTACGAACGTTTCGGGAAACCCACCCCTGAAAGGTAATGTTTGGAGGCTGTTAATTTTAGGTAATGTTAATGTGTACGGCTGTTGTATAACGTGCTTTATGCCCGAAAAACCTCTTCCAGTACATAATAGTGATGAGTCGTTTCCAAAAGATCCGGTTCTTGAACAGCTCGGTGAAATTAATTAAATTAATCGATACGCGGCTATCGGAGTCGTTTTATATATTAATCTGCACATTCACCTTCGCATCAGTACAGGGAATCAGTCATAGTGTGAGACTGTTATTAGATTATAAAAACAAAAACTCCGTATTTTCACACACATAGAGTGAGCGAGAGAGAGACTCATAACTCTCATAACTCCATATAAAAAAAAACATACAGAAATTAAGCAGTAGTAGCATATAGACAAATAATTGAGAAATAACCTTGTTTTTTATGTTAGACTTGATTGAATTAAACAATTTTAAAGGAAAAATGCACTTTAAAAAATGGCTTTAAAGGAGTCCCATCAATACACGCACACGTCCGCTTCCACTCGGCTAGGGTTCGTTGGCGGTCTTTCAGGCGTGACGTCAGCTGCGTTCTCTGAGAGCACATTGTTCGTTACAGTGTCCAGACAATTTAAAATGATAATGATATGCATCAATGTTGTACCTATTTATAACACGAATTATGGATTATGTAATCTAGTGATAATTGGAAACTTCTATTGCAGAAGCAAATGTTGGAGAAGACCTGCTGTCTTCACTGTCCCGAGATGACATCAAAGATCTCTTTCCTGGTCCTGAACATTTCCTGAGGCGTCGAGCTCTATGGCTTGCAGTGCACAAATGTGAAGAAGTAAGTTCTGCTTTATTGCTTATTGAAAAAAACTGAGGACACACCAGTTTCTTTTATGCAGTTAAAATTAATTTTACCAACACACACTTACCAGATACCCAGTAGAAGGGCTGTTGGTGGTTTTCTTTCATTTTGGCTTTAAACAAATGGCCTACAAATTTATCAAATGCACACATTTTAAATTTTACAACAATTTACTGATATTTTTGCTATACATTCTTGCATCTCTAGAGACCTAAAGTGCTTATGCAATTTTATGTGAAATTAGCCCTGTGTAAATACACTGTCTATATCTGTATTTAATCTTTCTGTCCAACTCTACCCTGTAGTAACGTGTGTTATTTGGTCAGCCACTTTAAAGGTTGTCAACATTATGCAATCACATATTTTAATTTAATCGGTTTGTAGGATTTAGTTTTCACTTTACAAAGGGTTTTTTGTACCTTTTTCTCTTTCAAAAAGCCAAATTTTGTTGACCATGATTGATTTAGAAAAGTAATAAATGGGTAAAACATCCAAGGGGTGAATATTATTAATAGACACTGCAAATGAATTGTACACATCTGCTCTGTGCTTAGCTGGTTCAGCTGACTTCTTTGACAGTCCGAAAACCCAGGAAAGACACTACAAGACTCCAAGAAATATACAAGACTAAGAAACCAAACAAAGCTGCTGTAACCCAACTGCTTAACCTGGAGTACGAGAGTAGAAGACAATTAATTAACTCTGATGCAATAAAGGAGCAAGACAGACCAGTGAGGGTTCTAGAGGCATACCCTTGTTTCAGAGAACTGGACCATGTAAGCAGTACTCACTTCTTTTAGCCATCCCAGCATTCCTTTAGGGAAACTTTTATATAATTTTCCAATTCTTTAAATACTATAGCCCTCGTGTTTAAGTGGTTATTGTCAAGACCAGATATAGAGCCAGTCTTTTCTGTCTGTATTTTTCAGGTCCTGGATGAGCTGCAGAGGATTATTCAACCATCCAATTCCAGATACATATCTGAGATGAAGGATAGATGGGAAATCTTCTACTCAAAGGTGCAGTTCTATGGTGTCATGAAGAAAGTAATGAAGCCTCCAAAAACTTTGGATGGAGGTAATTCTACAGTACCTTGATTTGTCTAAGTTTATGTTTTGTATATTGCATTATTCGCTGTGATTGATCGTTTTATTTGTCTTTTGTCAAACCAGTGGAAGATGCAACAGCTGTGTTCAGAGCCCTTCCACTGCTCTTCCCTTCCAGCACACTACCACCTAAGAAGCTGAGCATCTGTGAGGCTTTTTTCTATGTCCTAAAGGTGAGAATGCAATATTATATGTGCAATTATTGTTTACTTTGCACTTAATCATGCTTTCACTTTATGAAATTTACTGAGTGGAGATGCTCTAAATATTCTTAAGGTTCAGGTCTATGATATCCTGAGGTTAATAAAACCTACAAAGAATAATGAGTCAATTTTAGGCTGTAATGTGGCTCCAAGTTCTCCAATGATGGTAGATTCAGCTGTGTCTTTGTGATGTACGTGAAGTTCTTGGCACCTAAGATTAAATCACAATCACATAATATGCAGAAAAATCACAAGGATATTTTCCCCCATATCATTAAGGGCTTGTTTCTGTACCTTTTTATTTAAAATTGCTGTAGTACGTCTGGTACTTGTAATGTACATTCACACAATCTGCTTAATATATAGTTACAGTTTTTACTATTATCATTTGACTATTAGGTGTTTTAGTTGGGTGTGTGTTTGTTGAGGTTCTGCTCTAATCATCCTCATTCTTTTCTGGCATGTAGACTTCAGAAGACCATGAAGGCTACCTTCGTCGGCGACCCCTGGCTTGCCCAGTTCTGCTCGTCTCTGAAGGCAACTGCATGATTGCTGTTGGAACCACACCAGTGACCACCTTTGACCGAAAGTATCTTTATGAGGGACTGCTCTACCTCATGGCATATTACTATGCCCTACACCTCACATACCCAAAGTACATTTCCACGTTGCTGTCTATCTTGCAAACTGAAATACTCAAAGATTCCATCCATGACAGTGATTCAACCCCCTCTTACAAGAAGGCGCTTGGTGAGTGGAAGTCATTCATTGAGTGAGTCTCTCTTAGAGTCTACTTCCCTGTGTTTGTTTTTTTCAGAAAAGTGGTTCAACACATGTTTGTTTCTGAGATCTTTAAAGATGTTCTTCTGAGATAATGGAAACCATATGTTAGAATATTGGTTTTTATGCTGCAGGGAAATGTATTTTTGATCTTAGTAGTTAGTATTCCCCATTTGAGTATCTGGATTAAGCACTTAGTGGCAATGCTACACAGTACCCGGCTAAAAATTTAGGTAATGTTAGGCGTGCTGTTTGGATGGACATATAAAGACTGTCAAAATACAATTGCTGACCTATTGCTGTGTTAATAAAAATGCAAAAATCAAGAATGCTTCTAGTGCCTTGATTTTAAAATAAAACAAATTGTCTTGTTTGTCTTGAAAAAAACAATTAGTTTTAAGAAAACTTGTCCTGTAGTAAGCTTTTTTTGTTACATGAATAATTTAAATTAAGGTGTAAAATCCTAAAGTAAGCAAATAATTCTTTAAATCAGCAAGACATCAAGAAAGCATAATTTATTTCAGGAAAGATTTTCTACAAAACTCTTATGAGTCACATTTTCTTAAATTAAGCATAGAAAATCTTGAAATCAGCTTAATCAAGATTTTGTCACACTCATTTTAAAAAAATATTTCTTAAGAAAAGCAATTTTTGCTTGTAAGAAGCACAATTTTCTTTAATTTAAAAATACACAAGTTAGATTCATTTGCTAGTTTTAAGAATTCTAGACAAGCAACTTTTGCTTACCCCATTGGCAGATTTTTTTTCTCAAAACAAGAATAAATTGTCATATTTAGGAATATTTAGCTTATTTCAAGTAGTGCTGTTTTTGCAGTGTACAACAGCACATCATTACTGACAACGTCACCATCAGTAACATCAATTCGGTGAGTCTATCCGGACTGGGTCAGTGAGTGTGAAACAACTGCGCTATGAATTTGCCACTCATCATCATGCCACTCTCGGTCCCTACAACACTGTGCACATCATCACCTTCTTCAACACAGAGCACAACACACTCATTCTCCACTAGGGGGATGAACCAGAACAGTCCATGTTTGTTGTCTTCTGGGACAAAATAAGTTTGCACCGGGCTGCTCAAGTACAAACTGGTTCACTGAACATCCTCAATTTGTTGTGCATCACCTCCACCAAACTCTCCATTGCTGTTGAGTTCTTTTTGGCAGGGAGGTTGTCGCCAACCCCCCCAGTTCAAATACATTCAGCAGGTGATGGAGGTTGAGGTTATTTTGTCTTTTTGTTTTTCTTTTTTGTCATTGTTGTTGTTCATGTGTTTACAGTATATACAGCATTTGTCGCTGTAGTGTTCATGTAAAACCAAAAAAAAAACCTTCCCCTTGTAATGGAATTTTACTTCATGGTGTAAGTGTACTGAATATGCAGAAATAACCTCAATATTTGTGAATATTCATGTATGTGTGAGACCTGTGACAGTCCTTCACAGCAGACTACAAACTAAACACTCAAACACATGGTAGTAGTGTTTTCCATTTGTCACTTCAGTGTGTAGTCAGATATGAAAGGTCATCTGATATTTGTGTGTAGTGTTTAGATGCAAAAATATGGTTTTGGCAAGAGTTTTGGTTGAAGTGTGTGCTTTTTCCAAAAGTGTGAGATGTTTTGCTTCTTGTGTGTGTAGCATTGGCTGATGTGTGTTAAGTTTTGACAAAAGAGCCATAGTTTCAGAAATTGGGTCTTAGTGTCTGCAAAAAACTGTAATATACCTGATCATGAGTAACACACTGAATCATGAAATGGAAACACATTTCTCTGCATGTTCCAGACATCAATACTGATATTTGTTCAAATTTTCATAGACACATAATCAGCTGTTTGTTAACTCATATATCTAAGTAGCTAATCACATGGTAGCAGCTCAGTGCATTTAGGTATGTAGACACGGTCAGGATGACCTGCGAAGGGAAGAAATGTGATTAAAGTGATTTTGAACCTGATATTGTGGTTCGTGGCCAGAGTATTTCAGAAACTGTTGATCTACTGGGGGTTTCACATACAACCATCTCTAGAGTTTACAGAGAATGGTTTGAAAAAGAGAAAATATCCAGTGAGTGGCAGACCTTTGGTGAAAATGCTTTGTTGATGCCAGAGGTCAGAGGAGAATGACCAGACCGGCTCGAGCTGCTATAAAGGCAACAGGAAGTGAAATAAGCACTCACTACAGCAGAGGTATGCAGAAGAGCAGCTCTGAACACACCACACACTGAACCCTGAAGCAGATGGGCTACAACTGCAGCAGACATGTGCCATCAACTACAAATAGGACATTGTGGCTACAGTTCACACAGGCTCGCCTAAACTGGACAGTAGAGGACTGGAGACATTGGTGCCTGGTCTGATGAGTCCGTTGTGTTGATTTGTTGGCAGGGCCAGAATCCAGTGGAAACACCATAAACACCATAAAAACACTCCATCCTGCCCTGTATGGGTGGTGGAAGCTGCTGCTGGTGTATTTGGAGGTGTGTAATGGTGGTGGTGGTGGTGGTGTGTAATGGTGGTGGTGGTGGTGTGTAATGGTGGTGGTGGTGGTGGTGTGTAATGGTGGTGGTGGTGGTGGTGGTGGTGGTGGTGGTGTGTAATGGTGGTGGTGGTGGTGGAGGTGTGTAATGGTGGTGGTGGTGGTGGAGGTGTGTAATGGTGGTGGTGGTGGTGGTGGTGGTGTGTAATGGTGGTGGTGGTGGTGGTGGTGGTGTGTAATGGTGGTGGTGGTGGTGGTGGTGGTGGTGTGTAATGGTGGTGGTGGTGGTGGTGGTGTGTAATGGTGGTGGTGGTGGTGGTGGTGGTGTGTAATGGTGGTGGTGGTGGTGGTGGTGGTGTGTAATGGTGGTGGTGGTGGTGGTGTGTAATGGTGGTGGTGGTGGTGTGTAATGGTGGTGTAATGGTGGTGGTGGTGGTGGTGTGTAATGGTGGTGGTGGTGGTGGTGGTGGTGTGTAATGGTGGTGGTGGTGGTGGTGTGTAATGGTGGTGGTGGTGTAATGGTGGTGTAATGGTGGTGGTGGTGGTGGTGGTGGTGGTGGTGGTGGTGGAGGTGTGTAATGGTGGTGGTGGAGGTGTGTAATGGTGGTGGTGGTGGTGGTGTAATGGTGGTGGTGGTGGTGGTGGTGGTGGAGGTGTGTAATGGTGGTGGTGGTGGTGGTGTGTAATGGTGGCGGTGGTGGTGGTGGTGGTGTAATGGGGTGGGGGGGGGGGGGGGGTCCCTTAATACCAACCGAACATTGTTTAAATGTCACAGCCCACCTGAGTGTTGTTATTTATTGTGCATCCCTTCGTGACCAGTGTGTCCATCTCCTGATGGCTACTTACACCAGCATGACAAAGCTCAAGTCATCGCAGGCAGGATTCTTGACCACTGTATAAATGGCTTCCGTAGTCTCAGTCCAATAGAGAACCTTCGGGATGTGGTGGGATGGGAGAGATTCACTTCCTGTCTGTGCCATCATGTCCATGTGAACCAAATCCCCTGAGGAATGTTTCCAGCACCAGGCTGTTCTGAAAGCAAACAGCACTAGCAAGGTGGACCTAATAATAATAACATATACACATTTATTTCTTGCTACAGCTTCGTGCAGCCAGTGGGGAGCAGCCCCACACCACACTCCTGCACACCCCTACACACCTCACTGTCATGTCACCTGTTTTGATATCTCAAGTTCTGATTTAACCACAGTTCCTTTCCTCCCCTGCAAATAGAGTTGAATTCCTGGGTGTAATAGGGTTTGGTATGAGGCTGCATGGGAGCGTTAAATAGTAATCTGCAAAGACCTTTGTCTCCGGGGCTCACAGTGGGTTGGCGCTGAGCGGGAGAATTTGTGATCTAATTTAGGGGCAGTGAGCCGTTCAGTCTTCTCACAGGACGTTTGGCATTGCGACCCGTTCCAGGCTTGTTTGTTTTGGACCGGTGTCACTCCTCGGAACTCGTCCAGGACGGCTGTCCGATTGCCAGCGGAACTGTTGGGAGTGATGGTGTGTGCAAACGCTGAACCTGCATTCAGTCTACTGCAGGAGAAACGCTTTGCATTGTGGGTAGCAACTGCAGATGTCCCAGTGCTGCTCTGCCCTTACACAACCATGCGATCCTTATGTATGTGGAGAGTTTATATGAGGACAACACCTGTAGATGTGCAGAGTGTCTCTAGTTACACGACACATGCATTCCTGTCAAGATAATTAAACAGAAAATGAAGAAAAATTTACGATATAAATGTTGCATTCAAGTTTTATGAGTAGTCTCCAACTGCAGATCCTTTAAAGAACTGGTGGACAACCTCAAACACTACGACTGATAAAATATTGCAGCTTTTATACAGAGGATATCTAATCTGAAGTCTGATAGCAGGTTAGGATGGATGAATGTCTGATACAAGGACGAGCAGCATAATTGGCCATGTTGAGATGGCCATGAAGTCCTGAAATGTGTGAAGTGAATCAGGAGGGCGTGTGCTGCATCATGGCTAACGGCTGCAGATGGGTGCAGATGGGTGCAGACGCACGGCACCTGCCTTTGACCTTTCTTTTTGCTGTATTGTACTCAGTAGTCACATGTGAGCACTTCAGTGGCTTTTATTAATGCCAACCCCCCTGTGTAGGTATCATGTCAGCTGCAATTCTCAGTCTTGAAAATACAAATTCTTGTTTTAGCCCGAAATGCCATAACAATTTACCCCTGCAGTCTACGCTGAGCCCTGCAGTGTCCACTAACCTTTGAAACTTCACCTTTCTGGCACATGTAACCCCAGGCAATGTGGCTTCACCCCCGTCCCAACCCGGGTCAAGGTGGCAGAGAAGAAATCACGGCTTTGTTTCATATGTATCGGATTCTCCACATCAGATAGACCAGTTCCTGCTTTAGGTGGCGTTATCTTTGCTTTGCTTTGTGTTCCATTGTAAGAGGCACCTTGGACATTGAAATCCCAAAGCCCTTGTCTCCGTCTTATGCATCCAGGTCCCTGACCGATGCTCTTCTTGCTGTTTCCTTGTTCTTACATTTTCTCTGCAGACGCGCAAATAAAAAAAAACCCTGACACATAGAAAAATCTATAGGGACATTGGCAAGTCTGTGTATCAGTCATGGTAATTGCTTTGAACATTAGTGAACTGGGTTGTGACTGGACTTTTCACATTGATTTTCACAGCAGTCCTTGCGTTTTAAGCACTTTAACTAGAAAACATGGACTTTTTCAGGCTCACACTGTGTGGTTAGGTTTCTCATATGCATTTACACACACACACACACACACACACACACACACAAAGGCAAAAAGCAATAATGCCTTTGCGTTCTCAAAGGTTGTGTTTATGATGCTCCTCCTCCGATCTTTTTTTTTTTTTCGAGAACTGCACACTGATGTAAACAGATCATTATAAGCAAATGTCAAAGTGCACATGCAAACATTTTGGGTTTAATTTCCCTTCGTCTCTACATGCTTCCATTTCTGTTTTCTTCAAGAAGGCTGTGAGTGCCCTCTGCTGGCAACTGGTTGGTATTACATCTCTCTTGTTCAGATGTATCGCTGCGGACAAAACTTACACCCTCTGTATCTTTCCTCGGACATTAAGGATCTGCAGCATTAGGAAGTAAGTTTCTTTAATGCTTTTATTATGAAGTAAACACAAACAGATGCACTCCATGTATATTTTTTGACTAAATTACTTGAAACATGGAAGCAAATTTCAATGTTAAGGACAATTTCAAGTCCATATAGCAATTAATCCTACAGGAAACAAACACTAGCACCCTGCAGAAGTAAACTGAGAATTAACACAGCCATTTTCATTGTAATAATTTATGATAACAAATTCTTTCTGCTAACCAGTGTATATACAATGGAAGAGTTTAAAATTTGAAATGTGTTAGTTTCTGGTCTCATGCCTTTTTTTCTTGTAATATGTAATAATGTTCTTTGAAACGCACCAGGGAAAAAAAATATTAAATGATCAGTTTAGGTCTTCAGTGGTTTTTCAACACAATTGGATCAGGTGTCTTAATAATCCAATATGCTTGTAAGTATAATGAAGTTATGAGAGAAATCATCACTCATCAACAAATATGTAAGTAAACATGACATGACCCACTGCACCATGACATTTACCCCACCCACCCTGTCTGGCCCCTCCCATTTCCTGTGAATACAGCCTTTCCACTGGCCCTGGGTGCCCGAGCCCCTCCCCTGAGGTGCTGGCCCCACGTTCTCCTCGGATCAGTGCTGACCCTGGATGTGTTTGTGAGGGAAGTGGCAACCGTGTGGGCCCAGTGCAGGAGAACTTACACACCATGCATAGCTCATCTTCATGAAGAGACCTTCAGAGCACATGACAATGACCACATAGTGCAGTGTTAATCAATTAATCAGTATATGAGTGAACAAGGTCAAATCATGGTTGCTGGGGCAACAGTGTTTGGTGGTGGCAGTGAATTAGTAATGATGGGATGTCACGGGGATCTGTATATAAAAAATAAAAAAACGTGGAACTCGTGGAATTTTTAACAGTGAAGGTCAGAAATACTTTTTCTCACGTTAGATGTATTTACCTCAGGCTACCTAATGTATTTACAAATGGGATTGTTTGAAGTGAAAGTGGTATGACTCAACTAGATAAAACAAGTTTGTCCAGAGCTTTCAGTACTGAGCTCTTCACAACTTAAACCATGTTATTTGTAAATTTGAGCACCACCCCCAGCGGGGGGCACTACCACACAGCTGCAGCACAGAGCCGCAAAGTCTCCACAACTCAGCCAGATTACAAGAGCAGCAGGTCACTTCATAGGCCACCTGCTCTAGCCCTTACAATCATTACTGCTCACACAGCACCTCTGTGGCTCACCTTTAACAGCATAAAACGTGTCCTTTCTGGTGTCGGGAATCATTTTCACCGCATCTGCATGTGATCCAAACGTTGGTGCTTATACAAGGCTGATGTGGAAATTTAATCCTGGAACCTGAAGTGTTCTATACGTGTTGGGTTTAATCCTGGAACCTGAAGTGTTCTATACGTGTTGGGTTTAATATTGGAACCTGAAGTGTTCTATACGTGTTGGGTTTAATATTGGAACCTGAAGTGTTCTATACGTGTTGGGTTTAATACTGGAACCTGAAGTGTTCTATACGTGTTGGGTTTAATATTGGAACCTGAAGTGTTCTATACGTGTTGGGTTTAATATTGGAACCTGAAGTGTTCTATACGTGTTGGGTTTAATCCTGGAACCTGAAGTGTTCTATACGTGTTGGGTTTAATATTGGAACCTGAAGTGTTCTATACGTGTTGGGTTTAATATTGGAACCTGAAGTGTTCTATACGTGTTGGGTTTAATATTGGAACCTAAAGTGTTCTATACGTGTTGGGTTTAATACTGGAACAAGGCTGTTGCTGTATGAAGTGTTGGAAGAACCACTTCCACGTGGTTGCCAAGATACAGCCATGCTCCAACATTTCCAGGGTCGTGGAGTGTTGTGGGTCTGGAAGAAGATGCCTCATTACTAGTAAACGCTGCCTGTTTCAGGGGTTTGTCATTATGCTCGACAAGGTTGTCTCCTTTCACCTAGACATGGAAATAGGCTTGTTCATCTTCCTAATACCGAGGGCCTCCAGATCAGAGAGCTGTTTGTCACACGTGCACACGCGAGTGTGGGATCCTTCCTGTGCGGCCCTCACCTGACGGTGCCTCTGCCAGCCAGTGACACGCTGATCGACCTCCACTGCCTCCTCTCTCTCTCTCTCTCTCTCTCTCTCTCTCTCTCTCTCTCTCTCTCTCTCTCTCTCTCGGCTTCCTGCTGCAATCACACACTGAACGAGCAAAGGTCACTCATGGCTTTCCAACCGTAGCTCATATTGATTTACAAATGTAAAGGAATCAGGAACTTCACTGAGTCAGGTGCCGTCACCTTCAGGGGGAGCGTGTGCCGTAGACAACGCGTTAAGCTATGGAAGCCTCGGACTTTACCAGCGTGTTATATTAATAATAATGTACCGCATTAAAGGACAATGTAAAACAAATATAAATGAACATAAGTTGGTCCAATATCTCCCACTCTTTTCACAGTATAGTTATATCAGAATCGTCATGATTGAAAAGCCAGTTTTGCTCACCGCTAATCAGAACGTTAGTAAACCATAAATACATCCTCACCTGGCTGTACGCAAGTCTCTATTTCACACCATGTCTCTGAAGTAGTTACGGCACATCATTTAAATCATGTTTAAGAAAACATGTATGTATGTTTGCATCACAAATTGGTGGGAAAAATGCATACTTAGCTTATCTAAACTGCAGGTCTCATAAATGTAGCATCTGTCATTATCACAAATAAAAGGATTACACATGTGGTAATATCAAAATATATTTTTATTTTGGACTTCTGATTAAAATGAGAACAAATGAATGCAACGCGGGGGGCATGTCGGCGGTCAGAAGAGTGACGGGGAACACCAAGGCTGGCGATGGACCCTGGGGGTGGGGTGGGGGGGACGACGACATTTCCACCCAGAACACCAAGGCTGGCGATGGACCCTGGGGGAGGGGGGAGAGGGGGGGCATCTCCACCCAGAACACTCATCCTGGGCGTGTACTGTACACAGTCTGAGTGGCCAAGTCAAGTTCTCCAACAGTCTTTTTGTTTTTTTTAACTATTTTTAATAGCTACAAAGAAATATGAATTACAAAAGTACTAAAAGAGTACAAAAGTCGTGGGGGAGTGGAGACAATTAAGAATTTTGGTACTGACAAAATGAAAAGAGGTGGGTAAGCAAACAAATTATGCAGAAACAAACAAACAAACAAAAAAAAACAACCTTTCCACGTTCACTGACTAATAGTGTTCAGATGGCAAAGTCCACTTAAAGTAGACGGCTTCATACAGGTCCTCTAAGCACAACACTCTGTATAAAATGTAAGCTTAAAATTAAGCCATTAGCAAGTAAGGCTCATAAAGAGAACGCATGATCCTGGGGGCTGTACAGTAACGACGCCAATGCCCCTATAGGACACCATTAAATAGTGACCTCTTTAAACGCCTTCAAGCTTGAAGAGCAGCTCTGCTCACTTAGTCTGAAGTACTGAAGCTTTCTAGGTTTTTCTAGAACACGGAGTTGTAGAAAACACCCAACACTGAGAAGGGAATCAAAGGGAAGTCTAAAGTATTTTTTGCTTGATCTGGCTGAAGGCCAAGGTTCACGCCCTGCAACAGAAGCACACATGCTGGTCACAGACGATTACCAGGACAGGGTCAGTCATCCTCGCATGCGAAATTAAACCCCTTGAAGGGCATTTATAAAACTGAGTTCAGCTGCAGATTTCTGACATTTAAAATTAGTTTAACTAGTTTAACTAATATTCCCACTTTTAGTTTAGGTCTTCACCCAAGCACTTAGACTTGCCTTAAGTTTCAGGTTTTCATGTGAAAATAAGATATAGTTGTTAGCTATTTTTCACTAGTTTAATCCATTTACTACCCTGTGATAACTGTAAGAAGTGTTAATAAACTACACCACCCGTTACCTGACCTCCACTCTCCACTGAGTGCTCTGATGGAGCGTCTCCATGTCCACGCCTCAGGTACGCTCACACGATGGATGGTTGTATGCAGACGGGGTTCTCAGTATTGGATTTTTAAAAATAAAAAAGCTAAAGCGCACAAGCCAGTACAAACTCCTCATTAGTGAAGGAGTCTGTTCGTGTACTGTGGAGTAGTGAACCTTCAAATGTCACACTGTGAACACCACTGCGTGCGATTACTGTGGACTGCTGCGGTCAGATGATACACACCAAGCGTCTAAAGGCCGAGGTGATCTCTCTATGCCTTCACTCACAGTTCCAATTAACAAAATAAGTCTTGCGTGGAAATCTGTTCAGACACAAACAGAGGCCTTGTGTGCTTGTGTAGCAAGCAGGCCTTTGACAGATGGACACACATACTGACGCAGGTGTTTGCTGGAGTCTCCAGTCAGTACTACAATAAGTTAAACTGTTCAGTCAAGCATTACTATGACTTTCATTTAGTGGATTTCCACTAAACTGGTAAAGGAAACTCCATAAAATACCTAGACGACCCTAGAGAAGAACTGTTTCACAAGAACTGTTTCACAAGAACTGTTTCACAAGTCTTGAAAAAAGAAAAAACAAAAAACGGTGTGAAACTTAAAGCAAGTCTTCCCTTTTCGTCTAGACACTCAAGAAAGGACACAGCATGCCCAATGATAGCTTTCAGGCATACTGTTCAGAACTCATTTTTACAAGAAGCACATATCTCCTCTGAATGCAAACATCCTCTGAATGTTCTTCATGGAACAGTTAACACTGTGTTGCTCCATCAGCACCACACAAACAAAACATAATCCCTTTACATTTGTGGACCTGTTATTTTAAATGTCTAGTTCAGTTCAGAAGTGTACGTCTCTTTTGGAAAAACAACAACCAAATCCTAAAAGACTGCATTTGGACGTCAACAGATAAAACCAAAGGATCAGCCACAAAGGAAGAATAAAGAAAATTTAAACGTCTTCAAGTTCCCCCACTGTTTTTTAAACCACAAAATGTACCAAAAGACTTTCAAGAACTGTATCTGTGACAAAAATGAGAGACGAATTCTTCATGCAGCTGTGACTTTAAAAACGTAGACGTTGAAAAAGAGACGGAGCAAGTGAGAAAACACAAAAGCTGAAGAACGAAATCAGACGTGCACACTGAAATGGAACTAACAACCAAGATTAAAGTCTTTTCACTCCTTTATTTTGATGAGATTGGTTTGAAGAACAAATAGTAAAATATCTTCCAAATTTGGTAAATATACCAGTCCGTGTGGGATTATTTTTTTCCTCTTCTGGTTTTTGTAGGTCTCCCCACCGCTCTTACTTACAAACAGCGCCTCCTGTGGCTCGGGCTGGAATCATTTCCGTTGCGTTTCCTCTGCCGTGTCGGGGTGCGTGTCTGTCTGTCTCTTGGTGTCCTGGATGGCCATGGTACGACAGGGACTGAAGCAGTACGTGGAGCAGGGACAGTCATTTTGGCTATGTACACATTCATAGTCGGTCCATGGCTTCCAGCGAGCAGCGTTATTTCCTCAGATCTAATACACAAACCTAAAAAAATTTAAAAGAAAACACATTTCAAGACATTTCGAGACATTACGTGTACCATAACACATTTAGGCTCAAACATATCAGATGTGGGAGGAACAGGAAGTGGAACGGGAAGTGAGGAAGTCTGGACTCACAGAGCCGTCCGATGCACTTGCCCCCACTTTGTCACCGCCTGCATTCCAGCAGACCTCGAAAATGCCCCCTGTGCCCCTGTAGCTGTGAACCAACGCGCCCGTCTGTGGAAACCAGAGAACAAGCTGCTAGTCCTGCCAACAAGCTTCCCATTGATGACGCAATCACACCACAACACCCTTCAGTGTAGTCAACAAAAATAACGATGTTTTGCTCACACTTAGATGCTCAATGTGTATATTCATTTACATAAATCAAATCATTAAAACCAAATCTAGTAATTTCCTACAGCAACAATAGTAGCGAGTAAGTTTTCTTAAGTGAAATTATTCCACCTTCCAGCCAGTCAGACACTAGTGGAGAAAATGTGATTGCGGCTGCTTCACACGTTATGGATTTGAATAAAATATTTCCTGAAGGTTCTGTGTGATATCCGTAGCCTCAGTCTGGATTCACACATACTGCCAAATGTTTTATCAGCAGGTAATGTCTGATTTTCAGTCCAACCACAAGCCCAGACATGAAAGCAATCCTGCAACCGTTCACTGTTTAAAGCTACAGTTAGGTGTTTTTTCTTGGTTTTCTGTGCCTGAAAGCACATTCTACCCCTTAATCCAGCTTTAATACCCCCATCATGGCGCTGTCTGTGCTAGGCAGCTGCGGGTTAGCGGGAGCGTCTCACCTGTGTGTTCCAGATGTGGACACACTTGTCGAAGGATCCACTGGCCAGGTGACGGCCGTCGGGACTGAAGGCCACGCTGTACACTGGCTCCTGGTGTTTGGTTAACGTGTGGATGCAAATGCCTCTGTCCACGTCCCATAGCCGAACGGTGGAGTCGAAGGATGCGCTGGAGGAAGAGGAAGCACATGAACCAACCGCGCCAGTGTGTGGAGAAACGGGTCTCCTGCCGGCTGATATGGACGTGGCGTGAGACTGACGTGAGACTGGCGTGAGTCTGACGTGAGACTGACGTGAGTCTGACGTGAGACTGGCGTGAGACTGGCGTGAGACTGACGTGAGACTGGCGTGAGACTGACGTGAGACTGACGTGAGACTGACGTGGAGGTACCTGGCGAGCATGAGGTTGGCGTTGGGATTGTTGGTCCCTGGGCCAGTCGGGCTCCATTTGATAGTGTAAATTTCTTTGCTGTGAGCTTGTAAGTCATGAACACATGTATCCTGCTTCATACTCCAGATCTACAAACAAACACAGAGCCCACTGCTTTCAAAAACAGCCAGGGAGGATTGACTGGTGTTGGACCAGCACTACGAAACCGTCTGCAAACAGACCTGGCCACACCGGGGCCGGCCCCTACCTTGAGCGTCATGTCATCAGAACAGGAGGCCAGCAGGTTACCGGTCGGATCCCATTTGATTGCGTTCACCTCGTTCTGGGGGGGAGGAGAGAGAGAGGGCAGGGTTGGTGCTAGGAGACGGGGGGGAGCACGGCGGACTCTTTGGCCCAGCAGGGCACGGGTGTGGCGGAAGGACGTTCTTACTGTGTGTCCTTGGAATGTTTTGATGGGTCGGTCCTGGCTGAGCTTGCACACGTGGATGCACATGTCGGTGCTGCAGGAGGCGAAGGTGTTATTGCTCTGCCAGTCCACGTCCAGGGCTGGAGCTGCGGACGGACGGAGAAGACTGGCTGTAGTTCCGCACCAGTTTACAGAAAAACACGCACCAGCTAGGACACGCACGCCGTTTGTTAGCTTCGCTAAGCGGCCATGCACTTTTGCTTCAAAGCCTCTTTGCGTCTGTTTGGCGCGTACTGCGTGGGACGCGTGCTGAGAGTGGCGTGGTGCGTGGGCGGGGCCTGAGAGTGGCGTGGTGCTTGGGCGGGGCCCGAGGGTACCTGAGTGGAAGGGGAACTGCTGCTTGGCCTCTCCCGTGTGAGCGTCCCAGATAATCGTTGTCTGAAACACACACGGAATTGCCGTTCACTATTCACATTTACCACTGATCGACACTCAGCTTGGCGGCCGTCTCTGCACATACCTTGTCTACGCCGGCGCTAAGGATGAAGTTGCCTTTTTTGTTCCATTTCAACGCAAATATAGGGCCCTTGTGTTGGCCCAGGGTGCTGGCGAGATTACCTGCAGCACAAGTCATCTAAGCGTCACTACGACGGCACAACAAACCGCTGCTGTTGCACAAAGCCAAAAGGCGGCCACACTCACCATCTTTAGTCCATATTCTGGCAAACCCATCATAGGATCCTGTGGCTAATAATGTGCCCTCGCTCTGTGAAACGGAATAACAGACATGTCAGTGGCTCCCGGTAGCCTCGCAAAGCCCAAAGCCACTGGAGGTTCACGAGAGCCGTCTGGAACGGCACTCACATTCCAGTCTAGTGATGTCACGTCTTTGTTGCTGGGAACGTCCTGGCCGCCCTCTCGTATGCAGTGCCTGAGCACCAGCTGCGTGGAACCACTGGTGCTGTTCTCACTCAGGTTCCATATGCGGGCAGTAGAGTCCCCTGACCTACATGGAGGGAGAGAGGGAGGGAGGGAATGAGAGAGAGAGGGAGAGGAGTATAGAGAGAGAGAAAGAGGGAGGGAGAGAGAGAGAGGGAGGGAGGGAGGGAATGAGAGTGAGGGAACAGGCTGGTTTTCTTTTCCCACTTCCTTACAAATAAATAAATAAGGTATAACCGTGGTGTGGTCAATGTTATGTATGTGCGTGCACACACACGCACACACACACACATACACCTTCTTCAACTCATCAGCTTGTTATCAGGTTTAAGAGGTGCATTTGAACAGAGGAATCAACAAACTGCTGGACTCCAGCCCACTAGGCTGGGCACCCCACCTAGATTGAGTTAACAGATGATAGAAGGTCTGACAAGGAGAGCCTGCTGGAACAGTCCAGCAGGGAGATGTGGTGGGAGGGGACGGGTCCAAAGGGGAGGGGCTGGACTCAGAGGGGAGGGGCCATGTTCAGAGGGGAGGGGCCGGGTTCAGAGGGGAGGGGTGGTTCGCGAGGGTAACAGTTGGTGAGGAACTGACCCTGAAGCAAGCAGGTCACTGACAGGGTTCCACGCACAGATGAACACCTCGGATTCGTGACCTCTGAGCACCATGGCTTTGCTTTGAGGGATCTCCACGTCCACGTCCACCTCCATCATGTCTGCGTGGTTATCTGCACAGAGCGCAACAGACAGAACAGGGCATTTGTCCCAGCGCACAGATGGCTGCCCCCCACCGTGGGCTCGGTGGACGTTCAGCCTCCAGTCAGACTCCTCAGTGTGAGCGGACACAGCCTGCTAGTATCAGAGATACAGTGTTTAAATCATTTCCCTTTTAGCGCTCCACCACTTCTGATGCATTTTAATGTTTTTTGAACATTCAAATAATAGCACTGGCTCGTTTGATAACTTCCATTAATGTAATCATGCTTTCCTCTCCTCCTTAGCAGTACGAATCAGTGGAAATAGACCAGCCCACAGCTGGAGAGGCAGGCTGGTCAGGGGTGGCGTGGCCGGCTCACTCGGTAAGGCGTGGGCGCCGTTCTCCTCTCCGTTGGCCGTGTTCTCTCCGTTTTTGGTGCCGCCCTGCAGGTTGGTGCTGGTGGCGGGGGGCGCGGCCGCGGCCGCCTGCAGTGCCATCTTGTCCCGGTACGCCTGCTGCCTCGTCTGCACCACGTCCGGCATCACCGCGTCGATCAGCGACAGCGACTCGATCGGCCGGCCATCGAACAGCGTGCCGTCCTGCACACGGGACGGTTAGATACCGATAACCGAATGACCGAAGGGCAGAACACACACACACACACACACACACACACACACGGTTGGGCCGGAGAAGCGTGGGCGGGTCCTCACCTCGTTGATGCTGACCTCAGCCTCCACATACTGCAGGCCCTTCTGGATGATGGAGATGAGGGCGGCAGGGGGCACCAGGGCGCCGTTGATGTTGGACTGGCTGATGTGGCTCTCTATGCCGAACGTGAAGGCTGAGTGGGAGAACCCTGCCGGTGGGGACGAGGAGACACGTCAACGTGTGTGTGTGTGTGTGTGTGTGTGTGTGTGTGTGTGTGTGTGTGTGTGTGTGTGTGTGTGTGTGTGTGTGTGTGTGTGTGTGAACCTCACAGAGAGGCATGTAGTGTGACCTCCGTATCCCTGAGGCTTTGCTGTGCAACACTGGGACAAAAACAGAAACCCGATTCTTGACCAGACGCGGCTCTGTTTAAACAGCACCGGTGTGAACCTGTTTACGTGGCACATGTGAAGCCTGGTGTCAATCTTCATGTATGTAAACATGTAAACATACCTGACTCCTGTAGGTATCTGTACACCAGGAAGTTGACCTCATCACTGCTTATGCTCATCTTTACACGAGCTTACACCATGAGGTCAGCACAGAGGACACAGGCCTGCAAGAAACACCAGCAGACACCTGTGAGACCCACTGTGCAAAAGAAGCCAATAACCGGCCCATTACAGTAATAATATTGAGCAGGATGCAAACAAAAGGTTTCTGCTCTGAGGATTCTCAGCATCAGATGGTGTGTTAAAAAAAGGCTCCTGTGCTGTTAAACTGGGTTAACAGATCTCCCTGCCAAGAGAGACGTGGTCGCCTGGCAGGGTACAGAAGTGAATAGTACAGTTCTTTCTCCCCATAGCTCAATAACAAGCTGCACTTCCACAAGTCACCATTACAAGGTGGTGGCACTGTTGTATCAAAATCGCTAAGAACGGCAAACCCAAGACTATAAGGGAGTCTATTTTTACACCGAGTTACTTGAAAATGTGTGGCTCTACTGAACTTGACACTTACATTTGGCCCAGTGGGCTCACTGGTGCCAGTGCCAGTGTGTCAATAAAATTAACTACCCTGATCCATCTGATAGCGTAGATCACTTTTACTGGGGATGTACCAATATGAAAATTCTGATGCAATACAGATATTATTACCATTTTCATTGTTTATATGTGACACAGATATCTGTATTTAGCATTTAGCACATATAAGTATAAATATCATTTGAATGAAAGCTGTCATACAGTAAAAAGAAACTGGTACTGTAACCTTCAGTAATCCTTGTTCAGTAGGTTATAGTTTAGAAGTGGGATGTCATAACACTGGTAAGATACATAATTGATAAAGACGAAATTACAAAATCATACATACTGCTCAGTGAACTGACTAAGAATTACCATAAACTGGTAGCAAATAGTGCAATATTGTCTTTTCTGTAATAAAAGAACAAGCTTCCCACTAAGGTACACCAAACTAAAACTTCAGTGCTCCAAAGTGGTGTTAACTGGGTGAAAATGTGATGACCTGCAACCATCTAGAGCCGTTCTGGTGAAGAACTTGGCCTACAGCTGAGATAATCCGGCTGTGTGAATGAATGGTTAACCAGTAACACAGCTGACCAAATCTAGTCGCACAATTGCTTGGTTTTATACAAAGCTCTACGGATCCTCTGTACGGATGATTCATAGCAGTGATGGGCAAAGATGATTCCACTAACCCATCCCATTAAATCTGTCTGGAAATGCTTGAAACATCAGGACAGCCTACACAGGCTTGACACCAATCTCCTAACAGCAGTATCACTGTGATCTTCACTACAGAGACCCAATCTTCCATTCACTCCAGTCTTCACTAGAGACTTAACCCTGTCTCCCAACAGTAGCATCACTCCAGGCTTCACTAGAGACTTAACCCTGTCTCCCAACAGTAGCATCACTACAGTCTTCACTAGAGACTTAACCCTGTCTCCCAACAGTAGCATCACTACAGTCTTCACTAGAGACTTAACCCTGTCTCCCAACAGTAGCATCACTACAGTCTTCACTAGAGACTTAACCCTGTCTCCCAACAGCAGCGTCACTCCAGTCTTCACTAGAGACTTAACCCTGTCTCCCAACAGTAGCATCACTACAGTCTTCACTAGAGACTTAACCCTGTCTCCCAACAGTAGCATCACTACAGTCTTCACTAGAGACTTAACCCTGTCTCCCAACAGTAGCATCACTAGTCTTCACTAGAGACTTAACCCTGTCTCCCAACAGTAGCATCACTACAGTCTTCACTAGAGACTTAACCCTGTCTCCCAACAGTAGCATCACTACAGTCTTCACTAGAGACTTAACCCTGTCTCCCAACAGTAGCGTCACTACAGTCTTCACTAGAGACTTAACCCTGTCTCCCAACAGTAGCATCACTACAGTCTTCACTAGAGACTTAACCCTGTCTCCCAACAGTAGCATCACTAGTCTTCACTAGAGACTTAACCCTGTCTCCCAACAGTAGCATCACTACAGTCTTCACTAGAGACTTAACCCTGTCTCCCAACAGTAGCATCACTACAGTCTTCACTAGAGACTTAACCCTGTCTCCCAACAGTAGCATCACTAGTCTTCACTAGAGACTTAATCCTGTCTCCCAACAGTAGCATCACTACAGTCTTCACTAGAGACTTAACCCTGTCTCCCAACAGTAGCATCACTACAGTCTTCACTAGAGACTTAACCCTCTCTCCCAACAGTAGCATCACTATAGTCTTCACTAGAGACTTAACCCTGTCTCCCAACAGTAGCATCATTACAGTCTTCACTAGAGACTTAACCCTGTCTCCCAACAGTAGCATCACTACAGTCTTCACTAGAGACTTAACCCTGTCTCCCAACAGTAGCATCACTACAGTCTTCACTAGAGACTTAACCCTGTCTCCCAACAGTAGCATCACTACAGTCTTCACTAGAGACTTAACCCTGTCTCCCAACAGTAGCATCACTACAGTCTTCACTAGAGACTTAACCCTGTCTCCCAACAGCAGCGTCACTCCAGTCTTCACTAGAGACTTAACCCTGTCTCCCAACAGTAGCATCACTACAGTCTTCACTAGAGACTTAACCCTGTCTCCCAACAGTAGCATCACTACAGTCTTCACTAGAGACTTAACCCTGTCTCCCAACAGTAGCATCACTAGTCTTCACTAGAGACTTAACCCTGTCTCCCAACAGTAGCATCACTACAGTCTTCACTAGAGACTTAACGCTGTCTCCCAACAGTAGCATCACTACAGTCTTCACTAGAGACTTAACCCTGTCTCCCAACAGTAGCATCACTACAGTCTTCACTAGAGACTTAACCCTGTCTCCCAACAGTAGCATCACTAGTCTTCACTAGAGACTTAATCCTGTCTCCCAACAGTAGCATCACTACAGTCTTCACTAGAGACTTAACCCTGTCTCCCAACAGTAGCATCACTACAGTCTTCACTAGAGACTTAACCCTGTCTCCCAACAGTAGCATCACTACAGTCTTCACTAGAGACTTAACCCTGTCTCCCAACAGTAGCATCACTACAGTCTTCACTAGAGACTTAACCCTGTCTCCCAACAGCAGCGTCACTCCAGTCTTCACTAGAGACTTAACCCTGTCTCCCAACAGCAGCATCACTCCAGTCTTCACTAGAGACTTAACCCTGTCTCCCAACAGTAGCATCACTACAGTCTTCACTAGAGACTTAACCCTGTCTCCCAACAGTAGCGTCACTCCAGTCTTCACTAGAGACTTAATCCTGTCTCCCAACAGTAGCATCACTACAGTCTTCACTAGAGACTTAACCCTGTCTCCCAACAGTAGCGTCACTCCAGTCTTCACTAGAGACTTAACCCTGTCTCCCAACAGTAGCATCACTACAGTCTTCACTAGAGACTTAACCCTGTCTCCCAACAGTAGCATCACTCCAGTCTTCACTAGAGACTTAACCCTGTCTCCCAACAGTAGCATCACTACAGTCTTCACTAGAGACTTAACCCTGTCTCCCAACAGCAGCGTCACTCCAGTCTTCACTAGAGACTTAACCCTGTCTCCCAACAGTAGCATCACTACAGTCTTCACTAGAGACTTAACCCTGTCTCCCAACAGCAGCGTCACTCGTCTTCACTAGAGACTTAATGCTGTCTCCCAACAGTATCATCACTACAGTCTTCACTAGAGACTTAACCCTGTCTCCCAACAGTAGCATCACTACAGTCTTCACTAGAGACTTAACCCTGTCTCCCAACAGTAGCATCACTAGTCTTCACTAGAGACTTAACCCTGTCTCCCAACAGTAGCATCACTACAGTCTTCACTAGAGACTTAACCCTGTCTCCCAACAGTAGCATCACTACAGTCTGCTTCACTACAGAACTGACACCTGCCCTCCCCTGCAGGAAGGCAAATATAGCTCAGAAACAATGACGTCCAGATTAAAAGGCTATTAAAGCACAAATCACATTAAAATCAAAACATGTCTAATAACTCCTTGTAGAACAGGGGTGTTTGTTGGATTAATGAGCAGTGGTTCTTTCAGGAGTGGGTTCTGTTCTGGTTTGTACTTCCAAGAAAGTCATCAGAACCAGTGTTAGAGACCGGGCTGCATTTGTGCCAGTTCTTGTTGGAGTCAAGGGTGTGCCGTCAATAAAAGGCGTGGTCAATAGAAGGCGTGGTCTAGCATGCCACAGACATACAGTGGTTCACCTGCAAAAAGCAACCATTGCTGATAAGATGGATAATAATTCTATTAACAGGTATTGAACAATGTTAATATAACGTTGTTTGGTGGAGGTGAAGCACAACAAATCGTGGCTCTTCAGTGAACCAGTTTGTGCTTGAGCAGCCCGGTGAACAACGACAACAAACCCAGACTGTTGTGGATCATTCCTAGTGAAGGAGAATGAGTATATTGTGCTCTGTGTTGAGGAAGGTGATGATGTGCAGTGTTGTAGGGACCAAGAGTGGCATGATGATGAACACCACCATTCTGGCAAATGGCTGCACAGAATGGTGCACATTGTGTGACTCTGACAGGGACTCTGACAATGGTACAGTGTCCTATGATGTTCATTACAGTATTGTACAGTATGAAATAGGCATAATGTTGTCAATGCTGTGTGGCCAGACACTGGACTATCACTGAGTGGATATCAGAGCATATAAGTCCTAGTGCAGTTGTTTCACACAGCCACTGGCCCGGACACTCACTGAATGGATGTTGCTGATGTCGATGTTGTCAGTAATGATGTGCTGTTGTAGTTGACGGAAACGTATGCTGGTGTTTGTTCTGACCATATTGCCTATTCTGAGGGATAGTCTAGCAAAAACATGATGTAGTATGTATAGAGAATAGATGTACTTATCTATTCTTATTTTACAGTTTCTTGCAAATGCTAATACACAATTTCTGAAAGCATGTCTCTTTTTGTCAAAACTTAACACACAACAGGCAAAACATCTCACACTTTTGGAAAAAGCAAACACTTTCAACACATTTCAACCAAAACTCTTTCAACTCTTGCCAATTCTACACAAATATCAGATGAACAGGCTTTCAGATATATATGTGACTATACACTGATATAACAAATGGAAAACACTACTACCATGTGTACCATGTGTTTGTGTTCAGTTTGTAGTCTTCTATAAAGGTCTGTCAGAAGTCCAGAAAAAATATTCACAAATATAGAGGTTATTTCTACATATTCCGTACATTTACACAATGAAGTAAAACACAATTACAATGGGAAGGTTTTTGTTTGTTTGTTTTACATGAACACTACAGCGACAAATGCTGTATATACTGTAAACACATGAACAACAACAATGACAAAAAAGAAAAACAAAAAGACAAAATAACCTCAAGCTTCCTCCGTCACCTGCTGAATGTATTTGAACTGGGGGGGTTGGCGGCCACCTCTCTGCCAAAAATAACTCAACAGCAATGGAGAGTTTGGTGGAGGTGACGCACAATAAATTGAGGATGTTCAGTGAACCAGTTTGTACTTGAGCAGCCCGGTGAACCAAACCCAGACTGTTCAGGTTCATCCCCAGAACCGTGTTGAGGAAGGTGATGATGAGCAGTGTTGTAGGGACCAAGAGTGGCATGATGATGAACACCACCATTCTGGCACATGGCTGCACACCTTGTGTGATGCTACCATGCTGCCAGGGACTCTGACAATGGTAGTATGTATAGAGGATAGGTCTACTTATCCATTCTCATTTTTAAATGTCTGGATGATGCTACAGTGTAGCAGCACAGATTCGGTTAGACTGCCTTCAGAAAACCCAACACATGGTTGACCACAGGGTCAACCAAAGTGGCTGATCTCATCCGTTATTGTTCCTCATCCTCTTCCTCGTTCTCGTCCTCTTCATTGTCATCTCTATGCAGTATTGGTATCCATTGATGTGCAAACCAGGATTTGCTACTTGTGGCCTCTTTATACACATGGCTTTCAGTTTTGAATATTGTGTCTTATGTAAAGAACTGTGTTTAATGTTTTGCAAAAAGTGTGTTTTAGAATTTCTAAATGAGTGTAAGGCAGAGAATGTGGTTAAGGTTTAGCACACCAGGTCAATAGATAAGCTACATGGGTTAGTGTTTTCAAAAACTGTGACGTAAGGACCACTTTTGGGGTCTTAGCATCTGCAATAAACTGTAAGCGTTTACGTTTGTCATTCGTTGCTTTTCCTTTTCACAATAGCCAAAAGACAATTAGGGACTGAAGACACCAAGTGATGTTTCGTAACTTTGTCCGACGCTTCAGTACCGGAACTTCATTGTCACATTTTGCATTTCAGAATACACCACACACAGTCTGTTGGGGACATGTCAGGACTGCAGGCAGGCCAGTCTCATGCTCTCTCTGTTGGGGACAGGTCAGGACTCCCAGCAACCCAGTCCAGCACCGGTACCTTTTTCGTCAGGGCCAAAGTTTGCATTGTCTTGTTTAGGGCTGGGTATTGATTCAAATTCCAAGAATCGATCCGATTCCGATTCTGGAGATTAAGAATCGATTTAATCTGATTTAATCGATTTGATCTGATTCGATCCAATTTGGGGGTTTGGTGTTATTAAAAATGTATTTGAGCTGTTTCCTGACTGTGTAGAGAAGCTAGTATTATAGTTAAAACTAGTAGGGTATTATATCGATATTAAACAGCAAATAGTTACTAGTTGGTAGTTACTGATGGCTGGAAGACTGGTGAAAAGGGTAATCGTAAATCTACCTTCAAGAAAGGTAATCCAGGACAATAAACAGAGGACATCATTGAGGTGTCTATATGCAACAGTGGACGCCTACCTGCGGCTCTTTGCCTGGTAATAATTCGGCTCCCCAGCCGGTCCGCTCTCACCTGCACAAACGGTCTGTGCCATGGCCCGGTTACCTCATCAGTTCTGGGGACGACACACTGCTACATCTTCGTGGTGCGCGGTTTGTTTACAAGCGTAGCGAGCAGCTAATACTTTTAAAACCGGCGTAGTGGAAAACACGCATTTGACTGTCTTCACACGCTCACACGAGTTACTAATTCGCCAACTACTGGCGATTGATCGATCGCGATATAATACTTATTTTTTTGTCCATTATATGGCTTTAGTTTTGTCGAGGGTATTTGTTCCTTTTAGTTCTCTGAATCCAGATTTCCGATTTGACTATCGTCGTTACCGGCACTGTCCGACACCATGTTGTTTTACAGTTAGTTAGACCGAGCGCGCCTGCGTGAATTCAGTGACAAGGCGGGGGTAAAACTTCACTGGGGGAAATGAAAAAAAAAAATTTTATTAAAAAAAATCGATCTTTGGACTTACGAATCGATTATCAGATCATCATATGCGAATCGATTATGAATCGGAAAATTTATTTTTTCAACACAGGCCTAGTCTTGTTGAAATATGCATGTGTGTATCTGCGAGATATATTGTCTAGAAGGCAGCAAAATGATTGAATTAATTCAGCATTGATGATGTCACATAGTAAGTTGACGTTAGCTATGTTAAGGGAACAGACACAACCCGTGTGTGTGTGTGTGTGTGTGTTTGTGTGTACCTTACCCCATACCTTATCAGACCCTGTATTTTTTACTTGTTGCTGATAACAGTGTTAGGTTGTCCTCGTCTATGGTCTGAAGCACACAGCAACCAATTCTTCCATAAAAGACTCGAAACAGTGACTCACATGTTTCCACTGTGCAATGGTCTATCCCAGATGCCTCCGAGGCCAGAGAAGTTGACAGCGCCTCTGGACATGGTTAATATAAGTTTGCCTTTTGGCACACTAAAGTTTTAACTGGCATTTGTGGAGGTTACTACATATTGTACTGCTCGACAAAGGTGTGTGTGTGTGTGTGTGTGTGTGTGTGTGTGTGTGTGTGTGTGTGTGTGTGTGTGTGTGTGTGTGTGTGTGTGTGTGTGTGTGTGTGTGTGTTAGGGTTACAGTTCTTCCTTAAGCTTCTGAGGGGTCGGAGGTCATGGTTATTTCGCCTAAGCTTGTGCCATTACCCTTTATATCCTTAAATTGATCCAGATACCTTGAATAATTTAATCCCTTTATGCACCTTATTCGACTATACTGTTGATGGTAACTGATCCTAATTGTGCTCCAGAAGGCCCTTTCCTGCTTTCCAGGGTGCAACTTTTGTATCAAATTCTGATGACAATCATGTGTTGGTATCACCTTTTTCAAATCACATAATTATTTTACTCATTACTAGCCCTAAACTGTCCCTAAAGTGTTGCAGGCTCAAAAGGCAAAATGGATGTATATTTACAAATGAAGTAAAGCTGATAAAACATGAAAAATGTTAAAGTAAATGTGGAAATCGAGTCTACTTTTCCCATCCTCCTCAGGGTTGTAATACATGAAAGGGAGAGACAGGGGACAGCCTCGCCCGGTTGGGGGACACCCTTTACAGATCACACATTTATACATAAGAGTGCTGGAAAAATTCTCAATTTGTCCAGCATTTGCCATTATAGGATGTGGTTTGTTTGCAAACTAAACAGTTTTCTCCGACTCTCTCTTTCGTATTCCAGTGAAGACCAGAAACGTTCATTTCTATATCACGGGCATTTTTGAGTGGTGAGACTTCAGTCTATTTTGAGAGGCAGCACAGCTGTGGTGATGAAACGCCTCTGTCTTTTCTCACTTTCCCTCCCTGCTGTAGACAACTCAGCAACTCCAACACGATGCTTTTTGGGAGAAACATCTTTCTCTGCAAGCCCAACTGGTCTCATCAACATATTAGAGACACATACAGAGGTCTGCAGATATTCTAGAAGTGACAATGGCCAAGCTATATGAGAAACCCTATAAGAATTAAAAGATGAAACATTTTTCAACATACATTAGAGCACTGTGGCTGGTGGAGTGACCCACACTAGTGAGAATGTCCATGTTTTTAACACGAAAAATAATAAAAGTCGCAACGAGATGATGACACCAGTACGACAGTCATTCAGGCGAAGGAAGCCGTGCTGAACCGTGTCTTTAAATCTACGCGTTTTATCTCATGCCGTAGCCAAATTAAATCTCCGCAGCAGTGCGGAGTCCTCATCCATATTATCGAGCTGCTGGATCAACGGCCAAGGGGACTGCTGTCCTTCAAAAACCAGCAAGGAGTCACCAGCCCACCCAGCCCGTGGAGTGGAGCTCCAAGCCTTCGCAATCGAGAACATTGAGTGAAGTGGCCACGAAAGGGGAAATTCCCTCCTCCGTCAATGACCAAACGGACCACAGAAAGCCCGTGGAACAAATACCACACGGCAAACTGTGGACCGTCCAACAAATCCAGAGTAAACCACACATTGTTCTTGGGAATGAAAATATTGTAATGTGTCCTCTCCCATACAGCTCCTATCATCAGACCACAGCTGGAGCTCACAACGCAGGATAATCTTCGTCGTAGACACAGAAAGGTTGCGTAACCATGAAATACAAGTGTAGAGGCTGCTGAGACAGTCGTGCAGAAAGGTGCAGTGCACAGCCACAGTCATGCATCACGCACACGTGACCAGCCGAGGAGGTGCGTGGTGTAGTGAGTCTAGCACAAACAGGTACAGATACACACGTCTCACCGGTCTTTGCGGCTCAAGGAGTGAGCGCACAGTGAGCGTGCCGCGTACTTCCCACAATTCCGCAGGATCCGGTCCCATTCGGGATCGCTCGTGAGTTACTCATGACTTAAAACACCGGCATCCTAAATCTCCAAGGTGCACGGAGACACCTGGAAGGCCAAAGCCAAAGCAAAAATAGCTAAATGTATTTCTTGCCTTCCTAGGCGACTGTCAAGTGCAATCTCCAACAGTCCTTAGGGGCATATTCCCCTGCATCTGCCAATCAGGTGGTGCTCAAAGACAACAATGAGCAGGGCATATGACATGGCACGAGCTAGCAGACACTGTCACCACGGATTAAGAAGGATATGGCGCTAAACTACTTGTGATGCAACACACTCACCTAGAAGTGGGTGGGGGAGGGGAGCTGAGATTAATGTGTCACCTCGCCTGACCTACTTTGGGTTTCAGGATCTATCAGTGGCAATTTGACCATGGAGGGAATATTCCCCAGCAGGGGCATAAATGGGTCCCCCCCCACCCCCGCCCCTCATGCCTGCGTTATGCTTCCAGCGTCCTCCTGGCCCTGCAGAGGTCAACATTTTCCATTGCGCTCAGGCAGAAATTAAGACAACCTCATCCCTCTAGGGGAAGACTTGTTAAAAGAACATTCTGGGTGTGTCAGGTCATTTTCTGGAGTGTGTTTTACCATTAATCTACAAATCCTGTTCCACTCCCTGTACACTGACCCAGAACCCCAAAGGCTCTTCCTATCTGAACAAACGGTAATTCTATAGGGATCACATGGTGGTTCCTGCACATACGCATCTGGATAAGTCCAATAAAATTTAAATATATGCAAAAGTATATTAGCATCAGCATATTTTATAGAGTGCATACAGCAATGCTAAAATGACTCAAGTACCAACTGGTTCCGAAAATCAATGATCCAATCTCATGTCAATCTAAATCTAAAGTCAGTCAAATTACTGAGTTATTCACCCAGGAACAAACAACACAAAATAATACTGAGGACCTTTTGAAACAAGAAATCTGCTCAAAACAATTACACAGTGACCGTAATGATGGATTTTAAAAAAATCTTCCAAAAAAACGTAAGATGTGTTGGCCAAAGAGCTACAGAAGAACAGTGAATAATGTTAAGAAGTCACAGGAAGCTTCTGTCGTCAGGGGAGACCTGTAGTTGTTTTTATTGTCACAAAACTACATTTCCATCTCCATCACACAAGTGGAAGGCAGTGACGTTCCATAACTGTGTAGGGGGAGGCCTTTCCGTCCAGGTTTGACAGGGCTGATGTGCTCCAAGACAGAATGGAAATAAGGACTTTATTTTGGAAGTGGGCATTCCAGGGATCGTTCAGAGTGGAATTTCTGAATGTGGGATGGCTTGTCTCTCCGAGAAAGCAACTAACTGATGAGGAAAATAAAACTTATAGAACTAAGGAAAGCTCTTGGTCAGTAGCTCAGCTCGCTAATTGTGCTTACGGAGGCCTAAATCACTCCCTGCTGGTCACCATCTCACTGTATTTCCTCAAATCTGCTTCTTTCATTACTAATGATAAGATGATCTGAACGGATTGTGTGCACCTGGTCAGTGTTTATGATCACTTCGCAACTGCAGAGGTCCATGACAAAAATACTACATTACAGCTAGGGATGCACCGAAATGAAAATTCTTAGCCGAAACCGAAAACCGAAAATGAGGAAACCAAGGCCGAAAGCCGAAAACCGAAACACCGAAATACATTATGCCAATTATTAGTAACATTGGATTTATGGCTAACCTCACTAAAATCAAGGCATTGCTTTTCAAAGAATAATTCAACTACAAAATTTGATTTGAAAATATTTATTTAGCACTGACATTACAGTAATGCATATTATAAAATAAAATTAGTGGTGGGCCGTTAACGGCGATAACGCTGACAAGGGCCGACCACTAATTAAATTTAACTCGCTTGCAGACCGTTTTTATCTGAGAGGATAAATATATGTATTTTATACGAGTTAAATTTAATTATAACTGACTGGCCTGAAAGATAAATATAAATTCTCTCATAAAAACGTGACGCGAGTTGCAACAACATTAAACAGCTCAGGTAAACACGCTTCTGAGAAATGTCGTCTGCCCTGCAAAACATAACGGGGCTCAATGTGCTCTATTAGCCTACGAAATCCCACATCCTCTACGACAAAGAACGGCTGATCGTCTAAGGCAACGAGTTCCATAATTTTTGGTGTATTATGTCCTTTGCCTCGGCACCATCACTGGAAAACTTTTTTGCTAGCTTTATCCAAATAAGCGCGTGCAGGTGGCGATTTTTGTTTGCGTCATCACAACACATTGTTTCGGCCGTGTTGTTTCGGTGATGAAAGTATTTCGGCCGAAAACCGAAAATGCAAATTTAAGCCATTTCAGCCGAAAATTTTCGGTGGCCGAATTTTCGGTGCATCCCTAATTACAGCACTACAGTATGACAAAAATACTACATTACAGCACTATAGTGTGACAAAAATACTACATTACAGCACTACAGTATGACAAAAATACTACATTACAGCACTATAGTGTGACAAAAATACTACATTACAGCACTACAGTATGACAAAAATACTACATTACAGCACTATAGTATGACAAAAATACTACATTACAGCACTACAGTATGACAACAATACTACATTACAGCGCTATAGTATGACAAAAATACTACATTACAGCACTATAGTATGACAAAAATTATGCTACAGTACGATTACAATATGCATGGTTGTGCAGTGAAATACACTTTAAACCCTCGTAACTATTGTCTACCACTATTATCTAAATCATTTATTTATGGTTGTAGGATTATAAGAATGCCTAAATCCATCACAACACCCACAGCAAACTCATCTGAAACATCTGTGATTGGTCAAAATTCTCACAGCATACAATAAAACAATGTGACTCATTAAGCCGGCTCATTTGCATGTCACAGCCTTGTGTGATGCGATATGAGCAATATGAAGTCAGAGATTGTGAAACAATTAATAAACACGGTCATGTGAAGTCCTGTACCACCATTTTAGAGGTGTAACAATACACACATTTTCAGGTCTGACAAAGTTTTCAATTCTGTGGTCTTGAATTGATTTATTTCCAGATATTCCATGTGTTAAAAAAATATTGATTCAACAGAGTTGTAAAAATATACTACACAGTTTGGTTTGGGTAAAAAGCCAAATTTTATAACAAAAGATAAAAAAGATACTGTTAAAGTGTACATAGAAATTGAAAATGATGAAAAACCCATAGTGTCTCAAATAAAACCTATCACAGGTACAGGACACCCTTTAAACACATGTGTGCATGACATTAATAGTGCAAAAATGTTGAGTTTTTTTAAACTTTTTTTCATATTTGAGCTTTTCAATACACCCTTAGTTTTCATTACTATCTGATCATCTTATTGACCTTCAAAGAGCCCCAGGGTCCCTGAGGCATCCTCCACCCCTCCACTCCTCCACCCCTCTACTCCTCCTCCCCTCTACTCCTCTACCCCTCCACACCCCACTCCTCCACTCTTCCACCCTTTTACTCCTTCACTCCTCTACCCCTCCACTCCTTCACCCCTCCACTCCTCCTCCCCTCCACCCCTCTACTCCTCCACCCCTCTACTCCTCCACTCCTTTACTTCTTCACTCTGCTACTCCTCCTCCTCCTCCTCCCCTCTACTCCTCCACTCCTCCACTCCTTTACTCCTTCACTCCTCCACTCCTCCACTCCGCTACTCCTCCTCCTCCCCTCTACTCCTCCTCCTCCCCTCTACTCCTCCACTCCACTACTCCTCCTCCTCCCCTCTACTCCTCCTCCTCCCCTCTACTCCTCCACTCCCCCACCGCCCTACACTAAAAGAACAATGAAGCACATGTGAATACTCCTCCTCCCCTCTACCCCTCCACACCCCACTCCTCCACTCTTCCACCCTTTTACTCCTCCACTCCTCTACCCCTCCACTCCTTCACCCCTCCACTCCTCCTCCCCTCCACTCCTTTACTACTCTACTCCTTCACTCCTCCACCCCTCTACTCCTCCATCCCTCTACTCCTCCACTCTGCTACTCCTCCTCCTCCTCCCCTCTACTCCTCCACTCCTTTACTCCTTCACTCCTCCACCCCTCTACTCCTCCACCCCTCTACTCCTCCACTCCGCTACTCCTCCTCCTCCCCTCTACTCCTCCTCCTCCCCTCTACTCCTCCTCCCCTCTACTCCTCTACTCCTCTACTCCTCCACTCCGCTACTCCTCCTCCTCCCCTCTACTCCTCCACCCCTCTACTCCTCCTCCCCTCTACTCCTCTACTCCTACACTCCGCTACTCCTCCTCCTCCCCTCTACTCCTCCTCCCCTCCACCCCTCTACTCCTCCACCCCTCTACTCCTCCACTCCTCCACCGCCCTACACTAAAAGAACAATGAAGCACATGTGAATCTGTCACTGCCCGGTGTGCCTCCACCACCTACGTACTGTCGTAAATAAAACTGTTGAGCAAAGTGATCAGAAGTGTAAAGTACAATGAACTGTCACCAGTTACATGGATCTGGACTGAGTCTCCAGTCATGCAGACACATGTGACAGTAAAACAGACAGCAAGGTAAAGGGCTACACTCTACTGAGCTGGAACCAAGCTGAATAAACTCATTACACCAGACCTTTCATGATGAACAGGTCATCTTTTTCCAGGAAAATAAGCGTCTTTCTGTAAATCTCCTTAATCCACTTGATATGGCTCAGTGGTTTACAGATGAACTTGTGATCTTTTCAAACCATCTGCCTCTACAGAATGAGGCAGGGCCAATGTCAGCTGTGCATAAATCATAATTCTGAAGTCAGTTAGATTCATAACTAACAAAACTGGAATTTAACACGAAGCACAGAGTATATTTGGCTCATTTGGTTGAGGATGGTTTTGGTTCATCCAAACTCACTGCTAAACATCATCCAAATGTGTTGGTGTTCAGTGTGACCCAGCTCGTGAGAGAGGTCAGGAACTGATAACCAAAGTTGAGCTGGAAGGGATAACCTCATATTTCTTCCTGCCAACACAGTTGCTATGGAGGCACCCTGGTAGTCTAGGTAGTGGGCCAACCGTGGTTGAGGTGCTCACTGAACTAACTAGATCTGCTAGAACAAAAAGACCCAAACATAACATATGAGCTCAAACACTCAGATTGCCTTCTGCAATCATGGGGCCTCTTGACCAACTCTAAACGTCATCAATCCAATTACTCGAATTGCTCAGTGGTCCAGCAGAAGGTGACTAGCTAATGAATAACCAAGACCCCAACACCACTTAATAACATAATACTTGTATAAAGTGATGAGAAAAAAATCACTACATGTCAGACATAAAATAAAATTCAAATGAAAACAAAAAATTAAATGATAACTGCAAGACAAAACATGTTTAATTTATGCCTCTATCATATCCGACTGGTGTTGAAATGAAGCCGGCCATACCCTCTTGTTTACTCAGACTTTAAGCCTTTACACAAACAGAATGATCAATCTAACATTACCTCCTGGAGCGGAGGGAACAAATAACACTAAATACCTTTTTACAAAAGTATGGATTTGGCATTCGTCAGCCAGTCTCTTCCAGCAACCAGTGTCATTTATTCTCTTGAAAAACGCAGCATTTATTACTGCTATGTTGGGTAAACTGCAGCGTGAAGCAGAGAAGGAGGCTACATTAGCACAGGAGAGGCCGTCGGACACACAGGCACAGAGCTCTGCTTCACTTACCACACTATCAACACTTTTTCCACAGTGCAAATGTTTTATAGGGCTTCTGTCCAAGCGTCTCAGCACCTGCAATAACAGAAAAGGGTGGATTTAGCAGAAGTAGCAGAGCATCTGTGCAATGCAGACCTCTGCTGACTAAAAATATCTCATGTTTGTGGGTATACACATATACTACACAGAAAACCAAATCACATGATATCACTTGGGGGGGACTCATCTTACTACTGATCTCTAAGGTTAGGTAGGGCAGGATGTTTTGGCGTGGTATGCTCAATGGTCAAGCTCCATTCAACCTGATTAGGACAACCGACATCAGCATTTTTTCTTGTACAAGTACAGGCTGAATTTGTTGATGAAACATTTTCCAAAACCAGCCCACATTTCATAAACTTCAGTCAACTTTAGCATGTAATCAAAGTGAGAGAGCATCTAGCGCACTGCTGGATGGTTTGGCTTATTTTTAGTATAGAGCTGAACAAGTCAGTATAGAGTCAGTATGGAGTTCACTGGAGTCAGTATGGAGTTCACTGGAGTCAGTGCGGAGTTCACTGGAGTCAGTATGGGGTTCACTGGAGTCAGTATGGCAGGGTATCTGCACATTTTTAAATCTCAAATTCAATGACTTTTAAGACCTTTTTAATACCTCTCACAAGAAAAAATAACACTATCACCGGGGATGCAGGTGTGTTCCACATCGTTGCGGGGGGGGGGGTTGGCGAACGAAAATTGTTAACGTTGTTGAGGCCGTATACTCCAACGCTAGGAATCTAGCACTAGGACCCTGGAGCGGTCCTTTCTGCAATAGCGCTAGATTCGGCAAAGTTCACATCGCGCCAGAACAACTGAACAACACACACTTATAATAATTTAATGCCTCCCCTCATAAAATTCCAGACATTTTAAGACATTTTTAGGCGTTGAATATGGAAAACTAAATTTAAGACATTTTAAGACTTTTTAAGGACCCGTGGGTACCCTGGTATGGGGTTCACTGGAGTCAGTATGGAGTTCACTGGAGTCAGTATGGGGTTCACTGGAGTCAGTATGGAGTTCACTGGAGTCAGTGTGGGGTTCACTGGAGTCAGTATGGAGTTCACTGGAGTCAGTGTGGAGTTCACTGGAGTCAGTGTGGAGTTCACTTGTAAATACATGTGGCACAAACACAGCAGTAAAGACAGCACTTATGGTCCACAGCTTTGGCACAGCGATAAGATAAGGAGTGGTTTCCAAACATGCAGACACTGATGCCCTTCCTTCTGCTTTGCATAAATTTGAGAAATATCAGATGCACCACTTCCTGTGTCGAAGTCAGTTAAGAGTAAGTCGCTTAATCACACTGCATCGTCAAAGCTTATGAAAATGATATTTGCATGAGATTGTGTGGAGTAGATAACTGATTCATGACACTCATGACCAAAACAGCACAACCAAAAACAGTGTTCAACTCTAGACATGAGGTGTTCTATTTAACGCCTATATAAAATGTTCTATAAAACGTGGAACACGTGGTAAGCAGGCCTGGGTGACGTGGAACACGTGGTAAGCAGGCCTGGGTGACGTGGAACACGTGGTAAGCAGGCCTGAGTGACGTGGAACACGTTGTAAGCAGGCCTGGGTGACGTGGAACATGTGGTAAGCAGGCCTGGGTGACGTGGAACACGTGGTGAGCAGGCCTGGGAGACGTGGAACACGTGGTAAGCAGGCCTGAGTGACGTCGAACACGTGGTAAGCAGGCCTGAGTGACGTGGAACATGTGGTAAGCAGGCCTGGGTGGGTGCAGCAGTTAACCAGGTTCAGTTCAATCCAGCCCAGTTCTCATCTCCTACCTTTTAAACAGCTGCACCAGACACACTTATCATGTAAAATAGCACATCTGGGTGTCGCGTGAATTGCAGCAGCTTTGAAAAATGCTATTTTTGTATCTCCTGCATACGCTCCTTATTCTGGGAGGGTGGAGATCGTTTCAACTGCACACGATACAAAGGGTTGTTGAGGTGTATTATAAAGGATACCTAATAGCTCTTAGTAAGCATGACTATTTATTTCCAAACAGTGTAATATCCATTATTATAATCAGCGACACTAATCAAGCACATTATTCCACAACACACTGTTATGCATTTCCAGCACACATTGTTTGCTGGTTTTATGACTTCAGTGGATGTAGAGACTGTACTGGTTCACACATACTTCATGTGCTTCGTATTGCCACAAGTAGTGTGTGTTTTGTTGTGGTGGTGAGCGGCCCACAGCTCACCCTCTACTGGACCTCCCATGTAGCTCCACCAGCCTGTGTGTGCAGACCCTGGAATGACCAGGCCAAAGTTAGACGAGACAGCAACTGTGGCAATTTTGACACCAGTGAAAACAAGACACTTTTTTTTGCCGTTTCCTCTTCAGCACTAACGCAAGAAACAGAGTTGAAGAGTTCACTGATAATTTTTCTTTAAATACTGAAGAATTCACTGATATTTCTGCTTTTAATACTAAAGAGCTGGTTGGTAGCGTTCCTACTACTGTATTTACTATCCAGACCACAATAGACAACACACCCAACATAGTACACCCAACACAGTGTGCTGGCTCCCAATATGTACTATAAGAGGAATGGATTGAAAGTTTTGGATAACCTCACAAATCTCTGTTCACAGGAGAGAGTGGCTTGAAGAGGCAGCTTCTGAACTATCTCTCCTGTGTCTCTCCTGCGTCTCTCCTGCGTCTCTCCTGCGTCTCTACTGCGTCTCTACTGCGTCTCTACTGCGTCTCTACTGCGTCTCTGACCTGTCTCCATTATATCTATGAACTAGGGCTGGGTATCGATTCAAATTCCAAGAATCGATCCGATTCCGATTCTGAAGATTAAGAATCGATTTATTTCGATTTAATCCAATTTAATCGATTTGATCCGATTCAGGGTTTAGTGTTATTAAAAATGTATATGAGCTGTTTCCTGACTATGTACAGAAGCAACACGTTAAAACTAGTATTATATCAATATTAATCAGCAAATAGTTACTGATAGTTGGTAGTTACTGATGGCTGGAAGACTGGTGAAAAGGGTCATCATAAATCTACCTTCAAGTAGGGCTGTCGCGATAACCGCAGTATAGCAATACCGCGCTATTGACGAGAAAATCGCAACATACGGGAATTAACCGCAACAACCGCAATATTGGTGTTTTTTCCCATGCGAGGGGAAAGTGCCTGTGCAAGAGTTAAAGTCATTTTCCCATCAACCCCCTGTTATCATCCGGTGCAGCTGATCAACAATCCGTCTCCTTTTTTCAAAGATGGAAACTACGGAAGATGCTCTGGTCAAAAAACAAAACGCGACTTCGCCGGTTTGGGAGCATTTCGGGTTCAAGCCAAATCCACGCAGATCCACTCGCCTGGTGGCGCGTCAATGAGGCTAGATTTCCTCTGCTCTCCAAACTCGCCCGCAAGTACATGTGCATTTGTGCAACAAGCACACCATCAGAGCGAGTTTTTAGTACTGCCGGGAATATTGTTAGCCCTTTCCGCTCCTCACTGAAACCACATAAGGTGAATATGTTGGTTTTCTTAGCGCGCAACAGGGACGTGACAACTCAGGTTATTCTTCTGGTTAAGGAAAGATTTCGTTTTATTGATTTATTTTTGTCTTTAAAATCTCGTTTAAAATATAGCATGGGTTCTTACTGCATCTCATTTGACTTCTGTGTTCTCTATTTGACAATAAACACATTTAACTGCTCTTAAAACTGTGTCTTCTTTGCAATTTAAAAACAATAAGAACCCCTTTACAATAAAAACAATAAAACAATTATATAGCTCTAAACTTAAGATTTTAGACGACAAATGATGCATATCGCGTCATACCGCATATCGCGGTGTTGAGCCACCATAAATAACCGCAGGGGAAATTCTTTCACCGCGACAGCCCTACCTTCAAGAAAGGTAATCCAGAACAATAAACAGAGGACATCTTTGAGGTGTCTATATCTGCAACAGTGGACTCCTACTGGGACACTAACCAGTGCATTATTATTATAATTGAAATAATTAAGAAGTCACCCAAAAGCTGTTGCTACCAAATGCATTTTTATTTTTAAAGTGCTCACACTTAACAAACTGAAAGTATAAAATGTAAACGTGTATTTTTCTTTAAAGTGTGAATATAAGACCAGAACTGTCATGTTACGGTCCCCGACCCCTCCCTGTTGGGCGTGTGTTAACGTTGTCTGCGGCTACTCGTCTGCGTCTGTAGATCTCCGTGGGTGCGGGTGCGTCTTGTGATAGTCCTCACCGGTGACTCGTCTCGTCATCACTGGGGGTTTATGTGGTTTGTCTATTTAATGTGCGTTTGCGCAGCGTCCTGTGCTCGTCGTTGTTGGAGTCACACATGTTCTATGTAAACGTGTTTTATGTGCGCTGTCTGCGCTTCGGTAAATTTTATAAACGTAACGATTTGGAAAGTGCAAAGGATTCTGTCTCGTCCATCGCCTTGCGCCCAACGTTACAAGAGCATTTTTAACTTTTTTAACTGTAAAAACACTGGGTAAACTGTCAGTAACATGGACTAACTGTAAATAGTCACTGACACTGGATAAACTGTCCTTCTGTTTTTAGATTGCCGATTTGACTATCGTCATTACTGTCACACGCCCTGCCTGAGCGCACGCCGAACGGACTGGATCGCCATGGGCTGAACGTCCAGACTCATCTGGGTGCGCGTCACCTGCTTCAGAAGGCACCTTCACAGAGCAGACACCCCTGCAAACAGGCCTGATGCCCTACGCCAAAGCAGAGCAAAACACTTCATAACTGCACTCAGAAACAAAACTAAGCTTCAACAAAAGTCTATGCGACTGAAGGAGGCCCATCAAAGCACGGAATGGCTGTGGTGTATTGTACTGCTGATCAGTTCAGCAGGAGAATATTAGTTAATGAGACAGACGTAAGTGTACATGGAACTGCAGTCAGGAAACGTGGTGATTGACATAAAAACTGATGTACAAAATTCTCCAGCCGCTGGCAGCCAGGAATGAACCCCAGATTAACCTGTCATTTAAGAGACAGAGCAACACATGAGAATACAAAGATCACAGCCAAAACATATTATTATTATTTTAATCATAGATAATCTCTGTCTTCACACAGTGTTTTACACAGCACATTCAAACCCTCCTCAAAATAACCAGTTAAAATCTGTTTATCAATTAAGCTACTTGCCCAAACTGCAACGAGGTGCCCTTGAGCAAGGCACCTAACCCCAACTGCTCCCCGGGCGCCGGGGTAGGGCTGCCCACCGCTCTGGGCACGTGTGATCCACAGCTCCCTAGTAATCACTAGTGTGTGTGTGTGTGTGTGTTCTAACTGCACAGATGGGTTAAAAGCGGAGGACAAATTTTGATTGCGGTGTAAAACATCACAATTGACAAAATATGGTACATTTAACAACAGAGGCTTTATCACAACTGCAGGACAACATCCACAATCACACTCAGTAGCACAGTCTCACTCTCAGCAGCACACTCTTACACTCAGGTGCCCTCTCTCACTCTCAGCAGTGCCACCTCTCGCTCTCAGCAGTGCCCCCTCTCACCCTCAGGAGTGCCCCCTCTCACCCTCAGGAGTGCCCCCTCTCACCCTCAGCAGTGCCCCCTCTCACCCTCAGCAGTGCCCCCTCTCACCCTCAGGAGTGCCCCCTCTCACCCTCAGGAGTGCCCCCTCTCACCCTCAGGAGTGCCCCCTCTCACCCTCAGGAGTGCCCCCTTTCATCCTCAGGAGTGCCCCCTCTCACCCTCAGGAGTGCCCCCTCTCACCTTCAGCAGTGCCCCCTCTCACCCTCAGGAGTGCCCCCTCTCACCCTCAGGAGTGCCCCCTCTCACCTTCAGCAGTGCCCCCTCTCACCCTCAGGAGTGCCCCCTCTCACCCTCAGGAGTGCCCCCTCTCACCCTCAGGAGTGCCCCCTCTCACCCTCAGGAGTGCCCCCTCTCACTCTCAGGAGTGCCCCCTCTCACTCTCAGGAGTGCCCTCTCTCACTCTCGGCAGTACACCTATAGTAATTTTGTTTTGCCAGTTCACAGCTGGGACTTTAAGGGCCTGGTTCCCAGGACCCAGTTCTGTGCTAAAATGGATTTTAAACACAGGGTTTAAAACCAGCAGCCATAGATTCATAGTGTGGATTCATAAGACCAGCGTTGTTCTGTGTCCAGCAGACCAAACAGACCATAGTGTATGGATACATACCGACTAAATATAACTATGCCAAAAAAATGAAAGCAATCTTCCTGCACAAGCCACACACTGGTGCTGCTGGGAAGAGAAGAGTGAAGTGTTACACAATCACTGATAGAAATGAAAAATCCAAAATAAAACACTGTTTTCTGAGAGCCCAGCGGTGCTCAGAACTTTAAAAAATCCTCCAAACGAAACCCAGAGAAAAAGGGGAAGCAGATGTCACTGTGCGTTTTCAAAGAGCAGTTAGTCATTCCCCCTACACACCAGCGCCAGCGTAGAAGCTGCACTTCAGCGGGGGGGGGGGCTTCTGCAGGCCTAATCTCTCCTACATCAACTGTAGCACTCCCTTCCCCCCCAGCACTGGGCTACGGGAGGTGTTCCTTAACCACAGCCAGGGCACCTGCTAGACCTTCTCTGGGTGAATCACACACACACACACACACACACACACACACACACACACACACACACACACACACACACACACACACTATTGTTCACAGCGGTGTTACTTCAGGCACAAAGCAGCCAGGAGAGGCCCTCTCCTGCACTTTTGAGAGTGACCACGCAGCAACAGCAGGAAGGTTATCGTTTTATACACTCCGCCATCGCCTTAGAAGCCGTTCTAAATCACTTTCAGACATGAAAAGCATTTGGAATGAGGGGTAATGTTTTGTGGTTGAAAAAGGCTTTTTGAACAGCATGACGTGCCATTATCATTGTAGTGGTTCATCATATGATGGGGTCTCGTAAGGACTTCATGAACAAAAGACACTAACATGTAATTAACGCAATTCCTCTGTAGTTTGTTTGAGCAGTACGAGGGCTTTATTTGTAATAGAACATGTTAATCAGGAAAGCCAGAAGACAGGCTGGATTCAAGAAGAACCGTTTCAGGAACGCAACTGGAGATGCTTCCTGGAGCTACAGGACACATGGGAAGGGTTTGTGGAGAATTCATTCCAGAGTGTCCTGGCATCATGAGAGCAGAAAGACGACTGGGCCGCAGAGCTGCACGCACCTGTTCATGGATCAAGCAGTTTCATTCTCTCTAAAAGAAATATTATAGTCATAATCCAAAACACCGAGGGTGCAGGCAGTCTCTGGAACGTGGACCTGTCTGACAGAGGTCCAACCAGCCCGCTCCCAGAGTCAGACTGTGGGCTGTGGTCTTTTGAGAGCACAGGGCTCTTGCATTACAAGTGCAAATTCATAAACGCGCCCACAGGCGACTCGATATTGGCTACGGCCATAAAATTGGGTTTCATGAGGCTTTACCCTAATTAAGCCCAGAAAATCATAATGTTGTATAAGTGTAAACAATTCAGGAAAGAGAAACAGAACGGGTAATATCGTGTGGAGCGGGGACGAGCGCAGACGTGATCTTTGGGCTAGCTGCAATGATCTTAATTACACTTGTTACGCATGTGACACAGCTTCAGTGTTTCAGAAAAGCCGCACGTCTGTCTCTCATCGTGCACTGTAGCGGGCCGTGCAATAAACAGTGCTTGGCCACAAGACTAGCTGTGATCCACACTGTCGCCCATGGTTACTATGACAACAGTGTTGGAACAATATCTGATGACAGAACTGACAGCGAGGTAGGAAATAACGTTTCAGAATTCAAACACATGGAAAATCAATTTTGGATTTTATAATCCAAACCACGGGAAGATTATTGCTGCTGCTGTTCCTCGAGGATTATTGCAGGCCTGAAGGTGCGTGCATGACTGATGGAGGCTTGATGACCAAAACAAATACAGGCCGTGTCTGAGGATGATTAAAGAGCTTATCTTGGCTTACCATGTGACCAGGTCTTGTTTGGTAGTGAGTCTTCAACCATGCACCGCTGGGGGGGTGGCGTCTCACGCTGGAAATAAGAGATCACACAAAATAATCTCCATTAAACACATCCCTCTATAAAACCACACGCCAAGACCTGTATTATGAAATAAAAAATCTTCTTCTGTGGTATGTCTGTGTTGGAGAACAGGCCCAGACACTGTTTACACTGCAGATATGTTGATATATCTGGCATAACCGATATTTGGAACTGACCCCAATATAGGCATTTAACCTAAACTTGGGATCAGTACACATATCAGGACGCAAGATATGGAAAAAATGCCTATGTATTATTACCAATATATCTGCCCATGTGGGAGTGAACGCCCCACTGTCGTGATACTCATATTCTCTAAATGTCTTCCAAATGCAAACCCTGAGACATAATCTAACACTGTTAAAAGCAGAACACATCTCAAGGTCACAGCACATATGATAACTATGATTCAGGTCCAATCCATTATTACACAAGAACAAACACAGACTGTTAGATCAGCGCCATGAGTCACAGCTCATCAAGACCACGCAGGCTTACAGTGAGCTCTTCCTGGACACAGCCAGGGCCATAGTGTTTAGTCAAGCGGCAGATGTGACAATAGCTAGCAAATAAGCAAACAGATTCAGTGCCCATTTCTCACTCGTCTTTATAATAGTTTAATGTTCCACAGAGGAGAATTATAGATGGAAAGAGACCATGCGGCATTCAAATTCATGCCAAATATATTTTATGTTGTAAAACTTGACATCCAAAATACTGTCTTAAAGTTCCAGCCTGCCGTTTGTTTGGGTAACACAACGAGATCTCATCATTGCGATTTCCACTGTGTCCACAAAGAATCTCTTTGCTAGAGTTTACCTCCAAAGCAGAAACACATCAAACAACAAACCACGTTTAGTTTGGAGCCATCCAATCAGGGCGGCGTATTCCTCACCCAACACTACAGCCGTGAAGCTGCATTTAGTCAGACATGGACTCGCACCATTTTAGCACCTGTCAGGAGCTCCGTGAGGGGCAGTATTGAATAAGAGAGTGAGCTTAATTGGGTCATCCGAGCCCGGCAGGAAAAGCGTGACGGAACAACGAAGGTGAGGAAAGGAATAACACTGTTGTAGCTGCACACTGATTAGGCTTCGCTAAGGAATAGATGGTAGTGATCGCCAACACAGCGGCCGTTCTGGAGGACGGACTTCCAGAACCGAGCTACCTCGTTTTGCTCTTGGATAACCAAAGCTTACAACTGAAGTGCAAAGAATGCATTCATTTGCATTAATGAAAACTTAATTCAGCTTTTCACCTACCGCGGTCTTGGACAGCTGTGAAAGAGGGAAAGAACCTGTCAGGCGGCAAGCACAGCGTCCTTTTGTGCATGAAGTAGCTTACTTCAACATGTCACCTCTGTCATATCACACTACGTGCCATGCAAAATAGGTGTTAGCGGAGCTGCACACAACATGTGACAAAGTTGAAATAAAAGTGAAGCTGCTCTTTCAAGTTTGCAAAGGCAAACACTGTCCTGTTCATTCTTTTAAATAATAAAAAAAGGGCCGTGATGAACTGCCTTGCAGTCATTTTGCGTAGGAAGGCAAAACTCACTGCAGACTGATTTAGCCCGGCACAACGTCATTTAAGTAAAATATCATGTTGTGCTGGGCTAAATCATACTGTACTGAAATAAAGCAGTGGTCTTCACGGCATGCACATAAATGGCTCTGACCAATTCACCTTGTAAATATCATGCCTTACACTGTCAGCCATTTTACAAAATCTGGGATCCCTGATTTCTACTAAACTGTATCTGCAATTAAGAAAAAGCTGTTTAGGTCCTGGATTTTAAGTAGTAATCCCTGACTGGTAAGTGGAGGGGGGATTTCATGCTCAATCTCAACAGGACAACCTGAATCACACATTGCAGTAATTAATACTTTGTTTACTGAGAATCTGGGCCATTTGTATTGGCTCGGGGTTGCTGCTAGCAGTTGGAAAGAGATGAGACCAAAATAGATGAGTGTTTACAGAATCTGCTGCGAGTATCCCTTTGTCTCAGCTTTAGAGACAGCAGGGAGCGTGGGGGATATGGGTGGCCTACATAACATCCCAGGACATGATACTATGTGACTGTAAAATATTAAAAAAAAAGACTGAACTCAATAACTATGTCTGTACATGTGTGAGTAGCTCTACTCTTTCACAAGCTTTGGCATGCGATTGTAAATAGAGTGTGTTCTGCAGTCAATACTGTGGGCAGTGTCTAGTGTCTGAGCAGCGTAACTGTGGATCCTGGGCTGGCGGATGCCGTTGGGAGGATAGGCTACATACATTTAGAGATCTTGGGTTTACCTGGTGTAGAGCTGGCGTACCAGACCTGCTACCCTGACTCATTGAACTGATATGGGTGTTGGTTCAATACAAGCAATTAGGACTATTACATTTGACGGCTGGGCACCATCTTGAGTTTTCAGATCATTGCTTGGGAAGTGTCTGGAAAATACTCAAGCCACTGGCCAAACTACCAAAGGACAAGGAATGGAACACGGACCCATCCAGGAATGGAACACGGACCCATCCAGGAATGGAACACGGACCCATCCAGGAATGGAACACGGACCCATCCAGGAGTGGACAGCAATATTCAATGAATATTCAAAGTGCTGCCATGTGAATAATAAAACAAACAGGAAATATAAAAACCATAAAATCAAAAAAGACAAAAAAAGGAGACTGGGTACGTTCTTTAATCTGTGGGTCATGGTCTTGCTGTCCAATAATGCCATCACTGACTGAAAGGAAAACTCGGGTGCTGCTTTGCACATACATGATTTGTTTAAAATGTCGGCTATGTTTTAAAAATGTAGTTTGTACACACTGCCATAGATTAAACTCTACTTACGTTTGAACAAGTAAATCAAATATAATAAAACAATCAGCTCAAAATATAAAACATGCAATATAAAATAATACAGCCAATTTTACTCAAAGGTCTCTGACGTGGACATGTGGTAACCTACGCTCACTCTGTGTGTTGTGTACAAGGAAAGCAAAGCATTGCAGGATACTGTTTAGCATGACAGCACCCTTCCACACACACACTGCTGTTCTCGGGAGGTGGTGTTGGCAGAGGGCCTGGCAGACAGGAGACACCGGGCACACACTTTACATCCCACCTTCGGGTCATGTTGAGGTGTGAGAGCAACATTTTTTCTCTGCATTTCGTCTTCCTCGTGCTTGATAATTCAAGCATATAAATTTTATATTCAGTAAAGCTGCACACAACTAAGTTGAAAGAACAGCTATACGGTCCAAAATTTAGTTTTGCCGAATTAGCAAGTAGAAGTTCACTTATAAAAATAAAGACATACATGCATAAAGGAAATGCAAACATTCCAAATAATATGACTCACGGTGTTGTTTGATACAATGACTGATTTGTAGACGACTGACTTGTAGAGTTCAAGGGACGGCCATATTGTCAGTGTCAACATACAACCCATTAAGTCACTTCCATCATTTTCTCAAACCACCTGAATCAGACATTCTGGGCCACTCAAGATGGCATGATTCCATGTAATCTGACAACACTGTAAACACCATAAATTTACACACTTGACAGGTAGACACTACAGACAGGTATCCTTCAGGTCTTTATGAGCATGTACTGAAAACAAACGAAGACACAAACGAAGACACAAACGTGGCGGTGTTCTGTTGTGTAAAGTTTCACCTTGCTTCTCACATCTCGCACCCTCTGGCCTTCATTTTCGAGTCTAGTCCCAGAATGTTCTTCAGGACTAAGCGTGAGCATGGTTACAGCTCTTCACACCCAAACTAACATTCCCCATTCAGGGTCCTAGTGGCTACCCACACAGTCTGCGTACCATTCTGCATTCAGTCTAGCATGTCGCACACTTAATGCCGTGCATGTGTGATTTTTTAATAATTAATTCAGCATGTATTGCAAAGGAACATTCTGAACAGATCGGATCAAATGTTTACATGTGGGCTACAGAAGACAGTCAGTCTATCAGTAGCAACCTGTTCAATCTACATGATCAAGAGACCATTCTTGAACTGTTCTGGCTAAAATATATGAAAAAGATAAGGTGCCTTTTCTTTGCAGTTTCCTCTGGAAAAAAAAAGTGTGAACAATGTGCACACACCACTATTAGCCTCAATTAACACCAATGAAATACCAGCTGACTACTCTTAACACCAGTGGAATACCAGCTGACTGTACACTAACACCAGTGGGACACCAGCACACTGTACTCTAAAACCAGAGGAACACCAGCTGACTGTACTGCACACTGTATTCCAACACCAGTGAAACACCATCTGACTGTACAAGAACACCAGTGTAACACCAGCACACTGTACTCCAACACCAGTGGAACACCAGCACACTGTACTCCAACACCAGTGGAACACCAGCACACTGTACTCCAACACCAGTGGAACACCAGCACACTGTACTCTAACACCAGTGGGACACCAGCACACTGTACTCCAACACCAGTGGAACACCAGCACACTGTACTCCAACACCAGTGGGACACCAGCACACTGTACTCCAACACCAGTGGGACACCAGCACACTGTACTCCAACACCAGTGGAACACCAGCACACTGTACTCCAACACCAGTGGGACACCAGCACACTGTACTCCAACACCAGTGGGACACCACCACACTGTACTCCAACACCAGTGGAACACCAGCACACTGTACTCCAACACCAGTGGGACACCAGCACACTGTACTCTAACACCAGTGGGACACCAGCACACTGTACTCTAACACCAGTGGAACACCAGCACACTGTACTCTAACACCAGTGGAACACCAGCACACTGTACTCTAACACCAGTGGGACACCAGCACACTGCACTCTAACACCAGTGGAACACCAGCACACTGTACTCTAACACCAGTGGGACACCAGCACACTGTACTCTAACACCAGTGGGACACCAGCACACTGTACTCTAACACCAGTGGGACACCAGCACACTGTACTCCAACACCAGTGGAACACCAGCACACTGTACTCTAACACCAGTGGAACACCAGCACACTGTACTCTAACACCAGTGGAACACCAGCACACTGTACTCTAACACCAGTGGGACACCAGCACACTGTACTCCAACACCAGTGGGACACCAGCACACTGTACTCTAACACCAGTGGGACACCAGCACACTGTACTCTAACACCAGTGGAACACCAGCACACTGTACTCTAACACCAGTGGAACACCAGCACACTGTACTCTAACACCAGTGGGACACCAGCACACTGTACTCTAACACCAGTGGGACACCAGCACACTGTACTCTAACACCAGTGGGACACCAGCACACTGTACTCTAACACCAGTGGGACACCAGCACACTGTACTCCAACACCAGTGGGACACCAGCACACTGTACTCTAACACCAGTGGAACACCAGCACACTGTACTCTAACACCAGTGGGACACCAGCACACTGTACTCTAACACCAGTGGGACACCAGCACACTGTACTCTAACACCAGTGGGACACCAGCACACTGTACTCCAACACCAGTGGAACACCAGCACACTGTACTCTAACACCAGTGGAACACCAGCACACTGTACTCTAACACCAGTGGAACACCAGCACACTGTACTCTAACACCAGTGGGACACCAGCACACTGTACTCCAACACCAGTGGGACACCAGCACACTGTACTCTAACACCAGTGGGACACCAGCACACTGTACTCTAACACCAGTGGAACACCAGCACACTGTACTCTAACACCAGTGGAACACCAGCACACTGTACTCTAACACCAGTGGGACACCAGCACACTGTACTCTAACACCAGTGGGACACCAGCACACTGTACTCTAACACCAGTGGGACACCAGCACACTGTACTCCAACACCAGTGGAACACCAGCACACTGTACTCCAACACCAGTGGAACACCAGCACACTGTACTCTAACACCAGTGGAACACCAGCACACTGTACTCTAACACCAGTGGAACACCAGCACACTGTACTCTAACACCAGTGGGACACCAGCACACTGTACTCTAACACCAGTGGGACACCAGCACACTGTACTCCAACACCAGTGGAACACCAGCACACTGTACTCCAACACCAGTGGAACACCAGCACACTGTACTCTAACACCAGTGTAACACCAGCACACTGTACTCCAACACCATAAACGTTACTTCTGCTTTATCACCTTGGATCTTTTCTGCATAGGTTAGTGTAGAAAGATTGATGTGTTGGAATGTGCTTCTCACTTTTCTAAAACAGAAGCAAATAACCCAAACAATACTCAGTAGATCTTACGTCATGTGAGAATTGGCAATATAGTCCAAAACTGAAAATCATATAGACAGATATAATGTATAGATATAATCTATATAGATGTAGATTATCATATAGACTAAAGAGAAGCAGCTCAAATGACTTCGGTCATGGCCAACGTGTGTCTACTTCTGACGAAAACTAGCACAGAACTGCTTGATTCAGTGAGTAGTAGCTGAACTTACTGGAGTTCATTGTTGTAAGGCGAGGTTTCCAAACTGCTTGAGTATTTAGGTTAGAAAAAAGTAAGGTTAGCATAATGATGTCTAGACTTAATCAAGACACACACACACACACTCCCAATTACACTGACTAAAGTAAAGACCCAAACAGGGAAAATGATCGCCATATTATAACATGCCTTGCATATCCTGATAGGTTATCTACAACATTATATCATTATTATAATTTGTCCAAAATTAAATTTTAATCACTAATCACTTAATACTCCTTATCTCTTATATGTTATTTCTGGACCACTACCAACCTTGACAAATGAGAAGTAGATGACGATTTAAAACTTTAAATTAAAAACTAAAATGTAACTAAAGAAACTTAAACCCAAATATGCTGGAAACCCCATCACCCAGCAGACAGTGTAGGGGGGGGGGGGGGGGGGGGGGGGGGGGCTGATACGGCTGTTTCACAGAATGTCAACAAACTCCTGGTGTGAGTGTCCAATAGGGCTGCCACAAACGATTATTTTTATAGTCGACTAATCACTGATTAATTTTTATGATTAGTCGACTAATCGGATCGTGCGTTAATTGAATATAAAACATACAGCTTATCACACTAGAATGCAACTGCTATTATATAATCATTAGATTTCAGCTAAAAATAAAAACAATTAAGATCATAGTTCATTAAACCTTTAATGAAATATGCAATATTGAAATATGAAATATGAAATATTTTTTAGGTTTTTCTTTCTTTCATTTGTCTCTGGCATCAAACGTAGCTACATATAAATCAAATTAGGTAGGTACCTGAAACTAAGGAATTATTCACAAAAATAAAGTTTTGGTCTCACTGACGTTACAGAAAACACACGAATGCGTGCTAAGGCTAATGAAACAAATCGCCATCACTAATGTTATCTTTTACAATTACCACGATAAGTAAGTACAAAGTTAGCGCTCTGTTTACGGTAACGTTAGCAGCTAACTAGCGATTTAGATTACAGAGATGACGGTCCCTCTTCATCATTGTCATAATAAGCCACAACATGCTTCAGGTGCTCGTACATCGCGGTTGTGCTGCCGTGGAAGGAAAGTTCTGCCTTGCAGATATTGCACGCGTTTCGGAACCCGGTTACGGAAAATGATCCCAAACTTGAGTTCCGTAGCCGGGTAGCCATGATACCAGTCTGTATAATGTCCTGGGATATCGTCCACTGTCTACCTCGGTTTCCACTACTGCGCATGTGCGTTAGGGACAGAAAGGCAGACGCGACTGCAGCAGTATGGAGAGAAAAAAAAACACGACGTATCGGCTATTAAATTAGTCATCGACTATTTTAATAGTCGACATAATCGTGACTAGTCGACTAATCGTGGCAGCCCTAGTGTCCAAGCCAATCAGGAGGTGGATCAGGAGACTCTTCAGGTCATTGGTGGAATATCACATTCTCATCACAAATTCAACTGTCACTCTCCCTCAACATGGCTGGTGTGATGCTAGATGGGGGGGGGGGGGGGGGGGGGGGGGGGGGGGGGTCATCTTCCCAGTAAGATGAACTAAACATTAAGGACAATGCATTCAAAATCAAAATGTATATCAGTGGGGGAGTTCATTAATCGGCTTGGGTCAATTCACTTTGGGCACGTCGAGTTTAGCTAAAATCCCTTGCATCCAATGTCCTCCATGAGAAGGAAGCGTTTAGAGAAAAAAGATTAGTCTGGCTGTTGATCCATAGCCCTGATATTTTATGCTTCCAAAAAGTGGCAAAAAGCCAAATGAGATCACAGTTCCTGATGCAACTGGCTTTAGGAAGATGGCAAGCTTAGCCAAAGCCCAAAAGGGTTCTGCAGAATCTCCAGAAATCAGGGTTCACAAATGTTGTAAAAAAAAAAGCACATTTTTCTAAGGAGAGTACACATCTTTTCACCGGCTTGGTTGCAATCCTGTTTAAATAGATTTCATTTGTGATTTTTTATTACATCCTAGGATGAGGGTGCAGAATTTGAACCTAAAGTAGATTATTATCAAAACATACAAACATAATTATCATACATACATAACTATCTGCAGGACCACTGATGACCATTCACACATGATTTCTCAAGCCACTGGCAATTTTTTTATACTGCCAGTCAGCCACTGCCAGGTTTTGTACTAAAAAGGTACAGCCATTTGGTCATGTGGCATCCTTGGTAATACAGTGCTGCAAAAGTAAACAAACAAATAAATAATAGAATTCTTGGTGCTTTGTTGCAGTTCAATAAAACACTTTGTTTTATCATGTACCCATGAGCCTAAGAGTCCGATGCAAATGTAGAAAAACTGACTGAGTCATGTGACTCCTCTCTGTGGTACATTTTTAAAGCATTCAGAGTACTTCAGACTCGTGTGTCATCATCTGAGAAGAGTTCTTCATACTCATGCTCCGTATTGGCCTTCTGTATGACATATGAAAGATCATTAGCTTGGTTTGCAGCAAATTAGGCTAGTGTGATAAGCTAAAAATAATGTACAACTAATTCAGTTTGGGATTCTAGGCCAATCGCTGCTGTGTGCACTGGGCGATATGGCAAACGTATCATTTTCATAATAGTTACAATTTACAATTTATTTTTTCAGAGGTTTGAGGTCAAATGTCTTTAAACATCAGTTCTTGTATGGACATTTGCACAACAATGATTGTTGTGTAACACACTAGCAACTCCAGTCTCACTAGCTGGCTAAATTTGGCTCTGTTGAACCTATGCAGAGCACCCTACAAATGTTACCTAACACAGCCCAAATACCAAACCAGAATCATGTGTGATCTGCCTACAGTACGGCTAGGCCTAGTTACAGTCCGGCCAGGCCTAGTTACAGTCCGGCCAGGCCTAATTACAGTCCGGCCAGGCCTAATTACAGTCCGGCCAGGCCTAGTTACAGTACGGCCAGGCCTAGTGACAGTACGGCTAGGCCTAATTACAGTACGGCCAGGCCTAGTGACAGTACGGCTAGGCCTAATTACAGTACGGCCAGGCCTAGTTACAGTACGGCTAGGCCTAGTTACAGTACGGCCAAGCCTAGTTACAGTACGGCTAGGCCTAGTTACTGACTTGGCTGAAAAGAAAATATAGAAGGGCATACAATTAAATGTATCCAAAGTGAATTAAATAAATCACAGCTGGTGTCTTTTAAAGAGGCTCATAATAAAACACTCATGGTATGTTCTTAAGATCTCCCTTTACTAATGCACTCAACATGGAAACAGAATGGTCACTTTTCTCAACAGTGTTTCTTCACTCTCATTCTGGTTTCTAGGTCACACACAGCACCACAGCCCTAGGATGAGAACATGTTGTGGGGGGGGCGGGGGGGGGGGGGGGGGTCATGAACAGCCCTGTGGTTCCTTGGACAACAACAGGTTTACGGAACTTTCAGATCCTTCACTCGCAATCAGATCAATCAAATAAAAACAGGTAAAAACAGGTAAAAAACCCAGTCACTGCCTCACAGTCAACCCCCCCCCCCCCCCCCCCCCCCCCCCCCCCCCCCCCCCCCCCCCCCCCCCCCCCCCCCCCCCGCCAGTTTATTGCAAGAAACGTCAGTCTTTTTTAGCAACCTTATCAATTTGGCACAATTCTTGTGTAAGAATTTTTTCCGTACAGAAAACATTTACCTTCCACTCAAAGCTGAATTTCCAGTGTTTAATTTGCAATCTTAAAAGGTCAAATGTGCAATGTACTCCTTTTTTTTTTTTTTTTAGCTTCGAATTCAGTACCAAGAGGCAGAATTGCATTCAGCTCCATCACAGTGGTAAGTGTGTCACACAAAAGTGAGGACAATCACTCATCATCCACATGTCTTCAGTCAAATAACCCCCAGTCCTGATACCTTTAGAAGCTACAGTGAAGACCAAGCTAACATACACAGGCTCTGCTATGGCACTACACTGTAAAAAAAAACAGTTTTTTTACAGGTTTTTCCCAATAAATTTTACAGTTTTTTCCTGTATTTTAAAATGACAGGGAAAGTGTATTACAATTACCAGAACAAACTGTTTATTTAAAAATGTCATGTGATTTAACAAGAAAAATCTGTATAAATTAAATACATTATAAATCTGTTTTTTAACAATTCTTAGATAATAATTTTAACTAAACAAACTGTAAAAAGAAAGTAATATTGATTAATCTTAATGAGACAAAGTAATAGAATCTTCTGGAATTAATTTCAAGGAAATATTACAAGACAACATTGATGCATGTTTTAATTTAAGTTTTGACATGTTAAATATGTGATTTTCATGTTATAAAAGTGAGTAAAAAGTAAAATGTTCTTGACTGTGATTTATTTTTATATTTATAACATACATAAAGAGTTAAGGCGTTCCAGATCCATCTCATTTTCAATCCACTATTAAATATGCACTGTATCTGTATCACTGTATCTACACTGTAAACCCGGATTAGGTTTTAATAAATTATTTTAGTAATCATTAATTATTATTTCATGTTTCATAAAAAATATTGCCATTACTAAATAAAACTAGTTGTTATCATTATTGAGCTGAAATAGGCATTGCAATGATCATGTTAAGTAAAGATAACTGAATATGTTAAGTTTATGATTGGTAGGGGTGGGGCCTGTTTGAATCGGACCACTGCACAGTGTGCATGAAGAGTTGTTCTGGTTGTGCATATTGTTTGAAGAACCTTTCGTTATCACCCCGCTGCAGCCCAAATGCATGAGTTTTGAAATCAGTGTTTCTTCAAATGAGTATTTGCAACGTCAGCTTTCAGTGCATGTAACTTATTTAGTTAACGCGTAATATATTCTTATCGGTTCATATAGTGCTAGAACATGTGTCTGGCATTCCTGTCCGATCATAGTTTAACTATAACCGTAGCGTTGAAATGTGTGTTCTGACGGTTCGGAGTTTATGGCTCATTTTAACTATTAATGTTATATATATTTTTATATTGAAGCGTCGGTCCAATGGGGGACGGCTGTAACGTGGCTCGCGCCACGGAGCGAGGAGACGGACACAATCGCTGAGAAGAGCGAGATTTATTGCAGGGCATTCCACAATCGTCATCGTAGTGGCAGGCAGGGGTCATAACAGGAGAGCCATCAAGGTTGGACAGGTACAGGGGCATAACGACACGGAAAGCAACAAACGACAGCAGGGCAATACGAAACTGAGAAACACATAAACGGTCAGACATCCAAAACAACCGACAACCAGACTGGGGAAATACAGGGACTATATGAACACTGAACTAAACTAGGAACAGGTGGGGACGATTATGACAGGGGCGTGGCGGACAATCAGGGAATCTCAGAGACAACGAGCGGGGCAGGGTAAACAGGCACGGAACACAGACACGAGGGAACCCAGAGTGGCAGCCACGAGAGGGGGCGTTGCCCTACGTGACAACGGCGCTACTTCCCATGAGTCTCTGCGACTCCGGTAACGTTATCTGTTAATGTGATGTCTATGCATGTGTTGATTAATTGTGTACTTGATTATGTGCATTACTTGGTTTAAGTCCCCCTTCATCAATTTATGTAGTTGTACTGTGTGAATTATTCTATGCCATGTTTGTGTAGTGTTGTCGTGTTATTGCCGTTCTCTCATGTTTTGTGTCTAAATTAAGTCTCTTCTGCGTGATCGTGGGGTCTGGCGTGATTATGTTGTTGAGGCAGTTTGAATTTAAAAAGCCTTGTGCTGCGGTGGATCTGTTTGCTACCTCTCCTTCCTACACCACACTGCAATATTGTTATAATTGAATGTGAACTAGAGTAAAGACCACATTCAATTTTAGGAATATTTCCTTTAAAATGACAGTGTTGCATGTTAAGTGTTATAATCACCGTTTTTTTACAGTTTATGTATGTTTTTTAATTTACAGTACTTATCTGTTTTTTTACATAAACTGTAAAAAAAGGGTAATTTTCTGGAAACGGGGGCGCCAGAAAATTGCCGTTTTTTTTACAGTTTATGTATGTTTTTAAATTTATAGTACTTATCTGTTTTTTTACAGTAATTTTCTGGCGCCCCCATTTCCAGAAAATTACCGTTTTTTTACACTTTTTTTTTTTACAGTGTAGTTATGATAACTAGCTACCACCTAAGAATGACAGGATCAGATTCCGTTAAGACTAGTTATGAAGTTCGGCCAATAGTCGGGTAGTTGCTGATCTGAGCAGCAGATCAAATCTTTCACTACCAACACAACTGTTGCTCCCAGCCTGCTGAACACAAAAGAGGCTCTGCCAACTCTGCAACATGCAACAAAGCATTCTGAATTTACATTTTCAATCTACAATTTTTATATCATAAAAATGACATATTTTCCAAGCAAAAATGTTTTCCAAATAGACACCGTTCCAAATAGTTTACATTTTGCTATAAACAAATTTTTGCTTGTTGAGATTGCGATTAATTATATACCAATGTAACAAGCGATAAGCTCAACAATTCCACCCACCCAGGCCAAGCACGGTGGGGGTATAACACAGACCACTGGAGTGACTGGGGGCCTTCAGCTGTGTCTACCCACCACACTCTGGTGGGGGAGGGGGGGCTTGGAACAACAACAACACATCAGCTCCATTTGAACACATCAGCTCCATTTAAAAAGAAGCAACACAAAGCAAACAATCGGTAGCCTCTTTCTGAAAATGGAAGAAAACCATCTAATTTCTGTACCATCTAAACACAGCACAGACTGAAAATTTGGTTATTCCACTAGCTTTAGCCATAAACTGCATCGCATGCACTTAAAATGCAGCCATCAAAGACCCATTAGATCCTCAATAAGTTATGACACTGTACAGGACTACTAACCATTATAATGGTTAACAATGTACATAACTTAATAACCAACAGGCAGTGCACAAAGAAAATATCCTACAGATCTTCATTTTACAATTACGTAGACATAGTTACGTAGTTTTATTTTCCAAGTTTGTACAGTATTTTCTGGAGTACCATGGCAAGATTGTGGAGAAGCACATAATCAGAAGATAACAAAGAAAGGAATGTCTAGTCACACGGCTAGTTCCAGAAAGCTTCGTTGCCGTGTGTGTAGAATGCAGTCCTAGCGGTGGGGTACATGGGAAAACCCAATCAGTTCATGTTCAAAAACTGTCAGTACCAGGTGCGCCGCACAAAACTGTCAGCCAGTATAAACATAGCTGCCATGTCTGCACAGATTCACTGGTTTTCAATTCACTAAGCAGACATGCCAAAAAAACAGTTCAGGTAGACCTACACATCACATCAAACACCCTGCCCAATCAAACCTTCTGTCATCGCTGTATCGGGTCTGTTAGCCAAGGGCGTGTGTTCATGGTGAATCTGATGCTTCGTTGATAAAATAAATGAGTGTTGTTTACTTTGGTTTCAGATTTAAATGTGTTACCTTTGTGACAATGCTCTTCATGATAATATCAAACCTGCCTTGACTAATAACGTACTACAAGTCCAAATACAAAACAAATCCAAAAATACAGAGGATATTCACACTATGTAATACAAGGAAAAACAACTTAGTATTACTATTTAAGATGATACTGACAGTTCACATAATTTTAAAGCAGATTTTAATAAAATTAACCAAATATCATTTAAAAAAATCAACTGGCAACTTGCAGCACTGAGATTTCAAAGCTGTATTTCAGAAGCAGAAAAATAATTAGCAGTCAGAGGCGTGGCGAGCAGTTACCCACGTCAGGTCGAAGACATCGGCTCAACGCTGCACACGAGATGCAGTAAGACATCTAAAACTACCCAATGGCCTCCGCAAAAATAAAACAGGACAGAGGTAGTCAGGAAAGCACAGAGCTGCACCAGCATTCTGGATCTGAGTGCGACCATCTGTCTCATGTCTGGCTCACAACCTTGAGGCCTTAGTGAAACAGGGTCAAACTTACAGCTCCGCACTGGGGACTCAAACAAGCTCATAGAAATTCTGCTGGAAAAATCAAACCTGAAGTTCAGCAGAGCTGTGTTAGTGGGGTGTGTGGGCAGAGGGAAAGCCCAGCTCCATATCTGCACCATCCCCCACCTCCTGCATCAATCCTCCGTCAAGCACCAGTTACATAACTGTGCCACTCTCCAAAGAACACAGAGGAGCACAGTTAAAACAAAGAAACACTGAGCTATGAGAAACACTGAGCTATAACAAACACTGAGCTATAACAAACACTTAGCTATGAGAAACACTTAGCTATGAGAAACACTTAGCTATGAGAAACACTGAGCTATGAGAAACACTGAGCTATGAGAAACACTGAGCTATGAGAAACACTGAGCTATGAGAAACACGGAGTTATTCATGGTCATGGTCGTGGTCATCTTCCTATGTTTTTGAGCTCATTTAGGTCCCTGGTGAATGATGATGTGTCTTATGAAAGAACTACAATGACCTCAGCAACTATTCCCCTCACTAACCTTTTGGGACCCTTGTCTTTGTGAACTACATTCGAGAAAATGCGTGGAAGGCTGCTCAACACAACACATCTAGGCCACTGACATAACACTCATTCCACATCTTTCCCCCCCACTATCTAACCTAGATTTCTATGTGCAACAAAATTCTGAAATTGTCTGAAATACACGTGACAATCCGAACACACTGAAGAAATGGCTTTCATGAACAGAGAAGCCTGAGGACTCGAGCAGACTCTGTCCTACCACACCGTAGTCCTACCATACCGTAGTACCACCACACCATAGTCCTACCATACCGTAGTACCACCACACCATAGTCCTACCACACCGTAGTACCACCACACCATAGTCCTACCACACCGTAGTACCACCACACCAGTCCTACCACACTGTAGTACCACCACACCATAGTCCTACCACACCGTATAACCACCACACTGTAGTACCTACCACACCATAGTACCTACCACTTCATAATCCTACCACACCGTAGTACCACCACACCATAGTCCTACCACACTGTAGTACCTACCACACTGTAGTACCACCACACCATAGTACTACCACACCATAGTACCGTAATAGTACCGACACACCATAGTACCGACACACCGTAGTACCGAAACACCGTGGTCCTACCACACTGTAGTACCACCACACTATAGTCCTACCACACCGTAGTCCTGCAAGTCAGTCAAAAGGGTTTCAGCGTTGACTCAGTTCAGCTCCCCTCCCCCACACACACTCAAGCAACAGTGCTGCCATGTGAATGTGCCATTATTTCTGCCCAACTCAACGGCAACTGCAATTCACAAAGACATGCCTACCCTTTTAAACGTGGGAATGGTGGTGTAAACCTAGGAAGCACTTAGGGTCACTCTTCAGAATTGCTCCTTCATACAGCATAACTGTGTCCAGGCATCACCAGACAGGCTCTTCACTTCAATTTAACAGCTAACAACTTCATGTCCAGGATAACATGGATACTGGTGCTCTGCTTATGACCAACTGCCTTGCCTTAGGTTTAGGGTGCCAAAATGTGGAACATTATATGTAGTCAGATATATGTATGTATGTATATGTTGTATATGTATACACACACACATTATACATACATATACATATATGTATAATGTGTGTACATACACACATACATATGGATTGCAACACTATATATATATATGAGTTTGTAGCATTAACACTGTGTGTGTGTTTGTGTATATATATATATATTTAATTATATTATTTAACGTTTCAGTTCAGATATATAAACTGTATTTACATAATTTAACTACACACTCACATTCACAAACACGCTTAGTGTACACACACACACACGCGCGCGTACACACACACACACACACACACACACACACACACACACACACACACGCGCCCATCCCCCACCCAGTCATATCAGCTAGCTAAGAAATACCCTTGTCAAATAATAAATGTCCGCATATCATTATAAATACATTCGGGTATTATTTTACCAACATTGGCGATGGTGTGTGACCAGTATAGTGAATAAAAGTACAAAGATTCACTTACTTAAATATCCGGAGCAACACAAGGGCGCCTCTCTGCTGAGCTGCCTGTGTGGAATTTCCTCCTCCTCGACTATTTTTTAAAATAGAGCCGCAACAAAGCGTTATAAGCCTGCTTTGAACAGACGAATAGCGAGTTAAATTCCCATATAAGCGTCCGGTTCTGTTTACATCGGTGTAGATATGAATACAACCTTTAAAAAATGTATATTTAACAGCGATTGAGGTACATTGTGGGGCTGTTTGCTAGTGGAGAAAGCCAAACGGTTCAGGACCAGCCAACGGCTTCAGACACTCAAACACCGAGGAGGTGACCTTCCAGGCGGAAATGGGGGAGGCCTGCGCGGCTGTCTCTGCAGCTCTGTTGAAACTAAAGCGGTAACGCAGACATAAAACCAGAATGGCTGCTAGTTCGAGTTTTATCGTTGTTTGCTGCAGAGAGGCGACAATATTTCTTATCCGATCCATAATCTTTCCTACATATGCCTAATGTGTAACTATAAGTTATGATACGTAGAGACATAATATCTTATAAACAAGGGACTTACCCTGATATATACATTTTAAAAAATGTTAATTTTTTAAAGACGAGGAAGCAGTGAAGAGGTGTAAAACCTTATCGTGCAGTCACTAGCTGTCTTGCTCATTCAGATATTGATATAATTATTGTGAAATGTTGTTGTTGTTGTTGTTGTTGTTGTTGTTGTTGTTGTTAAAGAAACCAAGAGCATTTTCCTGATTCAGTTGTATGTTTTTATACTTAATATGTATCTACTTTCAAGATATTTATATTTGTTTAATGCTGGAGTTGTATTTGTGGTTATTAATAGCATAGTTATTGCATTCTTTTATTACATTGTTAATTATACACATCACCGGTAATGGTAAGAATAAGCATGAAAATGTTTTATAGGCTCTAGAATGAACACTGAGCATAATTCCTAATCTATGAACCATATGTGTTCAAGAGTACACATGGATTCCTTTTATTTTTAAATAGATAACTGGAGTTTTTTTTTTCAGTGTTTTTGAGCTACGGTGAGGTTTAGCTACAGACTAGCTTACACTGTGTTTTCAACACTTACTGAATTTGATGACCAGTTCTGATAATAAATGTCATTACGTGTGAAATATATATATAGCCGGAAGACCCAGGAACCAAAATCAATATGCAAAAAATACCTTCTGTGGAATCAAAAACAAATACTATGAACATAATTTCAAGGAATGAGTACCATGGCAGTATGTTCTGCAGTAATAACTTACTGCAGTTACTTGGGTCTTCAGTGGGTAAATAATCATCAATGATCATCAATTTAATTTAATTAATTTAAGGAGATTTCATTAAATATGTTATTTTGCAAATTTTCATACATTGAATCTTTAATTTAACTCATAATCTACTTACCAGACCCCCTATCCTAATAAAGTATCTATCTATTCTGTTATTGATTGTTTTGTTTAAATAAACAAACTCTTTTGTCACTGTAGTCATGCAGACATTGCGAGAAGTTGCAGGCTTCCTTCAGACTAGATACCGAGGGCAACGGCACAAAGCAACGTCTTAACCACCGGGACGGAGGCAGCCATCTGGCCTTGCCCAGCAGGGCCACTGGTCCACACTACATTCAGCAGAGGAGAAGCAGACGCAGGCAGCATGAGGAGCGATTGTTGGCGCGGGACACAAAAGAGCGTCCTGTGTAGGTGCTGAGAACAATGTCCCCGAGAGAGGCCAGGTCCGCGGAGCAGCAGGGGGGACCGGCCCAGCAGCAAACCGCACGCTCCCGAGGAAGACTCTGTCTTTGGCGGCTTCGTCCATAACAGCATTGTTTAATGTGTGTGTATTTGAGTGTGTACAAAGTGCATATCTGAATACCCATCTGCAATGTGTTTAATAAGAGCAACCAAACAAAAGACACACACACACACACACACACACACACACACACACACACACCCCCCACGACTTCCTATGCTGCCCTGGCTTTGTCTGCTTGGTTTCTGATTGTTCACTTTGGTGTTATATAATTAGAATAATGTATATTGATATAATTAGAATAATGTATATTTATATAACCAGCCACTCATTATATCAGGTCCTCAGTCTGTGTGTTAGAAGGAAACAGGACCCTGTGTCTCCAGGACTCATGGAAGCTGTTCATTATTGCTTAGGCATGTCACGTGCTACCAAATATTTATCATTGCTTGTACTGAGAAGGAACGCAGGTCATTCCAAGCAGAGATCAGATGTAACATGGTTATTCAGCCATGTTAAGTTATCCCTCATATGTTTGGGATGGTGTTAATTACTATAATACATGCATTTCTAAATTCAGAATGTTTACCATAGTATTAATCAAAAATCTGAAAAAAATTACCATAATATTATATGCATTAAATAATGTAGAATATTTTATTTAAAAAATAATATATTGTGTACAAGTTTGACTATTAACACTGAATAAACATTTATTTGACTTTGACTGATGTTTTATTCATAGGAAATTTATTTATAGGAAAATAATTAATTCCTATAATTACCTAGTAATTGAGTATGTGAAGCTCCGATTCCTGAATCTGCAAATAAAGTAAGCAAATAAAAAGTAAATAAACACAAATATGATTCTGACTAATATTCTGTGACATTGTTGCCAGTTTTGGACACTGTCCAAGTGCAAAATGCACCCACGGTGCTCAGAACGCGATGGATGGTGTTGAGGTGGCTGGATTAGGTGGACTGTTCTGCAGGTCTCACTAAGCACTATCAGTGAAGCCATGTGTGTCGGGGGAAGGGCGGAATATCTTCTGTAGTCTGGTGTTTTTTCCACTGTCTGACTCAGGCCCCGTGTGGTTTTGGCAGACACCAAGAGGCATTTCCTGTTGAAAGAATTTATGTAATTCACAATTTTTCAGTCCCATTTTCCCCCAACCAATTTTCTTCCAAACCACCACACCCTATAAACTATGCACATTATCCTCACAGCTCCATACATCTGTGCAGTGAAATATTTCCACAATTAGACTGAGATATATTCTTCCACACTTCCCCTCTTGATTATAGTGGCACTCCTGGCTATTCCAACGGAGCTTTCACTGGGGAAAGCAAAACGAATATTGTGAAGTATTGAAGCGCTGGGTAGCTTCAGCTCCTGTCTGGAGCAATGAGGCAGGATCCCACCCCTCCCCCACACCAGCTTGTAAACTAATTTTTGCCTGGCTGGGCACACGCTGCAATAGATAGATTCCACCCCACCCCCTATCCTTTGCTCAGTCATTCAGACTTGGAAAGTCAATAACAAGCTGACATCATCATTGGTTTGTATATTACACTGCTGCTTGCATAGCCACTATATAAGGAGAACCATAAAAGTGCACCTTAGTTTAAGGTAGAGATACAATCACAAAATGGTGACATGTAAAGACTGGTGTTTAGCAGGGAGTGTATCAGTCGAATGAGAGGAGCTGTGTTTGATCTCAGTCCCCTGGTTCCTGACCTTCGCATGGTCACGTGTGGTGTCAGTTTGACAGGTCTCATAATCCTGTGACGGCCAGAGAGCCTCTGGGTGTTAGATCAGCCCATTGTAAAGAAAATGTACGTTGTATAGTATAAACAAGTACCTTTGCCTTTTAAGATACACAATGTCATTGTTTGACGGGTTAGTCTTACTGGCAATGGATGTGCAACGCTTAAAACCTTGCAAACTGTATTTTTTATAATCATGTTGCAATTTGATGGTATGTAATTAATAATAGAATTAAATGTTTGTACTGAAATCTGCATGACATCAACCAATGTCATCAACAAATGACACGTCATAGCTGAGTAAAGCTATGTCTTCTGTTTTCTTATTCACCAGACAATTGATTTTCCTACTCTAATCGATAAAGGCTTAACAGACACTGTTTGTCTTATGTTAAAGATTTCATTGGCTGTTAAGATGTTTCCAGTGCATCAACCAAATCTGGGTAAATTGTCAAAGTGGGATTTAAGATGACCATTAGGGGTGCTACCATGAACAATGGTGGAGGTTTGAGAACACAGTTGTACACTATAGATGAATGACATTGCAATTGTGTTTTTAGGTCAAAGTTCAGCAGTTCCTGGCAGAATGTTTGCAAAGGCAACAAAATTAGGAAGATTCAACACAAACAGTGGAACTGGTTTATGGAAGGTCAAGTGCAAAAGAATATTCAACAATGCATTGATTTTCATTCAGATCCAAGTTATATCTGTGCACAATGCGTTGTTAGCACAATATTCAAATGAATACAAACACTAAGCTATATGTCAATATGTGAATAATGAGAGCTTTTCCTCCCAGTCACAGCGTTCAGGGTCTTTTGATCTGTTCTTGGAGCCTTAAGGACTGGTGATCTTAAGGTGGATGGCTTCCTTTGGCTTCCCGTTCAGGAAAACCATCCAGATGGAATAGAAATCTGGCATAGTTTTTTCCATCCCTGCTCGGAGGTCTAGAGCTCATTACAGCATGTTAGCACAGGCTTTTGGTCGTATGATGGTAGGTCTACCATATCTTCAATTACACAGTGCTAATGGTCAAGGATGCACAGTATGGATGAGGATTTACAGGGAAGGTATTAAATAATAATAATAATAATAATAATAATAATAATAATAATAACAACAGTAACAATAATAATAATAATAATGATAATAATAATGCTCCTGTCCAGCACCTACTGTTGGTGCCTTCAGCTTTGATCTTCTGTATTTCCTCCGTTCTCCGTCTCTGATCATCCATTAAATGTCTCTGGAAACCTGTTCGTCATTAGATGAGATTTATTGTAAATAAAACTCTTTAGATATCAGAGGGGAGGAAGGTAAACCAACATTGTAGATATAGAATGTACGCTTTAGCTCCATTGCTTGCCCCCGTTGGGGGGTGGTGAATGTAAGTTGTCGAGGGGGGAGGGGTGGCGAACGTAAAATGGACACAAATTAAGTGTTATATCGCAATCTATCGATCGCCGGTGGTTGGCGCCAGAGCGAACTAGTAACTCATTGAATCATAGATGTAGATCAGAGGTAAATAAACTAGATTTTTTTTTTTCGGCGTGAGATATCGGAAGTGTGGCGTGAGAGCGTGTGAAGACGGTCAAATGCGTGTGTCTCACGCTCAATGCGTGAGAGTTGGCAACCCTGCAGCCACGCAGTTGGTCAGTCCTGTGGTCATAAAGGCACCAGATCCACCAGATCTGTACAAAGCTGAGAGCTGCCCTTGCACGTAAATGTGATCCAACATGGCTTATTTCTCCTGGTCCATGGTAGACACACATGTTTAACAGAATTCCAGTCAATTAGGCACAGTGGGGCTCGACATTCCAGTTTTGGGGATTGTTTTCTTAGTCCGGCAGTAGGCACAGGAATTTTACCCTCTCAGCCACACCTTAGCTGGAGAGGTTAATATATCAAGAAGCCCCAGAGCAGACGGTGGAACACCTGTTTAGGGGTTTATTTAATCCTTTGCAGTAAGGGAAAAGCAAAAGGGTTTGCTCTCTCTCTCTCTCTCTCTCTCTCTCTCTCTCTCTCTCTCTCTCTCTCTCTCTCTCTCTCTGTCTCTTGTCCTGTTTGGAGGAACCTGAATTGCTGTGGTGTTACATCCTCTCCCAAATGTTTTGATCTTACTGCTAATCGCTCTTCAAAGCCCACTGCAGAGTCCACTGTAAAGAGTGGGGAGGTGCTAAACAGTAGTGTTGGCTCATAGTCAGGAGAAAACACATTTGTGTCCTGCTGTTTCTAAAAGTATTGTGAAATTTGCAGTAGTGGAAGAGAAGGAATCGACTGACCAAAAGGAAACAACTCATCTGCATGTGCTAGTAAACAGCTGATCACAGATCAGCAAACCTCTAGCCTTGATTTCCAGGTGATAGGCTTGCGGGGATCCACTGTGCTTCTGAAGTGTGGAATTTCACTGGGCACCAGTACTGCAAAAATTACAAAACATCTTTCCACTAATATCCAGGTTTCAAGGATATAGCCAGTTTGAGTCATTGATTTAGGATAAATATTGGTAATTCCTCTACTGGCCTGGGCAAATTTCTAATAAACATGTAAATTGCTTATGTAATGAGTGACATCACTGATGGAAAAAAATATGAAGACAAGCCTGGTTTTGCCAACCAAATGGACATTTTATCCCAGGATTATAATCGTATTTGCACCAATCTACTGGATTCATTTTAAAATGAAATCTGCATTTCATGTTCTGTTCTAAATATCTAACAAGAAGAAATAATTTCCAAGAATCCCTATTCAGTAGGAATAAACTAAATGCCATAAAACCCTTGGTCATGGTTTTACAGGGTAACCACAGGCAAAGCATCGCTGCAAGTAATAAGTCAACATACCCAGGAGGAACTGGGCCAACTTAAAATTCGACATCCAGTTCCATTCATCCATAGAATATACATATAAAGGTGCTGCGGAATACATGTGGCACTGCTAGCAGCTGGTGGAAAGGGAACGCAGGTTTGGATGTCAGACCTGTATGCTATACGTTCAAGGAAGCGAATCAGGGAAGAGACTTGTAGATCGAACCCACAGAGCTCTGCTTATGTAACAAATAACATCTGCCTGGACACACGTAAAGCCCTGTCCACAGGAGTGACACTGCAGAAACTACATGCTAGGTGGGATGGAGAGGTGAGGCTGCTGAAGGCACCATCACTGCTGCTGCTGTTGGTGTTTGAAAGAGAATATGGAGGCTGGTGGGTGGAGGGGCCTCTTATTTCCCCAGATCCCATCAGCCCAGAAGAGGGCAGAGGGTCACTTTCCATCCTTGCCTATCAGGATGGAGATGGAAGATTGAAAGGGAGTACACTTCTGGCAGACTGCCAAGGCAGACCGGTATAATGAGAAGTAGTGTCTCTGGTCAGAGAGAGCAGGAGAGTGCCCACAGGCCTGCGAGCTTTGCCTAGTGCGAATCATTACGGCCAGACTTTCAACGTTTTACACAGTACACTTATTCAAGTTAATTGTGCTAGTTAAACAATACAGACTCAAGTCTACAGTGCAGTCTGTAATTATTGGGACAGTGCCACAGATTCAAGTCTTACAGTGCAGTCTGTAATTATTGGGACAGGGCCACAGATTCAAGTCTACAGGGCAGTCTGTAATTACCGGGCCAGTGACATAGAATCAAGTCCACAGAGCAGTCTGTAATTATTGAGATAGGGATACTGATTTTGTGGCTTTGTCTCTATTCATCAGCACATGTGTTTCAATGCTCATTTGAGAGCGAACAAAACAAATACAGTGGATCTATGTGACCTTGGACAGTGGATCTATGTGACCTTGGACAGTGGATCTATGTGACCTTGGCATCTGGAGGTTATTGATGTTGTCTCCACAGAGTTTTTAATGCCAGTGAAAAAGCTCAGCATATGCCTAAATTTCAAGACAACCCAAGCAGAAATAGAGTTAAAACATGAGCTGTGCCCCATGTCATCTGTTAGGTACACGGGAGAGGTGAAGTACAAACACACCAGTGACCTTGGCAGTAGGAAATAACTGGGTCGACTACAGAAAACCAACACAACAGATGAACAATGGATACTTTCAGTCATGCAGAGAAAAACAGTTTCAGTTTGCTAGAAAAAATATGACCTCACCTGTTCATAAGAGTTTGTTCCAGGACAACCATGAACAGGTGAGATGAGGATTAGCCTGGTCCAGGCAGAGGGTACGAGGAAGCATTGGTCACGTATGTTCCAGAGCAGGCCTCCTGTGACACGGGCACGTGTGCACGCCAATGACACTGGTCACATGTTTTCACAGCTGAACTGCACTGATCCAACTAAATCCACAAACACTACATCAAATCAAATCCACAAACACTACATCTAACCAAATACTCAAACACTACATCTAACCAAATACTCAAACACTACATCTAACCAAATACTCAAACACTACATAAAATCAAATCCACAAACACTACATCTAACCAAATCCACAAACACTACATCCAACCAAATCTACAAACACTACATCCAAACAAATCTACAAACACTACATCTAACCAAATACATGAACGCTCAAATCTTAGACTTTCCTTAGACACTTGAACAATTAGACACAGCAGAGACCTTTAAAATATGATCATATTTATCTATTTTAAATTAAATGGAGTGCCTTGATGTATATTCTATGATGTCAAAAAACAAAGTTTAAACATAAGATTTTACTAATTCTAGCTGGGATTCTCTTACTACGCACTTGTCATTAAGTAAGAATGGCCATTAGCACATATACTGTTTGCTGAAGCAGTAACCTCAGGCTGGAGTGTTAAATTTAGGTCTCCAGATTACAGCGCTCATATTCAATTGTGTCATGCAAGATGGAGGGAGAGGGATGTAATTAATTTCATAGCTGAATGATCTAAATTACCCTCTGTTTGTACACTCAACATTCAGGGCTAGAAAAATAATCCCTGATAAACACTCCCTATTTTGAATTTGGAACGAATTGAATTCTACTGATACTGAGAGAGGTGCTAGACCTTAAATACAGAGGCAAACCTTCATCTTGAGGGTGTCAGGCATTTGCAGTCATCTTGTGTAAACTGAAAGTAGCAGCAACATAACTGTTCTTAGACCACACAGGTTTCTACGGTGACCTAGTTTGGCATGAACTAAGACAGAGCGTGGGGGTTCTCCCCAACCCCCCCCCCCCCCCCCCCCCCCCCAAAAAAAAAAAAAACTGATGCTTTCACTCTGAAGCTAACGGAGCAAAGCCTGTGAACGAAATACTGACATTCAGAAGAGTGGAAAACATCTTAACCTATACCTATGGCTGTGTGATCAGTGTTACGCCAAAATCCTATACCACAGTAATGAAAGAACACATGTACTATATCAGAGTGTAACCTATACATAGCGCGTCTAGACTATATAATGGATAATCAAAGAAATATGAACTTTATCTGCAGTTTGACATTTTAGTGAGATAGAAAGCAGTCTTAGCCCAATCCTGTAAAATTGTTTATTGAACCTGCCAGTCTGCCAGTCTCTGTTTCTGTTGTGTAATTTGATGTAGTCCTATGCATAGCAGAACCATAGGCCCGTTCTGCTTTCTCACCCCTTGTAAAACTGGGAGTTAAATTCTTCAAAATGGCCTGCAGATGAACGTGAATGTGTGTTTTTAGGGTATGGGGCCACAACTGAAGGACAAGATTTCACATTACACACGTTCACTCCTGCAAGCTCACTCCTGCATACGCACTCCTCCTCTTTCCTGTTCCTCCATGTCCAGTGTGTGTCCAGAAGCACCGAGGACAGATAAACGTAAAACACAGCCGACATGCCGTCGTCATTTGCTCCCTCTGTCCACCCTCATGCTGATCTAAAGCAGAAAGCCTGATTTACTTCCGCTGATGTACTTCCTCCCCAGAACCCTGGGATACGGGGTGTCCTTTCTCAGCACGCAGGAGATCAGAGCGGACCAACCAGCGTCTTGCTAGGCTAGAATGTGTGGACATCAAATATGTGCTGCTGACAGCCTTTCAAATGTCAATATCTCTTCTCAAGCTTTTTGGCAAACAGAGAAAAAAAAACTGTGGACAATAAATAAATAAATAAAAGTCAAGCATGAAAGTCTGAATTTTAAAAAGGAGACCTAGCTGGAGAGAGTGTCCTGTTGACTGACCAGAGCCAATCAGTCAATCAGCTGCCTGGTGTGATCTTCATGTCTTCATATTCGTCTTATGCAATTTCTTATAGTTCAACACGGGTTTGGTTCTGTCCTGCCGCTGCATGAATAATAGATAGAGACTTCTGCCCTGATTCAGTCAAGATAGGCGGCAGGATAAAAATACACAGCAGGGTTCATGTATCATACAGGCATAAACAAAAGAGAAGGTATCTGTTCACACACCACTGCCTCAGATGGACATGACAGACTCTGTGGGGTCTGGGTGTGCACGGGGCCACATGCCCTCCATGACCCCCCCCCCCCCCCCCACCCCCACTGCCCTGAATGGAAAGGCTAGGACTGAAGACAACAGATCTGTTCAGGAGGAACCAAGTCCAATTACAACGTTCCAATCATTGGTCTCGTTCTAGAATCACAGGCACAGACTACACATACATCTGGACAACATTTGGCCTTCACTGGCCTCGTACGCTTCTCCTGATGTTACGCCAAACTACTGTATGGCTGATATCCTGCTAACCAGCGTTTGCTTGGCTCAGAGAGTGCACATCGTGATCTCAGAGGCTTTGCCATCAGAAGCACGAAAGGTCTCCAGGTTTGTTCTAGTACTTTGGTTTGTCTGAGTGTGCTAAAGTTGTGCGGAATAGACAAACTAACAAAATAGTACATTATGTATTTGACCAAATTAAATACCAGGCCTCCACATTTATTACGTACTTTCAACATTTTGTTACAGAAGCTCATTTATGGTAAATGTCTTTTGACAGGAAAGACCTCAGACAAAAGGTTCCTTTCTCTAGACTAGAACCACAAGAACCTAGTGCAGAAATCGGCCGCTGGGCTGAAAACACTGGCAGAGCCTTGGAGTTCACGCCGGGGCGGAGGGAGATCAGGCAGGCGAGCTGTCTTCCTGCGCAGTGCTGTGAGAGGGTGAACCCTCAGGGAGAGGGAGGATTGGGCCTGTGATGCTTCTAGCCTTCCATTTCCGCCCTGGGGTCACAGCATTTCCACCTAATTACACTCCAGTGCAGCGTGAATCTGTTGTCACACTCTTCTACTGAGTGTGTTCTCTTTCTCTTCCCCGTGTTTTTGGTCTCCTTTCTCTTAGTTGACAGAAAAGATGGATGAGTGGAGGAACCAGTGAGATTCTGTTTTGCAGGCAGTTCAGGGATGATAAATACTGGTTACTGCTTTATTCTCTGTGCAAGAGCACACAGAGCACAGAGCGATCACGTGCGATCTCAGAAACGCTGATGCACACTGAATTACAAGGAGAATATTAAGTTAAAAAATATAAAATATAAATATAGTTATTTTACTCTCTGATTATTTGTGGCTAATTTGCAGTGTGTGATTGCTGGAAATGGTAGATCCTCGTGTGTTTGAACCTGGATCTGCGCATATTCGCAGAAGGAGGCCAATCACTTTGATTTATGCTAATAACAGACTCTAGCAGCACTGGATTCGCCCTTCTCAAAAATCAAAGACCCCGATGCTGCTTCACCATCTTTCTGGAAGTGTCTGTCTGACAAAGCTGCTGGGTTGTGGAGTGGAACAAAATAATATGTGCCAAATTCCCTTTGGCCTGAAGTAAAATTTGAAAGAGCAGCTCTGTCTCTCTCTCTCTTTAGCTCTCTCTCTCTCTCTCTCTCTCTCTATTTCTATCTCTATCTCACTCTATCCAGCTTTGTCTGCCTTTCTCTTTGTGTGTTTGTAAGTAATTTACTTCTCTTGCAACAAGGTAAATGCAGAAAAAAAAGTATGATAGAATGAAAGAGAATGTGTTGTCCATCTAGAAACTGTTGCCCAGTGTTCACAGAGTGCCGGACTACCGTATTCTTGCTGTCCTGGTACTACAGAAATGCCTTCAGTTGAAGCTTTTCCATCAAACCACCACATATGTGGTGGAAATGCAATTTAAGAAAAAAGATTGGCTTTTTTTTTGGTGAGCTGACTGCAGGGTTCCGGCCCAGTGGAACGAACAGTATGAGTGAAGCACAGAATGAGTGAAGCAGTGAGCCTCTCTCCCCTCTCCCCTCTATACAGTGAGCCTGCTTCTCTCCCCTCTCCCCTCTATACAGTGAGCCTGCTTCACTCACCTCTATACAGAGAATCTGCTACTCTCCCCTCTATACAGTGAGCCTGCTTCTCGCCCCTCTCCTCTCTATACAGTGAGCCTGCTTCTCTCCCCTATATACAGTGAACCTGCTTCACTCCCCTCTATACAGTGAACCTGCTTCTCTCCCCTCTGTACAGTGAGCCTGCTTCACTCCCCTCTATACAGTGAACCTGCTTCTCTCCCCTCTGTACAGTGAGCCTGCTTCACTCCCCTCTATACAGTGAGCCTGCTTCTCGCCCCTCTCCCCTCTATACAGTGAGCCTGCTTCTCTCCCCTCTATACAGTGAGCCTGCTTCTCGCCCCTCTCCCCTCTATACAGTGAGCCTGCTTCACTCCCCTCTATACAGTGAACCTGCTTCTCTCCCCTCTGTACAGTGAGCCTGCTTCACTCCCCTCTATACAGTGAGCCTGCTTCACTCCCCTCTATATAGAGAACCTGCTACTCTCCCCTCTATACAGTGAGCCTGCTTCACTCCCCTCTATACAGTGAGCCTGCTTCTCTCCCCTCTATACAGTGAGCCTGCTTCTCTCCCCTCTATACAGTGAGCCTGCTTCACTCCCCTCTATACAGTGAGCCTGCTTCTCTCCCCTCTATACAGAGAACCGGCTACTCTCCCCTCTATACAGAGAATCTGCTACTCTCCCCTCTATACAGTGAGCCTGCTTCACTCCCCTCTATACAGTGAGCCTGCTTCTCTCCCCTCTATACAGTGAGCCTGCTTCTCTCCCCTCTATACAGTGAGCCTGCTTCACTCCCCTCTATACAGTGAGCCTGCTTCTCTCCCCTCTATACAGAGAACCGGCTACTCTCCCCTCTATACAGAGAATCTGCTACTCTCCCCTCTATACAGTAAGCCTGCTTCACTCCCCTCTATACAGTGAGCCTGCTTCTCTCCCCTCTATACAGTGAGCCTGCTTCACTCACCTCTATACAGAGAATCTGCTACTCTCCCCTCTATACAGTGAGCCTGCTTCACTCCCCTCTATACAGTGAACCTGCTTCACTCCCCTCTATACAGTGAGCCTGCTTCACTCCTCTCTATACAGTGAACCTGCTTCACTCCCCTCTATACAGTGAACCTGCTTCACTCCCCTCTATACAGTGAGCCTGCTTCTCTCCCCTCTATACAGTGAGCCTGCTTCACTCCCCTCTAAACAGTGAGCCTGCTTCACTCCCCTCTATACAGTGAGCCTGCTTCACTCCCCTCTATACAGTGAGCCTGCTTCACTCCCCTCTATACAGTGAGCCTGCTTCACTCCCCTCTATACAGTGAACAACTGTATATGCTGTATATGTTTATGCAACTTGTCTGTTTATTTATTATTATTATTTTATATTTATTATTTATTTTTCTCTGTCATTCTTTTGGTGATCTTCCCCTGTTATGATCCCCTGTTAAGACTCTGTTATGATGAAGACTCTTATGATGAAGACTCTGATTTGATGAAGGCCCTGTTATGATGAAGAGTCTGTTATGGTGATGACCCTGTATCGAAGTTGGCTATGGCATTACAGGAAAACAAAGATGAGCGTGTGTAACAGCCAGCTGACTGAGATGGATGATTAGAGCAGCACACACACATCTGAGGGGAAAGTGCAGGACCTAATGGATTAAAGAGATTTTTTTTCAGACACTCATGGTGGACAGCGTAACTGGTTTGCCTCCTCTGCATTGCCATAAGGAGATGAGTGTAGTCACAGAATTGGCTCTCCTGTGATGAGCAGCATATTTAAAACGCTAAAATAAAAAAGACATCTTCCTGGAACAGTTAAAGTACTGTAAAGCAAATGTGGAGGCCTTTGTTTATTTAAGCAAGTTTAGCAATGTTTCCATGGTCCTGCAGGAGCTATGACATCAACAGATGAGGTCAACAGATGGGTTTCTGTTTTCACTAGCACCCTGACCCTTTACATGGAAGAGGATTTCTTAATAACTGGCCTACCTGGCTCACAGATTGCCCTTTGAATGCAACATACTATGATCCTACCTCACTACTGTAGGCTGATTAGCTTCACAGGCAGCTAATTCCCACAGTAAAATGAGCTTTCCTCAGAAATCTTTACTAAAAGGTTGATTATAAAACTGTAACATTCAAATAATGAACACATCATGACGAGGGGGAATAAACCAAACCGAAATATAAACAAAATGCACATATGTGCAGAAGACTGTGAAAATCTAGGAGAGTCTTTCTGGCCCTGACGAAGAGGGCGGGATCTGTTAAAAGATTCTACTGCTGTTTTCTGCAGGAGTCCTGAATTATGAAAATATTTAATCATGATGATGATCAGGGAATCACAGCGTGTCTCTTTATTGTTCAGAATTTTATGCCATGCTGAATATATCATTCACTCTATAAACAATATACACAATAAACAATATACCATTAATTCTATAAACAATATACACAATAAACAATATACTATTCACTCGATAAACAATATACACAATAAACAATGTACCATTCACTCTATAAACAAACAGAAAGTGACGTATTTTGTAGCTTTTGTTCTGTAATCATGCATATTGGATTTTCAATGGAACATTGAATGTGAATGAATACTAGAGGGAAATGTGATTTTAGGGTAGTTATATCTTCACCGTATCATTAAAAAATATTGTATACACAATGATGTTACTATTTACTCATTTCAGAAGACCATACATAACAACATATTGTTGTTCCTTTGTTGCATGGCATATTCTGTATCTGCCTGTATCTCTGATGTCATGTCCTGTATCTTTTTGTATCTCTGATGTCATATCCCGTATCTGCCTGTATCCCTGTGATGTCATATCTTCAGCAGAGGGCAGTGGGCCAGTTCCTCTGACCACTGCACACATCAGCTGGTGTGCTCTGTATCATAAGCAGTTCTTCCTTTATTCTCCACACTTTCTTCCGTCCATCACTCCATTGTGCATCTAGTCTCTTATTGCATCTGTTTATAAAACTTTGTCCTAGAAATCCAAAGGCTTTTAAAGCAAGCATTTTTTTATCACACTGTAACCTCACCTGTCTGTTTCTGAGACTCATGAGAGAATTGTGTTTTGTAGTAAACATCTAGTAAGATTCATTTACTCTTCTATTTATGAGTCACATCTCAAAAGCTTCTCTTCATGATTCAGGGTGTTGTTATGTGTGACGTTCGGGGTGGAGTGAAGGACGAGACACAGAATCCCTGGCTTAGGACAGACGTCACTTTTATTTTTACTGATATTGCGCAATAGCGCACGTAGAACATATAAACGGACACGGCAACGTGTAGACTGTAGACAACGACGAGCACAGGACACTGCGCGAGCGCACATTAAATAGACAAACCACATTAGCCCCACGTGATTACGAGACGAGCCACAGGTGAGACAGATTATCACAAGACACAACCACAACCACACAGATCCACAGACGCAGACAAGTACACATGGACAACGTAAAGACACGCCCAAAAGGGAGGGGCCGGGGTCCTCAACGTGACAGTATGTCCAACTTTGTCATCTGTGGGCTGTCAGGTATCTTGCTATAGCTAAGCTCACCTGAACATCATTATAATGTTAAAATTATTATAAAGTTTGCACTATATTAACACACACATATACATCATCATGTATCACAACACCACAGGATCAGTAAGAAAACTAAAATATGAATATTAGAGGTTTGATTAGAAACATGGTTGGCGTATTTATGATCTTGACTTGTGTCTCTACCTCGGTAGGTCTCAGTGCGAGATTCCTGCCTGTGGGGACCATACTGGACATGTCCCCATTTGTGCCTAATGACTCCTCATTACTGCTTTTAGAAACTCTATATTGGTCTGCTGTTTCTATGGTGACATTCATAAATGCAAGGAGTAGGAGAAGGATCTCCAGGGAACATGTTGTGGTTAGATGCTCCAGGCTGGTCAGTTTTTCATTATGTGAAGAAGGAGGTTCTGTGCTAAGGAGGTCCTGGGCTCAGAAGGTTCTGGGCGGGTAAGAGTATGACGAGTAGGGGGTGGGGAGGTTTCTTTTCAAGGGGGTCTGGAATCATGCTGAGGAAACCTGATGTAGACTTTCCAGTCACTGAGTCCTTGACATTTCCCAGAAATACAATAGTAATAACACACACACACACACACACACACACACACACACACACGTGCACTCACACACACACTGATGTCCAAAAACTGCACAATTGGGTAACAGCCCTGCCTTCAATTATTGCATTACAGAGAGTGAGAAGAGAGTAGCATTATGGGATATGCATTATGGGACATTAAGAGAGGCTTGTTCACCCAAACCTTTGGTTCTGATCCTGTGACCAGGTCTCTAATTATGAGCACACACAGGGCCACCCAACAGCATATTCTCATGACAGCCCATGGCGTGTCCAGTAACTCATACATGTTCAGTGCCTCGTATGTGTTCAATGACTCATACGTGTTTTCTACTCTGCCGTGTTCAGTGATTCGTTTGTGTTCAGTGACTCATATGTGTTGTATTCTCTGCCATGACCCCAGCACCCAATACAAGCATACACGTTTCTATGAGGTTATATGAGGTCTAAGGCATCAGAATGAGTGAGTCCATGTGCAGGTTGTCACATTTAATGGGCAGAGTCCCTCCAGTCCCTCAAAACAGCACATGCGCCTTTGTTTGTGGATGGGGGTTGTTAGGGGATACTGGGAATCTGCTTCCTGCTCCACATTGGCAACGTCCAGTAAGATGTAAACTCATTATTGCCCTCTGATGAACCGTTGCGTCTACGACGGGCTGAAAGCTCCCAGAATCCCTGCTGCCATTTTCCCGCTAATCCATTCTGACGGATTTGACATTCCCAGATTGCTCTGTCTTTGCAGTCTGCTGCCAGTCGGAGTGATTAGTGAGAGGAGAGACCTGCCTGACATCAATGCGATAAGGCATCTTTGAGTCAAAGAACACGAACGCCTAGCACTTGTAGGAGCATGAATTAGAGCACCGTATAAAATACAGCACTGTAAATGCCTAAACAAGGGGAAATTATTCTGATGGTTGCACGCATATCATCTGTTTAGGTTATAAAATAAGTTCTATTTTGGCTTACATAATGAGGAAATAAATGATGCACTGCAGATTAAATTGCCTTTGCAGCAGCAGGCTGATATCAGATTTACTGGGGCTATTTTTCTCCCCCAGACATCTGTGAATGTACTGAGCAAAATGCACAAGCTTTTAAACTCTGCTATGTGATTTCTGCCTTCCCTAATGGAAGCTTAACAGTTTCTTCAGGGAAAAAAAGGGGTGTGGCCTCTTTTAAAACATGCATCCACATGCATGCTGAAATGGTGGATCTAACACACCCACACATACAGGTGGATCTAATACAGTCACCCATGCAGGTGGAGGCTAGCACACCCACCCATACAGGTGCGTAGAGGAGGCTCCAGTAGCATTAGCTCCCTGGTTATGTGCACCACTAGCTTTGGGTCTGAGTGTCCCCCTTAGCTTCTGCTGCTAAGACCTCAAGTGTAGGGCACAGGGGTGGAATCGTCCACAGGAACCGGCACCGTCTAGCAGCAATGACTCAAAACATCAGAATTTCCAGTTCACACTCCAGAGTTCTGGCTTTCGTATTCCAGCCCTCTCACTCAGCATCACCAGTCCACTGTTTCTATAACATGTCAGTGTTCTGAAGAGAATCTATATGAGCGCCTTATTTGTCTTCAGAGTTTGACATTAGCCAAAGTTGTTGGCTGTACACTGCAAAGTCACTGATGTCAGATTGACTGCTTCGGCACCGAATACTGAGGCGTGGGGGTTGGTGGTGGGTGTGTGTGTGGGTTTGTGGGTGGGGGGGGGAGTGTTGGTGTTTGTAGAAAGGTGGACGCTACTTCCTTTTTTTTTTGCGTCTGTTTTGATGTTTGCAGAAATGTCTGCCTTGTCCTGGACCTCATTTCCAGGAAACTCAGATTGTTTCAGGACAAGAACTTCCATTTTCCCCAAACCATCATGTTTGCATTTTGCTGCATAACGGTACTGACACATTATTTATACAGGCAACAGAAATGAAACTACAGTGAATGCAACACAACCAGGACTCACACAGCACAAACATGCAAGTGTTCTCAGTACTGAAACGCTGGCTTCCAAAAGACACAGGGTGCGTATGTCTTTGCCTCCAGTCAGTGTTTATATGGCGGCACATGACAGGGCGTCTTTTGTTTCGCAACAGACACAAGAGTGAAACAAGATGACGACAAATGTAACAAAATAATGACAAACTTCACGTTCCCATAGAAACACGGCAGTGAGTGCGGAAGGGCTTGGATGAAAGTGTTGCCACGGCTGCGTTTAGCTGAGATGCCCTCTCTTCATCTTCCATCATGGCTCTCTCTGAGATCATCATGGCATGTTCAAACATCTCATCAACAAATCTGGCTGCTAAGGCTCTCGGATGATAGTGTAGCTCATGGCGAGCTGATGAGGGGTTTCTGGACTCCACTGACATGTTCTGCTAATTCATCAAAGGCGGCACTATTCTGTTTGAATGTCTGGACTCCACGCTGCATTGTGTTGACACCTGGAGTGGGAATGAGCAGGTTTGGCCGTGCACATGCAGAAACAACACTGTGAACACAGGGGTAACCTGCACCTGCAGGACACTGAAGGCAGGGGTAACTGCACCTGTAGGACACTGAAGGCAGGGGTAACTGCACCTGCAGGACACTGAAGACAGGGGTAACTGCACCTGCAGGACACTGAAGGCAGGGGTAACTGCACCTGCAGGACACTGAAGACAGGGGTAACTGCACCTGCAGGACACTGAAGACAGGGGTAACTGCACCTGCAGGACACTGAAGGCAGGGGTAACTGCACCTGCAGGACACTGAAGGCAGGGGTAACTGTACCTACAGGACACTGAAGACAGGGGTAACTGTACCTGTAGGACACTGAAGGCAGGGGTAACTGTACCTGCAGGACACTGAAGGCAGGGGTAACTGCACCTGTAGGACACTGAAGACAGGGGTAACTGCACCTGCAGGACACTGAAGACAGGGGTAACTGCACCTGTAGGACACTGAAGACAGGGGTAACTGCACCTGTAGTACAATGAAGACAGGGGTAACTGCACCTGTAGGACACTGAAGACAGGGGTAACTGTACCTGCAGGACACTGAAGACAGGGGTAACTGTACCTGTAGGACACTGAAGGCAGGGGTAACTGCACCTGCAGGACACTGAAGACAGGGGTAACTGTACCTGCAGGACACTGAAGACAGGGGTAACTGCACCTGTAGGACACTGAAGACAGGGGTAACTGTACCTACAGGACACTGAAGACAGGGGTAACTGTACCTGCAGGACAATGAAGACAGGGGTAACTGTACCTGCAGGACAATGAAGACAGGGGTAACTACCTGCAGGACACTGAAGACAGGGGTAACTGTATCTGTAGGACACTGAAGACAGGGCTAACTGTACCTGCAGGACACTGAAGACAGGGGTAACTGCACCTGCAGGACACTGAAGGCAGGGGTAACTGTACCTGTAGGACACTGAAGACAGGGGTAAATGTACCTGCAGGACACTGAAGGCAGGGGTAGCTGTACCTGCAGGACTGTGAGGTCAGGAGGTAAGGCAACAGTTTAGAAAAACCCTTAACAGAGGTGACAGGATTGAGCATGTATAATCGCTTCCACCTCAAAATAAACCTGCCGTAATCTGACTTAAAGTGTCTTAATGTCTTAAACTGTCGTCAAAGTGCAGTGAAAACTGACTGCACTCTATCTGTTGACATGCACAATTCATCACCTCCCCTTTCTCCCTTTATCACCGATCAATAATATAGATCTATGTTATAGATCACTGCCCTTTACCCATTCATCACTGGTCAGAGTCTGACTAACGTCCCATTGCTGACTGGGTACCTGATGGGGCATTCTCGAACCTGTAGGGGTGTTGGTAGTGGTCATGGTAGTGGCTCGGGTGTGGGTGTTGTATTGGTCCATGTTTACCAGGTCCACCGTGGCACTGGTTCCGGTGTGGAGATGGTTCACCATCCAGGAATATACAGCTGCCATCAGTGTAGGCTCTGTGAGGGGAGTATGTATGTCCCTCTCTCTCTCTCTATATATATATATATATATATATTCTATATATATATATGTGTGTGTGTGTGTGTGTGTGTGTGTGTGTGTGTGTGTGTGTGTGTGTGTGTGTGTGTGTGTGTGTGTGTGTGTGTGTGTGTGTGTGTGTTTCCTGTGAGTGTTCATATCACACTGTTTCTTCTGTCCTGTCTTCTTCTTCCCTTCTGACATTGTTCCAGAATGATCTAAGCTGTGCCTTAGCTAGCCTGGGCTCCCTAAGGGTTATGTGCAATGACTGGAGTGATGAGCTAAATGTAGTATTTCAGAGGTGAAGAAAAGAGGAGAGACAGGTGTGTGTGTGTGTGTGTGTGTGTGTGTGTGTGTGTGTGTGTGTGTGTGTGTGTGTGTGTGTGTGTGTGTGTGTGTGTGAATGAATTACTATAATTGGAATACAGTTTGTTTAAATTATAATATTGGCATGTCAAATGTGAAGACAAAGAGCCTGTACCCTGTACTCCACACATATCTCACCACATATCACACTCACATATATACACACATTCCACACACATTCACACAGTCTCTCTCTCTCTCTCTCTCTCTCTCTCTCTCTCTCTCTCTCTATCTATCTATCTCACACACAAACACATACACATACACACACACACAAGCAAACACACACACTTCTAGCAGGTCTCCCAGTGTTTTCACACCACTAGAGACCAGTTTGTGGATAACATATTAACATTAATGGAATTTCCCTCTGAATGGACACTGTCTGAGCTCACAGATGGTTTTTCCCCAAAGCTCTTGTCAGGTTCTTCTCAAAATGTGGCTCATGCATTTTTAACCCTTACTGGAGGAGGAAACGTCACAAAAGACAGAATCTCAGAGAGCCCCAAGTACAGAGGATGAGACAAACAAGCTCAGATGAACAAAACCAAAGAACAGAAATCTGTGGACACACACACACACACACACAGACACACACACACAAACACACAATCATCTCCTGGAACAGTCCACACACACACACACACACACACACACACACACACACACACACACACACACACCAAACGCTAACACTTACACATGTGTACACACATGTACAGACACCCTGATGCATACACACATATACACACAGACATCTAAACTTCTAAAACATCTAAACAAAGACAGTACCAGTACAATCTAGTGTGCACTGAATTAAAAGCTTCCACACAGTCTCTGTGAGTTGTCTTTCAAATCAACAGCATACAACTGGACTGAATTAACACTTGACAGAAGCAACTGAGTGACCTATAGTTTTTGGTGCCAAAATGACTGTAAACAACCCTCTGTATTCATGCCTGCTGAGGTTTTTTGTTTGTTTTTGTTGTTGAATGCTTTTAACAATCTACTTCTTTATTACAGTAATGATATAATTACAGGACAAACATGCAAGATATAATATATTTCTTCAACTTTTCAATGGAGAAGGTTTATGTTGATTTTTGGCAATGAGGTGTTACCGGTTGGGTAACAGAGAGAAAAAAGATCTGATGAGTTGATTAGATTGTTGCCTCGCCCCTGTGTGCTTGCAGCCGTGAAACAGTGTAAGGGCTTTTTCTTCTGCTCCTCTCGGTGGAACCTCTGCAGTCATATCTTGGCTCCGTTCTGGCCTGGCAGGCTGTGCTGTACTGAGGTCCACACCCCCTGCCTCTCAGTCCTGCGAAGCTTTCCCACCTTCCACAGAGGCCTTTCCAAACCTGATACACGTCTGCTCACACTGCTGGTTTGGTAATAATACACCGTGTGAGTGGATTTCCACCGTCAGTGTGAGGTGTTTCTTTAAAACGTGATGACAACAGCCACTTTTGAGAAAGGCTTGAAATGTCTAACCAGGTCCTTCATGCATTAACCAGCTAGCATAACACCATTAGACAGTGTACTGTATATAAAATAATAAAATTTATTGTATATATATATCAACCATTTTAGTATGTTTTTATGTCCACAATTTAGACAATATACTGAACTCCTGATTGTAAAACATGACACTGTGCTGAGTGGTTCTCATGATGTTTAAACTCAACCCTATCTGATAATATTATGCAATCATGTGGCAACTCCAGTCCACTCTGAGATGTGAGCACCATCTCCACCCCTGACCATGGGTTGAGCACCATCCAAATAAAAGCACTGAAACCCGTTTCTCTATCCTGGGTGAAATGAATGAATCAAATGATGATTCTTTCAAAATCATGAATGATCAATAGATTCAGTCCTGAGCATAAACGGTCTAGTTACATCAGTAGTTTCACAAGTTCATCAGACAAAGGTCATGTTTACCTCTGGAAGATTAAACTGCACTGCTGTTCATAATTAACCTGCTGAACTGGCTCTGTGGGTCTGCAGTAGAGTTAGTCCTGAGACTGGTGGCTATGGTCACTGCTGAACTTGCTCTGATGGTTCAGCAGGAAGGGTGTGGTCACCAATACACCACAGTACACCACAGAACATCACAGTAGACCACAGTACACCAGAGTACACCACAATACACCACAGTACATCGCATTATATCACAGTACACCACAGTACATCGCATTACATCACAGTACACCACAGTACATCATAGTACACCACAGTAGATCACATTACATCACAGTACACCACAGTACACCAGAGTACACCGCATTATATCACAGTACACCACAGTACACCGCATTACATCACAGTACACCACATTACATCACAGTACACCACAGTACACTGCATTACATCACAGTACATCACAGTACACCACAGTACACCGCATTATCTCACAGTACACCACAGTACACCTCAGACAATTAATCCAGTCGCTCAGTCTCCTCCCCCATACACACATGTTCTGTGATTGACTTGCTATTTAGCTGCCTAGCCAAACAATGTACCGTGCAGTCTTCCAGCCACACTGATGACAGCTAAGCAGGAAGAGATTCAGAACTAGACAGGACTAGTCAAACTAAGAACTACCCAGAGTGCAGAAACAGGAAAAGTAGGTGAAGAGTAAAGTGCATGGCAGGTCAGTGGGAGGAAACCTAAGTCGACTTGATCTTAAAGACGAACGCGCTAATGCTCTGTGTGATGATCTCACGGGGTGTCAGCAGAGAGACCAGGCTATGGTGCAGAGAGAGGGGACCTGCTTACTGACAGCTGGACCTGAAACCCAGATTGACGTGTCCTTGGGTTGTGCTCATCCTAGTCTCTATTGCCCACCAGAGGGTATCTGATAATAAAAAAGATATCACAGAAAATGCAGCTTGCAGTGTGTGTGTGTGTGTGTGTGTGTGCGCGTGCGTGGGGGGGGGGGGGGGGGGTATTTGAAACAGAGGTGTCCTTCATTCCTTTAGGAAAAAAAGTATTTTACTGTATTTTGTCATGTTTGTGGAAGCTGTTAAATCAGCCTTGGCAAAACATCAGAAATCCAATGTCTCATCCCTGGAGCACCTGGTGAACACATTAATATAATACACATTTGTCTTTTTTTTTACACACAAAACAAAGTGACCTAAAAACAAAGCGCTCTCCGTTTCACACGGCAGTGGCGACATTTTGACACGGCTGGAATAAACTAGAATGTTGCTCCTGTCTCCTCCTCCACACCTCACAGCAGTGTGCCAGCCTCCCGGAGCTCACAGCGCTAATGCATCATCTATATTTTAAAACTGCGGGTGGAGAGGGGGCGGGGCATCTCGCTCTTAAAGACACAGTCTGCTCTGCGCTGACCCAGATTCCTGTCATAGTTTCTGGAAAAGACAAGACGAGCAGTGTTAATGTGCTGAGGAGCCCAGTGTAGCGCAAACACAGGAGAGCTGAACACTGAAGATGGAGCCCAGTGTAGCACAAACACAGGAGAGCTGAACACTGACGATGGAGCCCAGTGTAGCACTAACACAGGAGAGCTGAACACTGACGATGGAACCCAGTGTAGCACTAACACAGGAGAGCTGAACACTGACGATGGAGCCCAGTGTAGCACTAACACAGGAGAGCTGAACACTGACGATGGAGCCCAGTGTAGCACTAACACAGGAGAACTGAACACTGAAGATGGAGCCCAGTGTAGCACTAACACCGGAGAGCTGAACACTGAAGATGGAGCCCAGTGTAGCACTAACACAGGAGAGCTGAACACTGAAGATGGAGCCCAGTGTAGCACTAACACAGGAGAGCTGAACACTGACGATGGAGCCCAGTGTAGCACTAACACAGAAGAGCTGAACACTGACGATGGAGCCCAGTGTAGCACTAACACAGGAGAGCTGAACACTGAAGATGGAGCCCAGTGTAGCACTAACACAGGAGAACTGAACACTGAAGATGGAGCCCAGTGTAGCACTAACACAGGAGAACTGAACACTGAAGATGTTTACAACAGAGAGGCTTGTTTCCACAGCAACTTTCATTTCCTTGTGATGTATATTAGGATATGGAAGAGAAGCAAAGCCAGCGGCTTAAATGAATAAATTGGGATATTTAATCATGCTGTCCTGTTGTATAAATTAATAAATCTGAATATTTTATCAATGCTGTCCTGTTGTTTAAATTAATAAATCTGAATATTTGATCAATGCTGCCCTATCTTATAAATGTATGTTGTCATTGCAAGTGTGACATTTTCTTAGACTTTGCTTTTCTCATTTTCACATTGAACATTTTCACCATAAAATGCATTGTATTCAATCATACAATGTATACTGCACACACACATGGAAACAAACACACACACACCCATACAAGACCTGTGTTGGTCATCTTGGAGACTATTTGAGCCCTCTCAAACAAAAGACATTTAATCTTTTTGTGTAGTCAATTAATTTTTTGTTTTAATAAAAACCTCTACGTTTAAATTACAATGCTGAATATACTTGACTACATGCACAATAAACCTAATAATAAACCTAAGCTTAGGACATCAGTACAGTACAGTTAGTACAATAATGTTAGTACAATAGTGTGGTCTGAAGGACATCTTTAGTACAGTAATGTTGTCTAGAGAACACCTCTAGTACAGTAATGATGTTTGAGAGGTACTTTAGTACAGTAATGTTATCTGGAGAACATCTTTACTACAGTAATGTGGTCTGAAGAAATCTTTAGTACAGAGATGTTATCTACAGAACATCTTTAGTGCAGTAATGTGGTCTGAAGAACATCTTTAATAAAATAATGTTGTCTGGAGAACATCATTAGTACAGTAATGTTGTCTAGAGAACATATTTAGTACAATAATGTGGTCTGAAGACCATCTTTAGTACAGTAATGTGGTCTAGAGAACATCTTTAGTGCAGTAATGTGGTCTGAAGAACATCTTTAGTGCAGTAATGTGGTCTGAATAACATCAGCAGCATTTATTGTTCATTCATTTACAACTTATTAATGACACTTTTGATCCTTATTAATGAGCAATGTAACCCGGCTCAAGGGGGCACTTGCTGGAAAAATAGTTTTCAAAAAAAGTCTTGCATTTAGCCTGATTTCAAGTCTATTTCCGGTGATCCACACTCTGGAATGTGAACTTTGACTCAGGTGATCCACACTCTGGAATGTGAACTTTGACTCAGGTAATCCACACTCTGGAATGTGAACTTTGACTCAGGTAATCCACATTTTTCTATACATGTCTCGAAACAAAAACAACAAACAATCAGGTAGACAGTCCAGCAAGTTGTGTTGTGTGAGGACCATGGTGACCTTGGTGGTTGTGAAAACATTCGCTCTCCAAGAAGCTTCGAGGTCCACGAGCATGTGTTTCTGTTCTGGGCATTAGCTTCCTGCCATGCTTGTGTGACGGGCTCGTCTGCTTGATGATATCCCTTGAACCACTGAACATGACACACTGTAGTCATCCAGCTTGCTCAAAGAAGAGTACGTCACACGTCTTTGAGATGTTTCATTTTCACACCTCTACATTAGACCCATTTTTTTGTTATATAATAGATGACATGATGCCAACACCCATTCACTTTGTGAGATTGTGGTTTGAAGATAAATGTCAATGTTTTGCTTGGTGTTGTGTGGTGCTCTCTCTCTCTCTCTCTCTCTCTCTCTCTCTCTCTCTCTCTCTCTCTCTCTCTCTCTCTCTCTCTCTCTCTTGCGTGCACACAGTAAAGTGCAGGCAGGGTGACCTTAGTATGTGTAATAGCAGGTGGCCTGAAAGGCATTTCAGATACTTCATAAAAGCACTGATTGAAATAGAAAAAGTCAGCGGGTGTGCAGGGCTGTGGGGGCTGGGCGCCATGTGCTCATGTGTGTGTATGTGAGTGTGAGTGTGTGTGTATATGAGTGTGAGCGTGTGTGTATGTGAGTGTGAGTGTGTGTGTGTTCTAGCAAAAATATGCGTGTGAAGAGACAGAGTGCAAAGAGAGAGAGAGAAGGTGTGAGAGAAAGAGAGAGAGAAGGAGAGAGATGGAAATACAAGGGTTTTTTTTCCTTCCTCTGTCTCAGAACAGCCTGCATGTTTTCTCTTGCTGTGGCTGGAAAATGAGCAACAACTGATTCTGCACCATTCTACAGCAACACACACACACACACACACACACACACACACACACACACACACACACACACAGTAAGATAACACCATGATAACCCAGAGGATAACAGCCCACCACCACCCTATACTGTGCACACAGCACATGATGGTTTAGGTCACGCCTTGAGCTCCACACTGCCCCCTTCAGGCACCCTCCCTCATTCTTTCCTTCTGGCAACTGCGCTTGCTTTCCAGAGTTACCGTGGACGATATGAATCTGCCTTGGCACGCTTGAACAGGTGTTGTCTTGGTATTTTAAAAAGCAGACATATCAGCATATTGTGTGTGTGTGTGTGTGTGTGTGTGTGTGTGTGTGTGTGTGTGTGTGTGTGTGTGTGTGTGTGTGTTTGTGTGTGTGTGTTTGTGTGTGTGTGTTTGTGTGTGTGTGTGCACTGAGTACAAAAGATAATTCGTAAGCCACACACTAAAGATGTCCACATTTGGCAGCATGAAAAACAGGTGTGTATGTGCCCAGGTGTGCATGTGCCCAGGTGTTTATGTGCCCAGGTGTGTACGTGCCCAAGCGTCGGGTGAGGGCATGTAAACATAAAGTTTCATTGTTGAACATAATCCAAAATAATTTGACATGCATACACATGCAATTTTACATGAGCCTTAATGCAGTATATGTAAAGCACCCTTATATTGTTGAATTAACTGTTAAAGGGTTGATTTAACCTGCATAGTGATTTAACCTTACAGTATTGAATTCACCTGTATAGTGTTGAACGAACTCTTATAGTGTTGAATTAACCAGTATAGGGTTGCAGTTACCTGTATAGTATAGCATTAATCTGTATAGTGTTGAATTAACCATTATAGTGTTCAGTTAACCTGTGTAGTGTTGAATTAACCATTATAGTGTTGAATGAACTCTAATAGTGTTAATTTAACCTGTATAGTGTTGAATGAACTTGTATAGTGTTGCATTTACTTGTATAGTGTTGAATTTACCCTTATAGTGTTGAATAATCTGTATACTGTTGAATGACCTCTTAGTGTTCATTTGTGTCCAGCTGCTTACATAATAATTAATATGGTTATTAATTCAACACTGAGCTTTTTGGTGGACTCTACAAGTGGTAAAAAAAAATCTGTCTTCAGATCAAAGAGGACCCAGATGATGCGCTGAGAAACAGTGTCTTAGATAACACATTTCCAGTCAGTCTTTCTGCAGAGCCTGCAGTGTGGTTTGGGGTTTCACTCTATCTCAGCAAAGCAGCAGAACTCATTACACTGAGTGCTTTGGCAGGGTGGTACATAGTGTTTTCACCCAGCTGGAAATCTTGGTGTTGTTCGAATGCATCCAAGGTCAGGGAAGTGTATTGTGTGTGTGTGTGTGTGTGTGTGTGTGTGTGTGTGTGTGTGTGTGTGTGTGTGTGTGTGTGTGTGTGTGTGTGTGTGTGTGTGTGTGTGAGTGTGTGTGTGTGAGTGATAGAGAGAGAGAGAGAGAGAGAGAGAGAGAGAGAGAGAGAGAGAGAGAGAGAATGCTGGTGACTCATCATTGGGGTTTCATCACACAGACCCACACACACACCCTCACACACACACTTATGTCTGACCTTGGATACATGCACAGAAGGCCGTGTCACACAAATGCACAGTTGCACCATCACCTCCTCAGAGATATCACCTCCTCAGAGACACCACCTCCTCTGAGACATCACCTCCTCAGAGACACCACCTCCTCAGAGACGTCTCCTCCTCAGAAACGTCCCCTCCTCAGAAACGTCCCCTCCTCAGAGACATCACCTCCTCAGAGACATCACCTCCTCAGAGACATCACCTCCTCAGAGACATCACCTCCTCAAAGCTGTCGCCTCCCCAGGGTCGTCACCTCCTTGTGGAAGGCACCCTCTTAGAGATGCCCCCTCCTCAGAGATGCCCCCTCCTCAGAGACATTGCATCCTTAAGGACGTCACATCCTCTGGGACATCACCTCCTCAGAGACACATCCTCTAAGATGTCACCTCCTCAGAGACATCACATCTTCAGGGACGTCACCTCCTCAGAGACATCACATCTTCAGAGACGTCACCTCCTCAGAGACATCACATCTTCAGGGATGTCACAACCTCAGAGACATCACATCTTCAGAGACGTCACCTCCTCAGAGACGTCACCCCCTCAGGGTCATCATCTCCCTGTACTCCTGCCAACGGTTGCTTGGCAGCACAATGACAGACTCCATCTGTGAGAGCTGCTACAGAATTGATTAGTGATGAGTGCTTCTTATCATATCTCTGCCACTGGGAAATGAGACCACCAGTAAGCGCAGTATTTCACCCAGTGTCAGGAAGCTCTGAACCACCTTCTTGTTATTTCTTTTCTTTATTGTTCATTAAAAAATGTGCACAAATTAGCTATTCATTTTGTATGCAGTTAATGTTGTTAATGTTTTGTGACACAACATGTAGTGTTTAGAGCATGGTTCTGCATGAATATGAGAAAATGAGATAATGTTTCTGCTTGTGGGTAACTGTTCAGCAGGCGGTCTGTGTGTTTTAGGAGGTCTGCTCATGTGTACTCCACCACCATGGGTGCCCTGCTCCATCAAGCCCAGTGGCTCTTATGTGTTAGCAGTCTACAGAAAGCACTGGTGGGCAGCCTGTGATGAATCAAATAGTGAAGCAGTTTCAATGTCCATTTGTGATCGGTGAGACTGTGGGGGAGAACCGCTTGTGGATCAGGTTTTGGCTTTCAGTTGTTGTGACCTGGACAAGTAAAAACACATTGGGACTGATCCAGGATCAGACGTCCCGCAGTTTCCGGTGCTTCACAGCAGTGGGGGAGGAGCAAGGAAGAGAATTCACAGCCCATCCAGGCCGGACTGACGGGACCATGCAGTCTCCTAAGCTCATTTCATGACCCCCAGGCGAACATCTAGACATGATTAGAGTGAAACTCAAAGCCTATTGTGATCACACACATGGAAACAGGAGTTGGGCACAATGGTTCAGTCACTGCTCCAATCCTGAGCTGGAGCAACACTTGGAACTGAGTTGCTCACCCCACGGTTTGGCTTCAAAAGGACTTAAAACTATCAAATGTGACGCATATGAAAGTGCTGCGCTATAAAGACACAAAGTTACTTCGACCAAGTATGCACAGTATGAAACAATCAATCATGTAAAACACGCATAGATTCAGCCTGCAGATTTCAGTGCACAGTAGCGGTCAATGGAAGCCATATGAATAACGTTCAGACCACATTGTTCAAATCAAGGCAGGCATGCATGGCCTCGGACACAGAGATCTGCTTCCACAAAGTAGAAACAAGACAAGCTCTCCCCAAAGAGAGCTGTGTAAGTGTAGCAGCTTAAAAAGGGCAGACATTCTCTCTTAGTCTGGCAATGAATCTGGGGAGAAGAGCCCTCGTGAAGCCTTCGCATTGTATCTACTGCCTGGATACAGTGCAGCCAATAAAACATCAGTGCCAATGTTTCCTTAGCAACAGTGTCAGAGCTCAATCCAAACGAAGCAACTTCCTCAGATGAAGATCATTAGAAAAAATAAAAATAACAATAAGTCGAAGAAAATGAAATGATATGCAGTTTTTGTGTTGCGTAAACAAAGAGATCGCATTTTTAATCTAAGCGCAGCATGGATTAGCGTGGGGAGTATCACTCGAGGAGTTAGATCACATTTGTCCTTGAGAAGACAAAATATCTTGATGAAAACATGTGAATTGGCCCAGTGTATTGATGTAAATGAAATACCCCCCACCTCCCTGCAGAATAGTTCCTGTTGAAACGTGGCTGGGTTATAATGGAAGATGGATAGAGATGGGGGTGGGGCTACAGACAGGCCATTCTACTGTGAAGACAGACAGGAGAGAGAGAGAGAGAGAGAGAGAGAGAGAGAGAGAGAGAGAGAGAGAGAGAGAGAGAGAGATGGTTCAAGGAAGGAGATGTCAAGCAACTTTGCCCATATGTGCTCGTCAAAATGTGCTCGTCTCCGACAGCTTGAGAAAACGATCTGTAAAACTACAGGCAGACTGGTATTATTTTCACCGGCAGACACCCGTGTGTGATTGGGAAGAACCCTTCAGAGCAGACATGCCCGGATCCATCGTGAACATGCTGGGGCAATGAGTACCCGCCACACGTGAGATCCCATTAACGGCTCGAGCAGGAACGAGAGCGAGATCACACACTCCGACCACACACTGTGGAATGGCCAAACAATACAGTACTGCTGTTAGCGCTGTGAGTGGGACCCTGACAAACCAATCGACAATGTGACACCAATGCATGGCAAACTGCATTTTTATAGAATTATGCATAACAGATAAGCTACAGTACTAAAATAGAGCTTTGATAAACTCTACACTCTGACCTCGCTTTGTCATAAAACAATAGATGTTTCAGTGTGTCTGCATTTTTTCAGTGTACTAGCTTTAGGCATTCCCCACCTAGACCTGTGGCATATCTGTGGTAATCATTAGGCATTTGCACTAATGCACGCTGCTGTGTCTCCACTTAAGATGTTCTCCCGTGATCCAGCCTGGGAATTCCCAGCAGAGCCATTGCCTTCGGTGTGCGCGGCACACGTGGGTTATACAATGCAGCTCGCTCACACAGGCAAACATGTGGCGTCTTCAGTGTAAGCCGATATCGTGGCAGCCTCTTCCTCCCGCCCTGCCTGCTCCACGCTCACTTCCCCTCCCCCTCTCTCCTCAATGCAGCTGAACTGCAGGAACCAGCGCGAGACAAGAGGGGAGGAGGGAGAGAGGGAGAGCGCGAGCGCCCTTTCACCTACATTCTACACAAACCGCGCGCGCCTGTTCTGGCTCGGCGGTCCGCGCCCGTAGCTTCCGCGCGCGTGCTCCCTACAGCGAGTCGCGCTACTCCATCTGCTAGTGCCACTCGGTCGCTCCCACGGACGCGCGAGATGAGAGTTGGGTTCACAAAAGTGCAGAAATGAGCCGGGAGGGCTTAATGATTGTTCTGTGTGGAAAACACCTTCCCTTCACCTTTTTGACGTGGTTCAAATGAACTCAAATGGCAGATCGTTCAAATGCAGCAGACAAAATGGCGACGTCGTCTGCATCACAGCGCGAGCACTGGTGAAACAGCACACTAGTTACGCACTAAGTCAGAAACGCTTGGGTCCTAGTCGCACTTGATAATGCAGAAACGGCTCGGCCCCCAGACATCTCGCCCCCGATGTCTGCTTAACTGTTAAGCCATTGCAGTGACCTAACTTGGCCCTGTGGATGACTGCATTAGGCACTAACTGATTGAGCAAAATATCTAGTTGTCATGGCAGCAGGCAGCACTATGCCAGAGAGAAGTGTAACAGCATCCGGCTAAATAGTTGTCCTCGGTGCCCTTCTTGTTACAGTTAATGAGTGCGTCGCCCGTGGGGAGAACCTGTTATTAGCGGTGTGGTAGTTCCTTTCTGCTGATCACTCAGCACCAGCTGCCAGTCACTTTCAGTGGTGAGCTGATGTCGAAAAGTCAGGACATGAGCGAGACGGCGCTTATAGTTTCAGCGACAAAACAGCCGAGAACCGCCTTTCACCGAGCATGCGGGTGATGTCCGCTGGCATCGGAGCAGTTCATTATGAAATCACAAAGAGGGTGATGGATGGGAACACGGGCCACACCACGGCTTTCACTACACACCAAGCCCGGTGTGAATCAGCATATATATCTATATGTCCCAGGGGACCAATTTCCTTGTCTAGACCCGTGAGTAGGCTAGAGACACACCACACTACTCATAAAGGCATGCCTTCTATTTGTGTCACATGTATGAAATACATCATGAAATCGTTCTCAACATCTAATCCATGGCAGGAGAAAAAGATTAAATGCATTCTGTAATTCTAGGCTTCAAATTCTGTTTATTAAAATACTGATTCAATTGCACATTTTTAACTAAGGCACTTATCAAGGATAATGGTGTTATGTGTTTTATATATACACATCCATATAAAATGAAACAAGCTGGCCTGGTTTGATGAATGTTTTCTTTTACATCATGTGGACGTCCAGGCGCATGTTCACTGCTTACCCAGGGAGGAGATGCCACCAGGATGCACAATGGGAAGAAGACAAACTAGTGGAGGTAGTGCTCTGCTGAGAAACCTTCTTCAAGTAGGCATTTCTTGTAACATTTTGCCCACTCCTCGATGCATAATTGCTTCTAATGGACATAGCCCATCTCAAATCCCCCATAGCATCTCATTGGGTTTAGAGTAGAACTTCACCTTTATTTCTTTCTTTTCAACTGTGTATTAATGGTGGTTTACTGTAATGTTTAAGGTCATTGTTATGCTACAAGGTCCACTTTCATTTGAGGTACAGGTTTCTGACATATGGTTTCACATTACCTTCAAGCCACACTTTCTGGTACAGTGGAGAATTCATAGTGGTTTCTGTCATAGTGAGCTTCTCAGGCTCTGATGCAGCAAAGTAACCCCAAATCATAACATTCCCACCACCACGCTTTACAGTTGGTGTCATGTTCTTCTGACCAAATGTTGTTTTGGGTTTATTCCAAACACACCTTCTTATGCCGAGGCCAAACAGCTCGATCTTGAACTCATCTGTCCAACACACTTTGTTTCAAAAGTCCTGGTCTTTGCCTAAGTGCTTACTGGCAAACTTTAGTTTTGCCCCGATGTTTTTCTTGACATCAAAGGGATCCTTCTGGCAAACCTCCCATCAGATCTGTGCAGCCTCTTTCTAGTAGAACAATCATGCACTGTGACATCAACAGCAGAAGGAGATACCTATAAGTCACATGATGAAATGTTGAGATTTTAGTGTCTTTTAGTGTATTAAGGTCAGCTGTTAGGTTGAACTTGCTGGGCCTGGACAACGTTTTTCCTTTCTTAATATGATTTTCTTCATTGAATTCCATTTATTTGGAGATCTTTTTAAAACTCATTTTTAAAATCTCCTTTCTGAAGGACTCTGTTGATCTAAGCATAGTCATTCACACACCTTAACAACAAAGAGCACATCAGACTAAGGATCTGAGGTTGAAATCAGATTGGCTCCCCCAAGATCCTCTATAATTATGTTCCAGATGTTTTGAGCTGATCTGAAGTCTCCGAATCGGATTTTAGGTGCTTAATGCAGCTGGGTTGTATTCAGGTCACACAAAAAACATTTACGTTTATCTCAATTATACATTGGCCTACAAAATGTAAATGTTGCATGAAATGTATGCTGAATTATGTTGAAAACACACACACACACACACACACACACACACACACACACACACACACACACACACACACACCCACACACACACACACATCGGGGGTAGTTACACAAGTTTCCAGCAAAACAGGGCAACTTGTCCTTCAATAGCTGTGCCAATAAAATGTCTGTGAAGCTGTAGGAGGTGAAATGTCAGATTTAATACAATATAGTGACTTACTAACTGAAACCTTCTTCAGACATATATTTATAAAACATGCACACACACACACACTGTTCACCAAGTGATCACAAAACAACATGAAGGTGGGAGAGAGAGAAAGAGAGATAGAACGTAAACGGAGCCTTTTGTGCTGTATGATGCTAACTGAACATGGAGGTTATCTGAGGGCACTTTGCCTCTGAAGACAAAGAGCTGGCTGGGGTGCACTGAGCATGCAGTCTGGTGCTTCCATTGGGGGCTTACATAAATAAGTCAGACGGACCAGTGGATAGCATTTCCATTCCTGAGTGCTGACGGTCTCAGCCATGCAGTTGCAGGCATACATGCTTTCTCCTAAGTGCTCATAGATTAGGTCATTATTACATAGAGAGTGAAAAACAGTGATTAGGTTTCACTCATCATAGACAAAGAGCCATTTCAGATGGACCTTAAGCTAGTTTATTTTTTGTAGTCAGATATTAAAGATCAGGCATTGTACTTAGCCTGAGGTAGCATACCTCTCAGGTTTGGGTTCTCTGGTTCTCTGTCAGGTTCTCTGTCAAGTTCTCTGTGTATGCTGAATGTGAACATGTGATTGTACATAACTGGTCCATGATGTCCTTTTCTTATGGGCTCGTCTCAATCAGTTCAAACTGACTAAAAGTGCCAGCTGAGTTCTTGGCAGGCCCAAGGCAAAAGAGATCAGAACACAGGGTCATCACAGAACACAGAGTCATCACAGAACACAGGGTCATCACAGAACACAGAGTCATCACAGAACACAGGGTCATCACAGAACACAGGGTCATCACAGAACACAGAGTCATCACAGAACACAGGGTCATCACAGAACACAGAGTCATTACAGAACACAGAGTCATCACAGAACACAGGGTCATCACAGAACACAGGGTCATCACAGAACACAGAGTCATCACAGAACACAGGGTCATCACAGAACACAGAGTCATCACAGAACACAGGGTCATCACAGAACAGAGTCATCACAGAACACATGATCATCACAGAGCACAGGGTCATCACTAAACACATTATCATCACAGAACACAGGGTCATCACAGAACACAGTCATCACAGAACACAGGGTCATCACAGAACACATGATCATCACAGAACCCAGGGTCATCACAGAACACAGAGTCATCACAGAACACATAGTCATCACAGAACACAGTCATCACAGAACACAGAGTCATCACAGAACACAGGGTCATCACAGAACACATAGTCATTACAGAACACAGAGTCATCACAGAACACATGATCATCACAGAACACATAATCATCACAGAACACAGGGTCATCACAGAACACAGAGTCATCACAGAACACAGACTCATCACAGAACACATGGTTGTCACAGAACACAGTCATCACAGAACACAGGGTCATCACAGAACACAGTCATCACAGAACACAGGGTCATCACAGAACACATGATCATCACAAATCAAATCAAATCAAATCAAAGTTTATTTGTATAGCGCTTTTCACAACACATGTCACAAAGCGCTTTACAGGATTTAACAGAACCCAGGGTCATCACAGAACACAGAGTCATCACAGAACACATGATCATCACAGAACACAGGGTCATCACAGAACACAGTCATCACAGAGCACAGGGTCATCACAGACCAGAGTCATCACAGAACACATAGTCATCACAGAACACAGTCATCACAGAACACAGAGTCATCACAGAACACAGGGTCATCACAGAACACATAGTCATCACAGAACACAGAGTCATCACAGAACACAGGATCATCACAGAACACATGATCATCACAGAACACAGGGTCATCACAGAACACAGAGTCATCACAGAACACAGACTCATCACAGAACACATGGTCGTCACAGAACACAGTCATCACAGAACACAGGGTCAAGGCAGGTAATGGTTTGTAAATACATTTGCTTTGTTTGACCAGATTTGATGACTATGGACACCAAGGCGCCTTAATGACTCCCAGTAGGAAGTAATTAGATTCTGGGAGGGAGTTAATGAGAGCTTGGTTCTTGTTAATCCATGGGGGAATGAAAATCAGTTGATCTTATGTCTCCTCTAAAGCACACCTTCATATATTCTACCCAGTAAAAGCAAACCCACACAGTGGAGGCATTCCAGACTATTTTATGTCCACCAGCTGTCAAGATTCAAACCTTTGCAGCATAACTTAAGCATAGACTCCATTCTAACTGTAGACCTGACCTCAAACCACATACTGTATGAAACCTAGAACAGATCTTATTCTTGTGACACCACTACAAAGATTTTCTCGTTATGAATTTTCTTCATTTTAAATGCAAAGTGTGATGTATTCTGAAAAATAATAGTGTCTGGTATGTATGCTTTGAGTTCATCATGTGAAATAAGGCATTGAAGGTGTAGCTGAGACTCACACATGCATGTGAACACATTCATACACACCAGGATTCAATCTGTTCATACACATGGGGTATAATGCTGGTAATATTATTAGTAACTATAATTGGCTCGTGTTTGAGTCTAAAATGGCAGATGTTTGAAGAGACGTGCAGAACAGTTAGTAATAGGATGATTAACCTTTTGAAGTCAAATATGAAAATTTACCTTCACCAGAGGAAAATGTGTGAGCTCGGTCTAAGCAGTAATCACAGGTCACATATACATCCAAATTTATACTAGCTGAAGTCGATGTGGTGTTTATTAAGTATTTGATAATACCAACACAACAGCAGGCATTTGATGTTATAATGAAACGTGACAAATCGTGGAATTTGTTTGGAAGTGCACGTGAGTTTGATTTTATTTCCCCAGAATTAACTTTAAACTGTAAACCATCACAATGTACAATATCTTTTATCTTTTACTGTATATCCATTATCAATTTAAAGGAAAATTCAAAGGAAAAATTATCACAGCATTTTAAAAGCCATGCTGATAAGATACAGTGCAAAACAGTCCTCCCTATATGGTTCCATAAGGCCCAGAATTGAATCTGTTGTATTAAACATCCTATGGTATCATGTACTGAGCTTAATGATTGTAACATAATCACCATGGATACCATTACATTTTCTTAATTACATTTTCTTTAAGTTAATAGATCCTCTGGCTGCACAAACGTCCGTAACCTGTGATCCTGGGTTTCTGTTACTGGGTTCCTGCATTAATGGGTTCTTGTGTTAATGGGTTCTGATGAGCCTTGATGTTGAGGTTATATAGAAAATGCAGAAAGTCCAGCAGTTCTTCCCCTTGCATGGCACTGTGCAGAGCAGTAGGACTGTCCAAGCCAAGCTCAGTACAAGTGTGGTCTCCTCCTGGTGAGGTCTATGATATCCCCATAATATGGTAGTAATATCATAACGGTGGGAATACCTTTTTTGGAGAAAACATTTTGGAATCTGCATTTTGATTTTGAGAGAGAGAGAGGAAGAGGCAGAGAGAGCTAATAGCAGTCTTTGTTGTTGATCTCAGTTTTCTCAATTAGATTAGTGATCAACAATATGAGTGCCAGCTGGCATCCTGGCGAAGCACATTTTTCCATCAGACCAGGAAAATATCTGGAGGACGTTGCTGCAGTTTCCATTGAATGACACAAAATGAATTAAAATTCACTGAATTGGACAAGACAGGTACATTTTGTTCAAATACTCGGGTGGAGTATTTGCATCTGACCATTAACAGAATATTAGTTTATTGTGTTGATCATTAATAACATAGTATATACAGTTAGTGTGCTTTGAGTTAATTTAAAAAGAATTTAGATTTGATGATTGATAGAATTTAAGGAACATGCTGTATTCAATATAATGCAAGTTAACTTCAACTGTAGTTTTATTTTCTTCAGCGCAAACTTTTCCAAACCCATTAGCAAACAAGGCTAAAATGTTGCCAGTTAGAGGAGACATTAATAATGATGTCAGCTCCAATATCTGTAGCTATAAGTCATTCCCACATATGGTTTTATAAGGCTGATCATCTGTCTCACAGATTACACTTATATGTATATATGTAAATATGGTCCACAAAAGTGTGTGTGTGTGTGTGTGTGTGTGTGTGTGTGTGTGTGTGTGTGTGTGTGTGTGTGTGTGTGTGTGTGTGTGTGTGTGTGTGAATGTGTGTGTGTGTGTGTGTGTGTGTGTGTGTGTGTGTGTGTGTGTGTGTGTGTGTGTGTGTGTGTGTGTGTGTGTGTGTGAATGTGTGTGTGTGTGTGTGTGTATTTGTGTTTGTTTATACATGTGCTTTTAGCCACACACTCTCACACACACACAAACACACACAAGCTGTCAGAAAGTATTGCTTAGCTATACATATTTTTATCCCCTGACGGTTTCCGTGTACGTATGTGTTTGACTGGAACCTTCCTGTCCCTCTGTTTGCATGGTGTGTGTGGTTAAATGCTTTGTGATTGCTAGGAACTTACATATCACACAGTAACAATGTGCTCTGCATTCAGTGGCCAGAGGGTCTAGTCTCTTTTGTGGAACGTTTGCCTGCCTGCTGGTTTGTAGCTCAGCCAAGATGATATAATGTAGCAGTTGTTTGAAGACCAGGAATTGATTAAGCATGTGACATAAGGGTTCTCCTGCTTAGTTGGAATGAAATCCCTTCAGCCTCCCCTTTCTGTGATTGGACAACTCCTGGCCAGACCCAGCCACCGGCCCAGCTCACAGTCGGCACATGTGGTCTATATGATATGATGTCATCAATGTGGTGTGAACAAATATTGGTTTGTTGTTAGTGAGTGTGTAGTATTACTGTGTGAAATATTACTTTGTGATACCACAAAAAGACCAGTTACAAAATGAGTAAAAATTCTAAAATAACGCTTAGAGAATTGCTGTAGAAATCTCAATGTTGGCAGAGAACGCATATTTGTATGGAGAAATTGCTAAAAGTTGCATATGAATGCATATGAAAATATTTTTAGTAATTTGAAAAACTTCATGAAAGTATATGAATCCATCATGAGGTAGTTATCACGGCCAGAGAAGTAAGCACACAACGTGGATCCCCTCTATTAATGGCCTGTTTCCCATGTTTAATTGCATTGTGTAGTTCGCATCAGTGGTCATGCAAGAAGCAACATTCAAGCAGTACTTTTTGGCCTCTTGTGTGTATATATGAAATGGTTTTGTGAGAGCGTGTATGTGAATGTTCTTTAGTCAGCCCAGCCCTCCCTCTGAAGTTACAGTACTGCTATGAATATATGACGTAACAGCCATGTTGTCAAATAATAGTAAATGTGGTTTGTTGGTGTGGTGTCAAATAATAGTAAATGTGGTTTGTTGGTGTGGTGCATTTGTGAGCACCTTTCCTCTGACCGAGCCAATTCAGTCCATCAAACCCTCTGCCAAGCTGAGGAGGAGGGTGAGGTGTGGTAGATGAGGTGCACTTCTCAAATATGTGGGGATGTGAGTTCCCAGAGGAACTGAGAAACACTGCCGCATTATGCTAAAGTCTCTTGAAGAACAGGACGTTTCTGATGAAAGACTGCTTGGCTATGAATGATAACTCCACAATCCACAGCATTGTCTCCGCAGGTATTGCTAACATGTGACGGTTTTGCTATTGAAGAAGATCAGGTTCTCAGATCAGAATTAAGCAACTCCTCCCCAGAGGTCTTCCACCCATCAATGACATAAACAGATTTATACTGTGAGATAAAACGTGTGATGAATGTTCCACAGTGTGTGAGTGCAGCAACTCACCTGCCTGTGTGTGACTGCAAATGTTCCAGTCCACGAGCACACAGGAAGCCAACAGCCCCCCTCAGATAACTACCCCAGGATGAGCTCACTGCCCCCAAACTGCCCCCCTCAGATAACTACCCCAGGATGAGCTCACTGCCCCCAAAATGCACTCCTCTTCAGCATTTATTTTCTTCATGACAGAAAAATCTCTCCATTGGAAAATGTGTTGTTATACCACTAAACTCGTGATATCTGAGAATTTGTGCTGTCCACTGAGAAATGATGAATGTTAGGAAAAATGCTTAAACCATTTACATTATAATTTAATAGAATAGAACAGATCTATTGATAGTGGTGTAAGTCCATTGTATCCTACAACAATAATAAAACAATGGGCTAATAAATTAAATATGAATAATCTCTTTTGAATTGTTGTAGCATAGTAGTATTAGTACATAGTACATTAGTACAACACATTTGATACTAATCTGTTGTGCAAATAAAATGTGTTTTTTGTGACATGATGACACAGATAACTGGTTCAGTAGTGCTGTTTGTTTCTGTGCTAATGTAATGTATCTTTAATAACTTAGCATGCAGTGTTCTAGAGCAACACTTTCCTGAAAGAGAGGCCAGACATTGACCCCTTCTGTTGTGTTAAACACACACCCACACTAGACCAGACCTATAGTCCTTCCTCAGTCACAGAGCTCAGACAGCAAATCTATCTCACCCAGCATTGCGGAGGTAAATACAGTATCCATCACGATCACCCCATCACTAGGTCACGTAGTGGAATTGTGGCTCTTGCTGGCTTAAGTGAATAGTGTGAAACACATACTTCATTCTACATTGTTCTACTTCTTCTAGTTCTACATTGCTCTACAGTGCTAAATGTTTATTTGTCTGTGAAGATAATTCATTAATGAATCTTTTTTTATATTGACTAATCATAATTTTTTTATTTGTGATTTTATTTTGAAAGCTCTAAAGAAAGATTTTAAAATATGGTACCTCACATTTTAGAACAAAATTTTGTAGTTCGACATTGAGCTGTTTGAACAGCTTCTAAGTCAATAATTCATCTAAACCATGTGATTTAGAAGCTAAGATGATTACACACACACATATCCAGGCCTGGTTATTCATAAAAAATTTGACATACGATTAGATGCCAGTTCAATAAAAAAATACATCAGGACGTACATCCAGAAAGCACAGATGATTCTGTAAGTTTCTATGCGCACAAGCATGATACATGTTTAGGTTATGCTGAGCTTAACCTACAAAAGCAAATGCAGCAATGTCCGTATATTATTAAAGCTTTGTATATGTGGGAAGATGTAAATATAATTTTAACACTCCTCCACATGACATATTTCATTCACTGCAGTAAAATTAGTTAGAAATAAAAGGAGAGTATAGTGTAAAGAAAAAAAAAACACCACAGCTACTACTCCAGAACTCTCTGTGATACTACAACACAGCTATTACTCCAGATCTCTCTGTGATACCATAACACAGCTATTACTCCAGAACTCACTGGGATACCACAACACAGCTCTTACTCCAGCTCTCTCTGTGATACCACAGCTATTACTCCAGAACTCTCTGTGATACTACAACACAGCTATTACTCCAGATATCTCTGATACCACAACACAGCTATTACTCCAGAACTCGCTGGGATACCACAGCACAGCTATTACTCCAGATCTCTCTGTGATACCACAACACAGCTATTACTCCAGAACTCTCTGTGATACTACAACACAGCTATTACTCCAGATCTCTCTGTGATACCACGACACAGCTATTACTCCAGAACTCACTGGGATACCACGGCACAGCTATTACTCCAGATCTCACTGTGATACCACAACACAGCTATTACTCCAGGCCTCTCTGTGATACCACAGCTATTACTCCAGAACTCTCTGTGATACCACAACACTGATGTACAGCACCACAGCACATGCACCACAGTTGGAAGTTGCTTACATATTAGATGTGAGGCCTTTTTAAGACCCGTGAAGCCAGAGCCATCCAAAGATGACCTTGGTGCTGAAAACACTGCCTGTCCAGGTGGTGTGGAGCAGCGGGGGATGTGGGGTGGGGGAGGAGGCTGGTGGGGTTGGAGGAGGTTTGAGATGGGGGAGGAGGTTGATGTGGTAGGAAGAGGGGGAGGAGGGGGAAGAAAATCAATTCCAAATGCACTAGAGGTCAATATGTGTAACATAATGCTGGGAAGTTGAAGGAAGAAAATGGTGGGATAGAGGGGTGGGGCAGACACAGGACTCCCCATAACCTAATGACTTTCAGTGAAGCTACAGAATGCGTGTTTTCCCATGGTACTATTGTCAGTCCTCTGTTGATAGATGGATCACAGAGAGAATTTTCTGAATTTACTACCAGTAGGAACACATCTAGCCTGTGGATGTATGGATAAAATGTACCAGTTTGTAGCATAAACATTATGGAATGGTCCAGTTCAGGTGCATATTGTAATAAATTAAAAGCATGTTCAATAGGTTATGAAAAGGTTCAGTAATCTGAATCTTCAGAATCTTCAAGGACAGATAAACTTTATCTCAACAAACTGTGTGTGAGTGAGAGAGAGGGGGGGTTAATAACATTATGGATTATGTTATCATTCCGATGAGTTCCTTCTCTTTGTAGGCAGTGCTTTGAGGATTATGAAATATCTTAGTTTTCTAATTAAGTAACCTCTGGTGGGGACCACAGAATAAATCTTTACCACCGTTTGTCCTGTTGCAATATCAAATCCTCTGCAGCTCAGCAGTCCATAATGGTGGATATTCGGTTTTTTTTTATCTCTTCTCTTGTTATACGTCACAGTTCATGGATCAGCGTCATTATGCCACACTTGTGTATTTTCTAATAGATGTGAAGCTTGCCAACCTGCCCTACCTGCTCTGCAGTGTTGATCACCTGAAGAAAAAAACAGGCGAACTCCTCTAGTAGACATATGATAAACTGTTGAATCTCAGTGACAAACTTCAGCCCATCCATTACACAGAATGCAGCCTGTTGTCTATTGTAAGCACGGTGACTCAGCTGAGATACGAACCTTACTTCTGAAATCAAGCCCTACCTCTGCACCTTTTGCGATATTCCTGCTAGGTTACATACTGTTACCTAACACGAAAAGGCCATTTTTATTTCCACGTTGGGGAAATGTCACCGGATTGCCAGGCTATATCGAGGTGCTTTTACATTATCAGTTAAACTCAGTCTGCACTTCGTGTTTTAAAGAAGGACAGAGCACTTCCATAAAGGCTGTTAGTGGCCACGACAGATATAGTAACTGCAGAGGGTCATTAGAGGCACAGCAGACGGAGCAGCCCTCTGAGGAGAAGCCAGCCTGTGGAGATGGAATCAGCATGAATCATGCATTAATCTTTCAGAGCTACTCCTACTCCTGCTAAAAGATCAGTATATACTCTGGAGCCAGTAATGGATGGGCAAAGAAACCTGTTAGAACATTTTAAAATTTCGGCTTCATAATTAGCAGAGCATATTTGACAGAACTTTGCTGTTTCTGTAACATACAAAATATCAAAAATTGCATTACAATTAGAAACATTTTGAAGAACCAACTGCAGTGTTGTCTCTGGTTTTTGAAAATATTTTCGTCCAAATTGCGAAATGGCGACTGTTCAAAATAACAAAAGAAATTGTGCAATTTTCAGATTTCAAATAGTCCAAGAAAAAAAGAGCTCAGAATTCAACATGTGATGCCACAGCTCTGGGACATCTTGACTCTCTCTCTAACACTAATCCCTCACATCGCTCCCTTAAATAAGATCTGGTTCAGGTGATCATCTCATCCAGCACCTCATTAGGCAGAATGAGGTTTGCCTGTGTTGGAATTCAACACACTGCAATGAAATATCTGCCATACACGTAGAAGTTAATCTCTGGAGTGGTCTGTACATTTTTTAGAAAGGCACTTTTTCACTATACCTGGAATTACATCATTGAATCAGCTTGGCTCATTTAAATGGGTCATATTGCCCAATATTTCTAAACTTGTGAAAGAAGGGTGCCTGAGTAGTTTTTAACCTCAGCCCTCCTACTGGAAACCAGTGGCACAGGTGGTGGTGGGGTATGCAGGTGGTGGTGGTGGGATATATAGGTGGTGGTGGGGTACACAGGCAGTGGTGGAAGGGTACGTAGGTGAATTCTGTTGCTATTTTCTCCGTTGAAAGAAGGAAGCTCTGTGGTCCTGTTTGTTCGTTCGCTCTCGGCCTGCTGGTGAAGACATCATCCTAACAAACAGGTCAAGGCAATCATCAGTGCTTCCTCATCTCAGCATTCACAATATGCCTGAATAAATCGGTCCGACTCCAAAACCAATCATTCTTCGAATGAATCTATGTTGTATTCATAACAGTAGGGAGAAAATAAGTGTGGGGGTGTTATAAAGGGACGGGCGGTGTTTAGTTAATGCGGCAAACGCAGACAGATGGAAAGCCCAGTGAGCACAATTTTGTTAAAAGGACTTTGGAATGTTCTCTGAATATTTATATGACATGTAAATGCACTTTTATTGCTGTATTTAAAATTATGGTTGTTCTAAGAAGACTAGGATGCAGCCAACAAACCTCTGGAGCATGGTGAACCCACCTAGTAAACACGCTGTGGTAAAAATGCTCTGGTGAACCTGTTCTGTTAAACATGGTCTAATGAACCTGCTCTAGTAATCCCACTCTAGTGAACCTGCCCTAGTAAACCCACTCTAGTGAACCTGCCCTAGTAAACCCACTATGCTCAATTTCCTTTAGTAAACCTTCACTGGTGAACCAGCTCTTGTAAACCCACTCTGCTCAACTTCCTCTAGTAAACCTTCACTGGTGAACCTGCTCTTGTAAACCCACTCTAGTGAACCTGCTCTATTAAACCCACTCTGCTCAACTTCCTCTAGTGAACCTTCGCTGGTGAACCTGCTCTAGTAAGCCCACTCTAGTGAACCTGCTCTAGTAAACCCACTATGCTCAACTTCTCTAGTAAACCATTGCTGGTGAACCTGCACTACTAAACCCACTCTGTTGAACCTGCTTAACAAGCATTATTCATTATTTGCACAAATGTTTCCATAACCATTCTGTAAAATTCCATTCGCTTCTTGGATATGGTGCAGAATGTCCTTAAGTGAACAGGAGCTCTCTGAGAGTGATCTGCAGTGGGGATTGCTTAAAAAAAATAACCCAATCTTTGGTTATACTGGGACACAGAGAGGAGCAAGCTGCCCCTGGTGCAGTAAGCAGCGGATCAGAACCGCAGGCTCAGCAGGGCTATTTTTAGAGCATGGAAATGGGCAGAACCTGAGCAGGAGCAGAGCAGATAACACGGCTAATTTATGAGCTCTAATCTCCCATTACAATGTGGCTGATTAGTCTCCAAATGAAGATGACTCTCTATCGCTCTCTCTCTCCCCCTCTCTGTCTATCTGTCTGTCCCTCTCTCTCTCTCTCCCTCTCTCTCTCTCTCTCTCTCTCCAGACCCTATGCTTTTTCTCTTTGTTGGAGGGGAAGATGGTAGCATTTTGTTACATTTAATGCACCAATATCCCTAGGCTAAAACTGAATCACATATCTATTATGTGGGGCAACACCGTGTGATGAAAGACAGACACAATATTTAGCCATTGGCCACAGCTGAAGGAAGTATTACATAAGAGGACCTGGAGGCAGACATGTAACAGGCAGGCAGATCCAGCGTTTGACTTTTGACTTTTTCTGGATATTTGACTTTCACCTCTTGTGAATTAAAAATTTACTCAACAGTTACAGTTTGACACAAGTTAGTTCTTTCTGTCCAACACCATTAAGTGTGGAGCAATATTGACATGGAAACAGGTGTTTCAGATAGGTCAGTCAGGTAAAACAGATTTATTAAAGAGGGAGGACTTTGTTTTGAGTCGTGTCATCAATTTGCTTGGTCACACACAGTGAGCACAACCAGTCCTATTTGTGCCAAGTCATTCATTCCATTAGTCACAACATTGCACATAACAACAAAAACTTTTGGACAGATCATGGAGCATCTACCATATAGTTGAACGACCATATAGTCAAATTACCATATAGTCAAATTACCCTTGCACAATGTGGTCTGTGAGGTGGTTACTGTAGCATAAGATGAACCTTTTCAAGGGTGTTGATGTTTGTAATTCAATGCAGGACTCTGCAGAACTTTATCACACTGTACATGGAGCATGCAGTGTCATTCTGTACAACAGGATGGGTCAACCTCAGAACCCTTTCAACAGCTTACTGAGTCACTCAGATATGCCTGTCTTCTCCTTGGCGTCTAGATCCAACCTTCCCAGCTCTCTGCATGAGTCCAGTCCCTCTGTTCTGGACTCCTCCTGGAGACACAGGTCGTAATCACCCTAAACATAACCCTAGTCAGGAGAAATGTGATCAACGGAGCATGCTGTAGCTTTATGAGGTAACTCTCCCCCTCCTTGTTGGCGAAGTCAGAAGCAATGTTTCCAGAAGTCACTCTGTATTTTCGGGATCAGGGAGCAGGTGAGATGGTGTGACGTTCCCTTCGACATCCATCAGGAGGTCACTGATGCTCCTTTAGCCACATTAGCATCGCAGGGGCAGCAAACCTTTGTGAGCTGGCATTTTCCTCACGTATGTTGTGCACACAGCTGTAATAGCAAAGCTAAGATGAAACCCGTTCTCACGTTTCCTTCCTGGACCCTGCCCGAGAAACACAAACACCTCCTCTCTATGTTTTTCTCCCTCTAGACACTATAATGTCTGATTACTGGAGGTCAGACTAAAGTGCTATTCTACATCCCCTCTGTTATTTCGTGTTACCACAGGTTTACCTATGGAGCATATTCACATAGACATAATCCTGGTCAAGGGGACCTGGATTAGCCACTGCTTAACACCACCAATAAACTCATGGGACCCAAAAACCAGCATAGTGCACATCGTGCACAGTGTTTCATAAACAAGCTTCATAAACACATGACTGAGATACTGCCTGAACAAACGTCCATGTATGGAAATCAGATTAATATACTGACTGACACTTACTGTAAAGGGTGTTACTCTTCTCTTTAAATTCTTTACAATCAACTTTAAAAGGAATTTGAAAAAGAATATTTTTTTGGAAATACTTTAATATGAAAATCCACTCCAAGGGGTGAAATAACCCCCTTTTAATAATTAGCACCAAAACTAAATTATATAATTTATATATCATCCACATACCACCATGGCATTGTTTGTTATCTAAATAGGCACTTAATTACTGATTCACTGTGTAAAACAAAATACAAAAATAAACAATAGTTTATTTGGTAATAATAATGTACAATGTAAACAGCAGAGAAGCTCATTAACAAGTGATAATAACCCCTGAGGAAAATGTAATAGGACAAAACTGCAAAAAGTGATCAAAATGTGTGCAGTAAATGCCTTGCCCTGAAACTCTCCAATCACAGAACCCTGCTCTGAATCTCTCCAATCACAGAACCCTGCTCTGAATCTCTCCAATCATAGAACCCTGCTCTATAACTCTCCAATCACAGAAACCTACTCTGAAACTCTCCAATCACAGCAGTGTTAGGAAAGAACACCCTACAGTTGAGAGCCCTGCAGTACTAATGGAACTCACTACAAACATCTTTTGCATCTTTGTATTCAGCTCCTTTGTATGCATGAACAGAGAGACAGAACAACAGAGAAAGAAAGATTTCTTGCATATTGCTAAAAAACTGTATATAATACATGTGATTATTGATATCAATTAGTGACACTTTAATTAGCAGAAAATGTGTTTTTCTTAGATATCGTCTATAAGTGATGTATGGCAGTGGTGAATGTGATTGTGTGATTAGTAATATAGTAAATATCATAATAACCTTTAATCATAACATGCATCTATTTGAATAACTTCTCAGATCCAGTCACTAGGGTCAGTCGTTTGGTGTAAGTGGAGTAATGTACTCCAGTGTTTGCCATGCTGGTTGATTTGTAGTACACAGTGAATGTGAGTGTACATGCAGCTAATTCCAGGCTACACTTGACTTTTTGGATTCCAGCAGAGCTGATTAACACGTGAAACCGGGCCTTGGAGTCTGAGGAATGGCTCCCTAGTTTATCTGACACCCAAGGCACTGACAGCAATAAATGTGAATGGGACATCAATAGCACTAGGGGTCAAAACCCAGAGGCTTCAGATGGATCTGGCGACTGTGTCCAGACACAGGGCACATTTCCACCATCCATACGGTGGGGAAAGAGCATTCGAAAATTACATTAATAAAATATGATGGAGAGAAAACACAGCCAAACTAAAAATAAGAAAAAAATGTGTGATGCAAAGTCAGAGTGGAATGAGAGAAAGAAAGATGCCCAACCAAACTCTAAACAATTCACTGTCTGCTAGGTTGTTGTTGAGAGTGATTTCTCTGTTTATACATGGACATAACTGCAGTTTTCACGAGGGTGCTCAGCCCTGCCAATATGACTCATTTAGTCTTTGAACATGTGAGCAAGTGGAAGCAGACACCCTGAGAGACAGTGAGACAGAGAGGCATCGTCAGGGGGAGTAGAACATGAAGAATCTCTGCTGAGAACTAATGATTAATGATGGTTGTGGACCTAATTTCCAAGGGCATGAATGGTGATGAAACATGAAGGCAATGAGAACAGCCTTCAGGGCATTAATGAGAACAGCCTTCAGGGCATTAATGAGAACAGCCTTCAGTGTATTACGGAGAGCAGCCTTTGATGCAATAATGGGAACAGCCTTTGAGGCATTAATGAGAACAGCCTTTTGGGCACTAGTGAGAACAGCCTTCATAGTATTAATTTTTCTTGAAAATCACTTAGACATAAAATATTAAAATTCCCTATTTAACAACAGTTTATGGTTATACTACATGAATAAATTTCAATGCAATTCAATTCAATAAATTTTCAACACAAATAAGTATGCGACTGAGATCATGAGATATTTATTACCTTTAAACATAAGCATAACAACATATTATATTATGTTGTTATTTTATTTATTTTTTTAGGTAATCAGTTTCACCTGCAGCATGGTGTTATCTTTGTAAATTGGCAGAAATTAGCATATATGAAACATTACAAGCCAATATCGTTTAGACTCGTGACATCCTTACGGTCACTCAACTCTGTTCTGATGAGCAGAAGAGGTGCTTCACATGAGTTGCATTCAGACCTTTTGTGTGTCTTGCAGGTCTAATAAAGTGCGTGCACAAGCAGTCCATGTCCACATGCCGTCCAGACTGTAGATCACCGAGTGTTTACCCAGCCCAGCACAGCCTGCCCAAGGTCATTCAGTACAGCTGACTCAGCCGTCCCACGATCCCCTGCAGCGCCCAGCCCTGCTCTTGCTTCAGTAATCAAAGCAAGTGGTTGGCTGTGCCAAATGCAGGGGAGAAATGCATTTCCAGTGATTCGCTAATGTTGATTCAGTGCTGGCTGAAAACCCGCCCCATCCAAATCACAGTAGAGGCTTCATTTAACGCCACGCTGGTTTGGCTGCCTGCTAATGTTTTTCCATCCTTGTAAAATCTTATATAAAGATCAACGCTCATTGTTTTTGCCAAATATAAAGGGCGATTTAGCTGAGCCAACCCTTAAAACAGGGCTTCACAGCAGATTGAGAAAGAGTGGCTCTGAGTTTTTTCCTAAAAGGCACTTTCTTATAGATATAGGGTAGTTGAACAAAAATGTAGAACAAAGAGTGATATGACAAAGAGTGATCTTTGTCAGTGATCTGATATAAGAAAGAGTGATATGACAAAGAGTGATCTTTATTGTGATGACCCCTTTGCATGTTTTTATCATGTGATAACACACTCTTTGATATAAATCAAGATAAAAATGAATCTAAGTATCAGGAAACAGTATTACCTGTACAGCATTTTAAACACACACTGTTGAGGACAGACATTCTTCATGCTGTACACATAGAACATGAATGAACATTTAGATATGAACGACTGGAGAAAAGACAGTTGTTATATATTTTTTCTAATGTATAATGTTAGTTATGAAAGTTTGTTGTGAAAGTTGTTTGTTATGAAAGCTGAATGCAAAAACCAAAACGTTCCTGTGTCCCAGTTAGTTAGCACCCTCTCCAGTGCTGTGCATTCAGAACCGCTTGGCCAGTCAATTAACCATGAGTCCACCTGTCATCAGATTCACCTGTGCCTCATCATTGACTCATTAGCCCCACTCAATACATGCCCATGGCTGTGTTTGCAATAGATACTTCTTAAATACTGAATGGGCCCCAAATCATTATGCCATGTGCAGTACGTGGTCAAAACAGATTTTTTTCAGTATGCCAAAGATTTTATGTATGCCAAGTTTATGTTTATCTAGTTTATCTAGTTTATGTGGTACTCTGGCCTAATATTCACATACAGTCTTCGTGGTGTGTTGCATCCCATCATGCTACGGGGACAGAAAGTCTTTCACAATTGGGTGGAACCTTCTTACGGTTGTGAGACTGTCTGGAATGGTTTGCATTTTTCACATACTCTCAGTATGTCTCAGTACAGGGACCAGTATGTAGTACGTAGCAGGCTATTTGGAACACGGTCCGTCTCTAGCTGTCCTGCCCTGCCAGGGTTGGACAGCCCTTTGTGGGCATGGCTGAGCGTTGTTTTGTCTGGCCTGGTTTCTTGGAAAAGTGCCTGTTGTTTTCTGACCTATTTTTATTTTTATTTTTTCAGCTTTCATGGTTTTGCCTTTTGTACTGACTTTAACAGATCTGCCCACCATTTGTACAGGTCCAGTCTGCATTCTACTGTAACACACCTTAAGAATACTGATTTCTTTGAGGTTTTCCTTGGCTTTTCTTCAGCATAATCTGTAAAAGGTACTGAGTTCATTATAACCTGATAGAAACTGAAATAGTTATTCTAAAGAGCAAGATAAATAGTCTATTAAGGAGACTGTGGAAAGATGGGTTTCTATGTGAGTTATGATGGTTTTCATGAATGCAACCACTTTCTGTTGAACCTCCCAAAAGAAGCAGTATTAGCTAATAGCAAGCAGATTGGATGTTCTCGAGCTTCTCAGGGACGAAGTGGAGACATCAGAAGTGCTGCAGATGATTACAGTGAGAACATCCAGAGTGGATTATTAAAAGAATTGCTAATGACCTTTATTTGCATGTCATTTTCATTTACTTCAGTAAATTCAGTAAAGGTACTTCCTCATCTATACCTTATCTAATCTCTGCACAAAATGTCCCTAAATCTTTCCTTTATTCTTATTACTATGTAAACACTCCTTGATATTTACATAAGTGCTATATACCTGTCTCTACGTGGTGTCTGAGATTAATACTCTACCAGATCAAAGAGCAGGGGTCAGTCCTGTTTAGCATGAGGACGTTGATAACTCCGTCAGTTGGCCGGGGAGATTACACCATCACACCTCCGGGAGGTTTCACAGCGAGAGCAGGACCGTGTTGTCTGATAAGACCTTTTTCCCTCAGAGGGTCAGGAGAGCATGAAGACACTCGTCCTGACACACACACAAGACTGTAGGACAGCATGACACATTTTTCTTCATCTGAACCTGGACTCCACACATTCACCTTTGGCGTTTAGGGATGCTGACCTGCAGTGCCTTACTCTGTATATGATTTTAGTATATATGCTCTAGTATATCAGGCCCCTTTAAGGTTCTCTTTTCTGAGAGACCACCACACAAAAGAATATTGTGTTGCTCAGAATGCAAACTTTGAATTCCTTGAGTGAAACCTGATTGACATCTGTGTGTTGAGCTTGTATTCGGCAACATGTGGCTGTTTGAGCATGGCAGACACAAGGACAGAAGCAGAAGGGTGAATCCAGGTGAGATGATGATCATGATTCCACCACAGCTGGCAGATCCGAGCCAATCTCCTGCGATCAACGCGGAGCTGTGGCTGCTATTGCCCAACCCGATGACCAATATCAGCAGCTGGGTCATGCCAGAGCCCGGGGCCCGGGGCCCTGCAGCGGGGCCCGGGGGCCTGGAGCGGAGCCCACGCTGGCTGTCTGAGCTAACAGCAGCCGAATCGCTTCCCCAAGGCGCGCGGTTTGCACTTCACTCCCGGCCACCACAGAGGACGTGATGCAGCACAAATTCCGTGTACCATTTGCCACTGACCCTGACCTGACCATGTTGCCTTGTGGGACTTTTCCCAATGCAGTCTTGGTGCCTTCGGTGCGGTCGCTGACAATTGCACTGCTGCATACTGTACGGAAGGCTCAGCAACACGAGCTGCTGTATCCACAGAAGCGTATGTCTCCAAACGCAGCTCCCCCCCCCCCCCCTCCCCCAAACATCACCCTGTCAGGGGCTAATGGCACGAGCCAACACTCTAAAGCTCTAAAGCTCCCATAGCATCAACATAATATAAGGCTGGGAACGACTTTCAGGATCATAATGTGGCTTTAACGGCAAAACTGTTTCTCAGCCACAAATGAATCAGACACAGCTGGTTGGGTTTCAAAAGTCATTGTTGAGAAAAATCATGGAGAACTCTGTAAGAACCGTGACTCAGGTGATATTTAGAGCTATTGTGCTGGATCGTATTGTACTCATCACAGTAAATTGAACTCAATTAAAGTAATTGACAGCCTCTGTTCAATGTTGTAAGCCAGACAGCATGTATATGGTTTTATAAAATAATCTTTGAGCCGAAGAATGGGATTATATGCGCTCGTTAGATCAGCCCAGTTCATGCAGAGCTGCAGATTAGACGAGTGTGGGGTCTGCACGCATCCACAGCTGACTGAACCCAACGCACTTCTCTTCAACAAACGTTCAGTGACCTTTATGAGAAATAGGAGCTTGAAGAATGAAACACGATATAGACCCTGAACCTTTTCTCCTCATGAGCCGTACAGCTTGTTTTCTGCATTGTACTTGCAAATTCACTTTCTATTATTTTAGTTTATTTTATTATTGCTAATGATACAAACCTTTGTATTTTAGATGTAGCTGCTCTGAGTTAAAACACAAGTATTACAACTATGTCTGAATCACCAAAATGGCCCTGTGTAAGCACTTATTGGTCTATATACCTGTCTCAGATTTATAGCTGGAGCAATAAGCCTTTCCTGTCAAATTCATCAGTCATAAAAGACATCAGAGACAGATGATCATGTAATGTTTGTTCACCACACATTTAACACGTTTATCAAAAAGGGCATCTAAAACTGAACACTGGAGGAAGGAATACATTAAGTTAAGACCTCAGAGATACAATCCCTTCTCTTTCTCTCCCTCTCTTACTCTGTCTCTCCTTCTCTCTTTCTCTCTCCCTTCCTCCTGGGCTCTTGCCAATTACTCAGACATTTAATCGCACTGCTGCACAGTTGACGTGTCCTTATATTACTCCAAACACAGGCTGGCAATGTCAGCTATAAATACCACACCACAGGGTGTGCTGTGGGCCTGAAAGCAGCTCAGCCTCTGCATATTCATGGCTTCACATTTACAATGCAGATTATCATGAATTCAGATTATCAGTATAATGCACCACTGTTACCGCCGTCGTTATTTCCACTGAGCAAGTGTGGATATTGGTGAAGCACCTTCAGGTCTACGGGACGTGTCCGTTTAGGTTTTCGAATGAGATTAAACGATGCTGCTCTTTTTCTCTCATTTCTCAGGAGGCTCTGGTTTATGTATGAGAGAGTTCATCTCCTTTTCAGGCTGTTTTCCATCTCTCTGTTTTGCCCTGATATATTCATCGTCGTTCTGGACAGATTAAGCGTCAGGAGAAGGGACTGGGTCCCAGAGGGGAGAAGCTCTCACTGTTGGCAGGCGTTGAAGTGGAATGAGGGCACAGGCCTGGTCCTCCTGTACTCCCCTCATGAGAGTGTGTGTGTGTGTGTGTGTGTGTGTGTGTGTGTGTGTGTGTGTGTGTGTGTGTGTGTGTGTGTGTGTGTGTGTGTGTGTGTGTGAGCGAGAGAGACAGACAAAGAGAGAGAGAGTACATTTAGGAGACCTCACAAAAGCAGGGCATGGGCAACAGGTGAACTCTACATATTACTAGTAACCGCAATAAAATATATTAGCAATAACCACAATAAACTATGATTTCATAAAGATGTGTGCTGTAAAAACAAATAATTTGGTTTAACATATTAAATGCCTGTGGTATTTCTGTCACTATAAAATCTGAATTTGTAAACTGACTGAAACATTACATTTGTTCCTAAATTAATTACATGCAAAGTGCATTGTTTGAACAACCATATGGTCATAAAGATTTATGCAAGCATCATTTGATTTTTCTTGCTTTTTCCTAAATTAGAATCTGCAGTGACTCTCTTTCTCCCTCTCTCTCCCTCGCTCTCTCTTTCTCACTCTTTCTCCTCCCCCCCTCTCCATATTCTCCACAGTAAGCTGTACAGTGGGACACTGGAGACCGCAACGATTTGCTGATGCTTGTGTATGTGTGACCGGTGTGTTTCTGCGTTGTGTAAAAATTATCCGCCACATGCAATCTTTGTAGGCGATCTTCTTTTTATTCGATCAGCCACTCCTGTTAATACACAACAAGTGCATAGAACAATGCTGACAAACTCACTCCAGCACTCTCTCCCACGATATTAAAATGAAAAGGGCCGCGCGCGCAACGCGCATGCCTTGCTGCACATACCTGTTAATACACAACAAGTGCATAGAACAATGCTGACAAACTCACTCCAGCACTCTAAAAACATAATAGAAGAAAAGTGAGCGAAGCACAAATAACAGATTTGTACAACATTTCCCCATCACCACCATAACTGAAATAAAAAGGGTGGATAACAAATAGTGACATACCTCTCCCACGATATTAAAATGAAAAGGGGGGAGTTAAGATGGGTGGTCGCTATTTATACTTGGGGGGAAACACCACAAAAGAAGAAGACAGAAAGGGGAGGAGTCTGGATCCCACATATTCACAACTAGATAAACAGATAAACAAATACAGTACATTTTGTGTAATTATACAAGTGACAGATCAACCTGGTTACATTCACCCCCCAGAATTACACAAAATCACAAGACGCACAAAAACACTCAGCAATATTACATGAACCAGTAAGAAAACGGTGACATATGTCAGCAAAACGCTACCCAAATGAAGGGCTAGGAGACCTGAGGACCGCCTGGCGCCCGGCAAGGCCCCAGAATACCCCATAGACACAAAGAGGTGCCATTTACACCTCAAAATGCATGTCACATACAATTACTGGGAAATCCTAGGAGGAGCTGTCCTCCAATAAAGTGGAAGTAAAAACACATGAGAAAAAAAAACAAGCAAACAACTATCCATCAAACAGCAGGTGGAGAAAAGAGTATATATAATAATAATAATAATATATATAAAAATTCACACATTCATTAAAGGTGAGCGAACATTCTCAGTGTCAAATAGCGACTCTCTTTGAGTCATAGACTCTATCAAACGGCAAACAGGTCTGAGCACCCTACCAAAACGTGAGGTGAACCTACTACTCAAGTCGGTGCTGTGCTCGTCAGAAGGACGAATGAAGTGGAGAACAGGCAGGTGATCTACAGTAGCATCTGAATCAACTGGCCCTTCAGGGACAGAGGACCAGGACTCAGGACAGGAATCTGATTCCACAGTATAGCTCGACACAGCAGAAGGTTGCTGTTGAACCCATGATGCTGTGCGGTCATCATTACTGCACCAAGAGGGAGAAGCGGCTAGAGAAGATGCAGCAGTGGCTGCTCCAGTGTCCACAACAGTCACTTCAGTCTCACGTGCATCAGAGCCAGTTACATCACTAGCAAAATCACCAGCAGGGTGAAAGTCACAACCGTCTGTGTCTGTAGTGACAGGCAAGAAGCTCACATCAAGAAGTAGGTTGCGGTGCACCACACGTTCATTTCCCTCTCGGTCCCTGATCTTGTAAACGTGCAGATTAGGCTTTGAGGCTACCACCGTGTAAAGAACTGGCTCCCACTTATCAGAAAGCTTCCGTTTCCCCTTAACCCCTTTGTTAGCTACCAGTACTTGATCCCCAAGAGAGAGAGGAAGACCCTTGGTCTTTTTGTTATACTGGTCAGACTGCTGTTTCTGTTCTTTCATGCTGTTACGCTGCGCTAAAAGCATAGCAGAACGCAAATTATCCACCAGAGATGTAACATAGGCGTTATAATCACAGACGTCACTATCATGAAGGACATTTTTAAACAGGAGGTCAACCGGTAACCTGGGAACCCTACCGAACATTAAATAGAATGGTGCAAATCCGGTGGTCTCATGGGCAGTGCAGTTGTATGCAAACGTCATCGACTGAATCATCTGCGGCCATTTCTGTTTAGATCCTGGAGGTAAAGACCGCAACATGTTACCGAGAGAACGGTTAAACCTCTCCGTTTGTCCATTGCCCATAGGGTGGTAAGGAGTCGTGTGAGATTTCTGAACACCACACAAATTAAGGAGCTCCGCGATTAGCTCGCTCTCAAAGTTTGCTCCCTGGTCGGAGTGAATGCGCTGAGGGAAACCGTAAACACAAAAAAATTCATCCCAAAGCTTCTTTGCAACGGTCCGTGCAGTTTGGTCTTGACATCGAAACGCATGTGCCAATTTAGTGAAATGATCAGAGATCACCAAAATATCTACAGATTTGTTGTTGCTGTCCTCAGCTGACCAAAAATCAATGCATACAAGTTCCAATGGAGCGCAGGTCTTAATACTCTCCAAAGGGGCTCTTGCTGCAGGCTCTAAAGTTTTACTGAGAACACATCTGTGACAGTTTCTTACATGGTCACGAATATCCCTCTCCATATCATACCAGAAGAAGCGCTGGCGAGCTAATGAGAGTGTGCGTGGTTGACCTTGGTGACCCGCGTTGTCATGAACACCAGACAGGACCAGCGATTTCAGGGAGTTAGGTACAACAAACTGGAACCTCTTGTGTTTAGTCATAGGGTTTCTCGTGACTCGGTAGAGTATGCCATCCAAAAATGTGAGTTTATCCCACTGTTTCAGAATCCTAAGGGTCTGCACACATTCACCACAACGCTCACGCCTTGAAGGTCGGCGTCGCCTCCCAACATAGAAGGCTACCCTGGAAACAACAGGATCTGACTCCTGATGGGAAAGGAGATCAGTCAAAGGCAACTCAGAGAAAACGTCCTGACTAGGTGGAGCCACTGATGACAGGTGATCAACCAGAGACGCAGCACGCTGTGAGGGACCTGCATCCCAGTCTCTAACAGAAGACATTAAGGCAGAGGTTTCACCTTCTGACATGGTGACTTCACCAGCATTCGAGTCAGGTGGATTTTTCAGGGATTGAAGTTGACAGGTTAAATGAAACGCACTCTGCACATTCTCATCTCCCACATCACAGACCTGATCAAGCAATGCAGAGTACGGTTCTGACAGGAGACGTTGGGACAGAGGCTTGACAAAAGGAACTCTACTCAGTGCGTCCGCAACCACATTGTGTCTGCCAGGGACGTATTTGATGTCAAAACAGTACGGGGCGAGTTTGGAAACCCACCGTTGCTCACAGGCGTCCAGTTTTGGCTTGGTCAAAATATAAGTTAAGGGGTTATTATCGGTCCACACAGTAAATTTGTGGCCCTTAAGCCAGTGGCTGAATTTTTCGCACACAGCCCATTTCAAGGCCAAAAATTCGAGCCTATGTGCTGGGTATTTTGTTTGGCTGCGACTGAGAGACTTGCTGGCGAAGGCAACAGGCCTAGCCTTGTCTCCACCAGGTGGAACCTGCGACAAAACAGCCCCCAACCCCTGCAGCGAAGCATCAGTTGAAAGAATGAAAGGCCTCCCAAAATCAGGGTGAGCCAGGACCACGCAGTTCAAAAGCGCAGACTTAAGCTCCTCAAATGCTCTTTCGCACTCCGGAGTCCAGTCATGAGGACACAACACCCGATATGTGCCAGCCTTACCGCCTCCATATCCTTTAATTCTCCTCTTCTGACCCGCTGTCAGTGCATACAGTGGTTTAGCAATCTGAGAACACCCCGGGATGAAGTGCTGGTAAAATAACACCATGCCAAGGAAGGAGCGCACTTTCCGCTGTGACGGGGTGCAGCCATCTGAATCCATGAGATCTTCCTTCCGGAAGTTGGAAATGACCTCAATTTTCCCTTGATCAACAGAGACTCCACTCGCATCCACCACATGACCCAAAAACTGCACCGACCGTCTGAGGAAGTGACATTTTTTCTGCGCCAATTTTAAATTATTGGCTCTCAAACGGTGGAAAACTATTTCTAGCCTTTCCAGGGCCTCCCCTTCGGAGGGTGCAAACACCAACAAGTCATCAAGGTAGCATAGCAGACTGGAAAAATTTAGATCACCAAAGATGCTGAGCATCATTCTCATAAACGACGCCGGGCTGTTACACAAACCTTGTGGGAGACGGTTATATTCGTACAGACCCAAAGGCGTGGTGAAAGCTGTGTAATGCCTGTCAGATCTATGAAGGGGGATGTTGTAAAACCCCGACGTTAAATCCATAGAGCAAAAGAATGCATTACCACCAAGTGATGCCAAGCAGTCAGCTTGATGTGGCAGAGGGTGGGCATCCTTAACTGTTTTTGCATTAAGCCGGCGGAAGTCTGTGCATATCCTCATGTCACCAGACTTCTTCCACACCATGACTAGAGGCGAAGCATATTCACTGATGGACTTACTGATAATGCCCTTCATCTCCATGTCACTCAACACTTCCCTCAAGTGTTCATAATGTGCTGGGGGCACACGGCGGTACGGTAGCCGGAAGGGTTGTTCATCAGTGAGATGAATGCGGTGCACAAAGTCCTTCGCTTCACCACAGTCCAGCTTGCCTCTGGAGAATATGTCCTGATAAGACAGTACTAGGTCAGCTAGTCTCTTCCGCCACTCATCTGATACCTCACAACCCCTGATGTCAATATCAGATAGCCCACAGTCCTCAAGTTGTCGCACATAATCAGACAAAGAGCGCGATGGTTCAAGTGGCGTCTCTGACTGAACACAACGAGTTTCACATAGGCCCTGAAAAAGAGGCAAGTCCTCCAATGCAGTACATGCAAAGACGTCAGCAATTTTTGTATTGCGTTTCAACAACACAGGCACATGCGTGGGATTTAAGATTTTCACCGGGATCCACCGGTCTCCCCACATAGGTGTCACAACCCGCCCAACCAATATGTTCCTCGGAGAGGAATGGGTGGACGAGGGTTCAACGATAACTGTGCTGCCCGGGGACATAGGGGACGAGGGTGGCAGCTTGCCCCACACTATGTGTTCATGACGAGGCAGCAGGGTGACTGCTTGCCTCAATTTTACTGTGCCAATCTTGTCTGGGTCATCTGAACCCTGCCATTTGGAAACACAGCTCAGGAGCTGGAGGAACTGTTCACACTCTGGGTCCGTACTCTTAGAGGACACTAACTGCCAGTATTTCGGATCAGATTTCATCATTTGGATAATAGGGCGGAGTACATTACTGCCCACAATCAACTCATCCCGCTGCCCTGATACTAGAAATGTTGGCACTGTAAATTTACCACCACAGACTTCAATATCCAACTCATAGATACAATCCGGTTGCGTAAGGAGGCCACCACAGCCAACAAACACTACTCTCTCTGGGACAGGCTGAGGATTCAACACTATACCAGCGGCCCTTATTTTGTTCAGCGCTTCAGTACTCATAGTGCACGACATGCTCCCAGAATCAAGCATCCCACTCAGATTTACCTGACCATTTACTAAAACCGGAGTATAGAACAATTCACTAGCTCCCCCAAGCTTCTGCGAGCCCTCAAAAATGACTTTATCATTAGGAAAGCTTTCACAACAGTTCATATATATAGAAAATGGGTCCAGCACTTCAGTGAGGGTGTCCCTAATGCCGTCCATGTTTACCCTCTCATCACATGGGCTAGCTAGTTTAAATCAGCATCAGATGGGAGAGGCACGGGTCTGGGTGACTGCTGAATTGGAAGAGGCACGGGTCTGGGTGACTGCTGAGCCACTAACGGGCAATCGCGTTTCATGTGGCCAGATTTGAAACAGGTAAGACACAACCTAAACAACTTGCAGTGTGCGTGTGTTGTGTGCTCTGCTGATTTACAGACTCTGCATGCAGCTTGCTGCCAGTCTCGCCGGCCCTGAGATCGGTCAAACCGCTCACGAGCACGCGGGTTGCTGCCAACAGATGAAGTGCACAAAGATAAAACTCTGTCAAATACACCCACCAATTGCTGAGTAGCATGCTCGGCCGCAGACGGTGCTGGAGTAGCACATGACGTTTGCATAACGGGAGTGCCGGGCGAAAGATGGCTCTGCTGACCTACTACAGGCTGAACCTGACCCTGATCACTAACAGGACCGGATGGGGAATTGAAATGATTCACTGGCCCACCAACCGCTACAGGGGAGTCACGTGTGTATTGGCAAGTGGGGTTAATTTGAGTCTGGGCAGGGCAGACCATGCTCATAGTTTGCTGGGACTGAACCATCAAACCTCTAGTCTGTCCAACATGGTTGTCCAGACGTCTCTGTACCTCGGCCGCAGTCCATTCCTCTGGTGGCTTTAGTTGAAATGTTAGAAAGAGGTTGGGATCAGGACAGTGAGTGACGAACATCATGGCAACCTCAGCACCAGCATCCTCAACTAGTTTACCCCTCCTGCGGAGACACTCGTTAGCTGCATCAATAGATTTGTTCAAGCGGATCCAGTAATCCATAGCACATTCACCGGGCTGTGGCAAAGTGTTATAAAAATCCTTCATGGGTAGACTAGAGTAGGCCAGTTTGCTAAAGTTGCGCCTGAGGATATCAAACACTGCAGCCGGTAGGTCAGCATCACCTAGCTCCGGTCGGCAACGAAGAGATACTTTCACTACGTCTCTAGCCTTGCCTGACAATCTGGACATAGTCAGATCAAACCTCTCTGCATGTGTCTCACAATTGGACCTAGATAAGTAGCACTTCATCATATCCTCCCATTCTTGGATACAGAATGCATCTGTACCATCTCCCCTAAAGTATGGCGGTGCTTTAGTTTCTGATTGGACCACAATCTTCAACTGGGATGGATCAGAAGGGCCTGATTGGCTGCTCGCAGTCCTCTGTGTGGGAGGGCTAGGGAGGCCAATGGCGGCAAGACTCGCAGCCACATTCTCGCCAATTTCTTTAGCTAGATCTGCGATCATACTGCTAAACGCCTCAGTCGAAATAACCTGGGTGGGCCGAGTCCGTGTATTAACAATAGGGGTGGAACTAGCCACTGGGTCCGACGTCGGTATATCCGGATGGTGAATATCGTGTTCATATTCGCTATCGGCTATTGGTCTGCCCCTACCAAAAGAAAATAATTTCCTACCCCTTCCCAAACCAAGTGCATCCGAAGGCTCCTTAAAATTCTGTTCAGCCATAGTAACGGCAGTCGTTTTTTTTTTTTTTTTTTTAAACAGCAAGCGAAACGGGCTAACTCAAAATGGCGCTAAAAGGAGTGAAGCTAGAGTACTGTACAGTCGCGAGGGAGAGAAGGAGAAAGAGAAAAAAAAAACAAACTTCCCGCTCAAATATAGCATGCGACACACGAAGGAAAAAAAATTATAAAAATCCAAATCAAACATAAAACTTTCGTCGGACCAACGACCATCAATATAACATATACCGGGACATATACATTCAAAAATAACGGATAATCACTCGCTTGCGATATCAGCAACAAACCGCGCGATCGCTAACTTTGAGAAAAGAAAAGAGAAAGAAAAATAAAACCTGATGAATGCAACACTGTCCAAAGGCACGGCTAGCAGCAGCTAGAGCAGCAGGGAAGATCCAGAAGTGCGGCCCGCGATGACAGGTGGGGTGCAGCAGTCCGCGCCAACTGATGAACGCAGGTCTGCGAAGTGGAGGGTCGAACGGCACCAAGTGTGACCGGTGTGTTTCTGCGTTGTGTAAAAATTATCCGCCACATGCAATCTTTGTAGGCGATCTTCTTTTTATTCGATCAGCCACTCCTGTTAATACACAACAAGTGCATAGAACAATGCTGACAAACTCACTCCAGCACTCTCTCCCACGATATTAAAATGAAAAGGGCCGCGCGCGCAACGCGCATGCCTTGCTGCACATACCTGTTAATACACAACAAGTGCATAGAACAATGCTGACAAACTCACTCCAGCACTCTAAAAACATAATAGAAGAAAAGTGAGCGAAGCACAAATAACAGATTTGTACAACATTTCCCCATCACCACCATAACTGAAATAAAAAGGGTGGATAACAAATAGTGACATACCTCTCCCACGATATTAAAATGAAAAGGGGGGAGTTAAGATGGGTGGTCGCTATTTATACTTGGGGGGAAACACCACAAAAGAAGAAGACAGAAAGGGGAGGAGTCTGGATCCCACATATTCACAACTAGATAAACAGATAAACAAATACAGTACATTTTGTGTAATTATACAAGTGACAGATCAACCTGGTTACATATGGAGACCCAGCTGTGCTTCTGTCCACATCCCTGCTCCAAATGTAAATCACTCTGAGTGCTCCTTAATACCAATGTGTATATATCAGGCATTAGATCCACTTCTTCACCACAGCAATTTTATATTTGAACATGTTATTAAGAGCTCTGTTGATACTGGGAACCTAGCCAGATTACATTCTGCTTCCTGACCACAGAGTATTCGCAGAGTATTCGCAGAGTATTCGCATGTAAGCCCTGCAAAACCAGTACGAAATTACAAAAGTCCTCTTCCATGCCTCAGTGTGTGTGTGTGTGTGTGTGTGTGTGTGTGTGTGTGTGTGTCCTAAAGGGTCAGACAGAGACTGAGGAGGCAGGATCAATGCCTGCAGTTTTGTGCCCTATAAGCTGAATATTCTTGGACTGTACCATAAATCACACCGTAGGGTGAAGATACTCTGGTTTCATTTTTGGGGGTTTGACTCTGAACTGTGATCATTGTGGGGCAGAATGAAGTCAGAGGAAGATGTTGACCACACTGTGTACAATAGCGTACACCCCCATTCATCTGCACTACAGTAGACAGGAGGGCTCTCCAAACATCTGCCTGATTAATATGCCATGCTCCATACAGTTACCCAAATTCAGTATCAGCAGGAACTGGCAGCATAAAGACAGCTCTGATAATCTTTTAGATCTTCTACAAGCATGCTGCTTGCTCTGTCACAGTCACTGTTAGGTTGTCTCCTCCCACATCGGTTCTCACGTTCCTGATTGGCCCTTTCCTGCTTGTGATCCGTCATGCCGTGTGTTCGTCTGTTGTGAGTCTACGTGTATGAGCCAGTGTCAGTGGTGCGTGTGTCCTCAGCTGGTTCCCGTGGTCTGTGTTTGGCGGTTATGGATTTCCCAGCATTCCCTTTGTCTGCCTGTGTTGTGACTCCCCCCACATGATCCCCAGTGAATGTGTTCAGCATGCATCACCACCTCACAGTCTCGCTTTTGAAGTTTCTCTGAATTATTTAACATGGTTTTGAATGAGATAAAACAACAATGCTTTTTTCTCACCATTTCTCAGGAAGGTCCTCATTTCAAAACTTCAAATTTGTAAACTGGAACAATTTGTCACATAAATGGAAAACTCACAGGGTTAGGGTTAGGGTTAGTAAAACTTTATTTCTTGAGTATTTGTCAAGTTAAAAAATATTCAGAGATTACATTAATGTGTTATCAATTTAAATCTCACCATCCATCTTTGTAAAGCTCCAGATACTCTGGGTTGGTCTTCATGCTCAGCTTTTTCACCACTCACTCTCCAACATTAATGAGGATTGACACAGGGATTAAAGCTCCATGCCCAGGATTTAGCTACAGCACCAAAACCTTCACCCCAGAACCAGCTCTCATAATCCAGGAAATCCCCTTCACACACTCACACAGTACCACAGAACTGTGTGCACTGCACTGCCCTGTAACTATAAATTCTAACACATTTACACATAATAAAATTTTTATTTCAGATTTAAATGAATCATTCATCCTTTCATCTCTATCATTTAACCAGCCTGAACCAATTTCTAATTCTAGTATTTCTGACAGTTATAAAAATTTTTTTAATTTCTTCAGTTTTACTTAGAGTTCATTTGCAGGCATTTAGTTAATTTATTTATTCACTTGAAGCCACAGACATCACCAGGACTTAGTGTTGCCACCTGTCCTGGTTTTCACGTGCCTGTCCCGGTTTTCCCGTGCCTGTCCCGGTTTTCCCGGGCTGTCCCAGTTTGTCCTGGTTTTTCTTTTTTTTAATATTCGGTCCCGGCCAAAATACTAGGGTAGTTCAAACCACGATTCAGACTGTTTTTGCACACCTTAAATCTGTTTTTTTTTCTCGCTGTGTCTATTTTAAACCCCTCCGGTAACATTTTATGTTTTAAACCCCTCCGGTAACATTTAACGTTATGTTTTAAACCCCTCCGGTAACATTCTACGCTTTAAACCCCTCCGGTAACATTTAACGTTACGTTTTAAACCCCTCCGGTAACATTTTACGTTACCCCCCCCCCCCCCCCCCTCGTCAACAGATTACACTCGCCACCCTGTGTCAGTATGACAGTGTCCTTGTTTTTTGTCGGACATAGGTGGCAACCCTACCAGGACTCAAACTCCTAGTGGGTTGTTCTAGCTATGAAATGTCTCTTCCTTAGAAGGGCCAGAGTTGAGTGTAGCGTTAGTCAGGGCTTACAAATTTTATTGCTAGTAATTAAATGCAACACTGGCGCTTAAAGTAAAAAACCTTTGAATGTTCTTTGAATTTGTGTTTGAAAATATTTCTCAGTAATATTACCAATGAAGAGTGGCGGAGAAGGAATCTGTGTCCCACAGAGTCATATACTTTTATGAGATCACCTAGCACCAGGATTGTTTCACTCTGACACTCTTAAGTGGGCTAACAGGACACCCATTTAGACGGTTAGCTAGAGCTGTGAGCCCACGGCCTTATAACGGGAACCCTTCACGTGTTCACGTTCACCAACAGTAAAATGGCATTTTAGCCATTACCCTTCTAACATTGCTTGTCCCTCAATAATCAGAAATATTTAGTCTCCTCCTAGTAACTGTAGCATAACTAGAGTAACTGGAGTGTAAATGTAGCATAATTAGAGTAACTAGCATAACTGTAGCATAACTAGAGTAACTGTAGTGTAACTATAGTATAACTAGAATAATAGTAGCATAACTGTAGCATTACTAGAGTAACTGTAGTGTAACTGTAGCCAGGGTTGCCAACTTTTGAAGTTTAGAACGTAAAATGGACACAAATTAAGTGTTATATCGCGATCTATCGATCGCCGGTGGTTGGTGCCAGAGCGAACTAGTAACTCAAGAAGCCCTCAAAACAAACAAATCTGTTCAGCACTGTTTAGACAGAAGTGGTGAATCCTGAATTTTTATAATAGCAATAATAACTAACCTTTGATGATGTAGCAGTTTGCTACAGGACCTGTAATATTTTCCTGCTTTAAAAAATGCGAATACAATTTTAACTTGGGAGCATGCATGAGCCAAGTTAGATTGGCTGGAGTAGACGAGCCACCATTTTACTGGAGTATTCGTGCAAGCGCAATCTGAAAGGCGCTTGCACGAAGTGTCCCGCCCCCTTAATAATAAGACCCCCCCCCCCCCCCCCAACAATTTCAATTTACGTTTGTCACCCCAAGTCAACAATTTATGTTCGCCACTCCCCCAACCCCGTCAACACTTTCAATTTACGTTCGCCACCCAGCCAGCAAGGGGCTGGTGTTTCTGTGGTTCCTCTAAAAAAAATACCTGATTTGAGTTGATAAATGGTTTAATGGTCACTTTTATTATGGTTACTAGAAGGAAAGGAAAACACCATAGAGTTCATTTAATAGATCAACTACACGCCATGTTTATCAAAATAAAAAGTACAAACAGCATTTACACATTTCATTTAAGTCCCTCCAATCAGAGCCAATCAGAGGTGGGTATGTTGGGTTGCTGAAAGTAAACTGGAGTCTTATGGCTGATGGCATAAAAATGCAAATGTAGGAAAAAATAAAGACTAAAATTCTCTAAAATAGCATGTCCTGGCAAACCAGAGTTTTGGTTTTGGCTGGGGACGCTGGGGTGGGGATGACAGTGTTGATTTCATCTTAAGCATCTCAAACAGAGTGTGAGCACTATGTGTGTCTGTACATGTGCCCAGGTCATGATGAGTCTCCTAAGAGTGAAATTAACACTGCCTTCCTGAATGTGTGTGTGTGAGCCTACGTGATGTATGTATCTGCATGTGTGTATGTGTGCATGTGTGCGTCCTTCTCAATGAACCCTGGGTCAGCGGCACCGTTACTCTTCTGACAGACGTGCAATCTGTTCAAAGTGGTGAAGGATGAACAGGTGGGCTTTCTGTCGCAGGTCCGGGCACCAGTAAAAGTCAGCCAGTTTGAAGATGCCGATGCAGTTCTCCACACACATCTGATCTTCTAGGAACTGGCAGCAGGCATGTACGAGGCCCGAGACTAAGAACTGGTCTGCAGCTGCTAGCAGCTCCTCCACGTTGTCTTCATTTATGGGCACTGAGAGTGTGTAGGCATAATCCACGATCAGCTGCATCATATGTGGGGATACGCCAAGGATGTTGTAGACACGCTTCTCTGGAGGGCTCCAGTCACTGGTGAACAGTGTCCTGTGGAGGAAGGATACAGATGTTTGAGTTTGTAATTTGATGCCTTTGGAATGAAATTTTTATTTAATCTATTTATTTATTATTCTTATGTTCTGGATCATGAAGTGGGCTCTGGGGGAAATGTAGCTTCACGGGTTCACTGTGATCACAAATAAAACTTCACACTGAAAAATAAGCTATACAAAAAAATATATTTACAAAAATATCATTGGCAATCACAATCATTGGCAGTCATAGAAAGGTCTTATGAACAAATTCTAAGAGAGGAGTGTTCCTTTGTAGATTTAGATTTTTAATTTTAGTTTGTAGGAATGCTTAAGTGGTCATCCATGCCTGCATGTTTCACTGGTGAATGAATATGAGATGACATACAAGTCAAAGTGAAGTCTCCCAGTCATCCAGCAACCAATAGGAGAATGCATAAATAGATACACAAGTTCCAGATATAAAATAAAGGTCTGGCTGAGTCTGCCAGGAAACTACAATTGGGCTGAGGTCTGGTCTTTCAGCAGGACAAACTCCCAAGTATATCTCAGCATCCATCAGTGGGTTCATGATAAAAGAATCAAGTTTTTATCATGTCCATCTGAATCTCCAGATCTGAACCCTACTGGAGACCTGTGGAGTGAATCCACAAGCAAGGACCCAGGACTCTGATCTAGAGAGGTTCTATACAGAGGAGTGGACCCAGGACTCTGATCTAGAGGGGTTCTGTACAGAGGAATGGGCCCAGGACTCTGATCTAGAGAGGTTCTGTACAGAGGAATGGGCCCAGGACTCTGATCTAGAGAGGTTCTGTACAGAGGAATGGGCCCAGGACTCTGATCTAGAGAGATTCTGTACAGAGGAATGGGCCCAGGACTCTGATCTAGAGAGGTTCTGTACAGAGGAGTGGGCCCAGGACTCTGATCTAGAGAGGTTATGTACAGAGGAATGGGCCCAGGACTCTGATCTAGAGAGGTTCTGTACAGAGGAGTGGGCCCAGGACTCTGATCTAGAGAGGTTATGTACAGAGGAGTGGGCCCAGGACTCTGATCTAGAGAGGTTATGTACAGAGGAATGGGCCCAGGACTCTGATCTAGAGAGGTTCTGTACAGAGGAGTGGGCCCAGGACTCTGATCTAGAGAGGTTATGTACAGAGGAATGGGCACAGGACTCTGATCTAGAGAGGTTATGTACAGAGGAATGGGCCCAGGACTCTGATCTAGAGAGGTTCTGTACAGAGAAATGGGCCCAGGACTCTAATCTAGAGAGGTTCTGTACAGAGGAATGGGCCCAGGACTCTGATCCAGAGAGGTTTTGTACAGAGGAATGGGCTCAGACTCCTTGTCCTGGGCTCTCCCACTCCAGCTAGCATTACTGGTGAATGGCTGCTGTTATGTTGGCATAGGGAGGCAGATTCTGGAGGCTACATACTAAAATACTAAATGTAGGATTGCCTCACTTTTTATCTGATTTTGAGAATGATGATCATCTTAGTCACTGAAATTTCACTAGAAGGTTATTAAGGAAGATTAGTTCTAATCCTAATCATGAAATCACTTTTAAACTCTTAAGGTAATATTATTAAGTTGTTTTCCATTTATGGAAAAATTTCTTATGGAAAAAACATTATCTTATATCCAGTACATTTGGGGTTAATAACAACTAATAACAATCTTTTTTAACACTAGAAATGAACATCTTTATGTCAACCTCTGAAATAGGCCTCTCACCTGAAATAGTCACTACAAACACACAGGACGTTCTTGTGAGCACTGATCTCTACACCACTGATATTGAGCACCACGTCACAGAACTTTCCCTCCATACGAAGCTCATTGAAGACCTCCATTCGCTCCATTCGCTCCATGTGACGTCGTTCGTGGGACACCTCTGCTCGGTCACTCATTCTAACCAGTTTTAGACTTAATAGAATTCTAATAGCCACATAAGACTCAAGAGAGTTCCGGAATGAATCTCTATTAATACATCATAGTGTTGATAAGGTGAGCTTTATAAATGTGCTCCACAAGGTCTGTCTTGAGTGCCTAATTTAAGGCCGACAGAGTACACATTTCATTCAATAGCCAGTACCATAATTTCAGGTTGAAATTACAATTAGAGTTAAATGGGAGGGAAAACACAATTTATTACAAAATTCCTAATTGTAAATACAAGTTGAATGTTTGTAACAACCAGATGAAGCTTAAAAGTAGCTTGTAGTGTATTTGGCCTATGTTATACTTTATGTAGTGATTAAGGTTTAAATGAAATTATCTGAAATTCAGATCTCTTGTAGATATGAGTGAGCTGGACAGAGAAGAAAGGTCAAAAGGTCTAGTGGGCCCCCCTCCTTTCTCTGATTTTGTCTAAATTATTGAGGCTTCTTCCTGAATCTGTTTAGTTAAAAATTACATGATCTGTTTCAAATGGAAATGAAATTATGTTGGAATGTGGGGTCCCAGCTTTGTATAAACCACTAGCCTATATAAGTAAGACAGTTTTAACTGTACGAGAAAAGAAGATTCACACTGACCTCTCTCAAGCAAGACCCGGGTGCCTGATTTGATGCTGTTCTTTTGGTAATATGGGAAAGTTGAGTATTACACACTTTAAATAAAGGTTAGAAACTTGGGAAAGTCAAGGGGTTAATCAAAATATTATAGCCAGCACAAGGGAGCTCAGAAGAATACCAGGAGCCACCTGTGAGATTAAGAACACTTTGCGACACTTTGGCCACAGGCAGGAAACACACACACACATCACACACATATTGTGGAATAAAATTAATTGGGAACCACCGGTAGCAGGAGCACAGGATGCTTTCTTCTAAAGAGAAGAAAGGGTCATGGAAAATAATTACTAAATTCTGCAGAGTGTGAAAAATAGATCCATGATTGGTGCAAAAACAAAGAATGATTTACTGATTTCCTCTCTATACATCAAATGAACACGCAAAGTCATTGTCACTTCAACAATAACTTAATATTGACAACTAACACAGTGTCAGCGGAGACTTCTTCATTCATCATCATAGCTACAGAAGAATAAACCTCAAGCTAAAGTAAGAAAATTATTATTTTAATTGGTTAATACGATACCAGTGGGGAACCGTCAGGGCCCTCTACGCCCTCTCAGAGGGCCTAAAATATTCTTAAAACTTAAAATATATACAATATACTTTATCCAATTTTATTTTATCTACTTACAGTTTGACAATCGACATCTAAACAATTACAAAAATATAAGCAAATAAATTATTCAACTGTGTCTATTCAATCTGTGTTGGAAGGTGAGGGGTTAAGTGGAAGCCTGTGAGCCTGTGTCTCCCCCTATCAGGACTGTGATGCCCGCTGTTCGTTTACAGAGGGCCTGGCAGTTATAATTCAGTGCAATACCAGTTTCAAATGACAGCAAAATTGACCAATCATATCTTCCCTCTTAGTGGGCGGGCTTAACTGTATGATAATTTCCGCCCGCTGTGGCTGTCGTTAGCGTACCACCGCTAGCTAGTTTCGATTAATTCCTTTGATGCCCTCATGCGCGTTGTGTACATATTCCGCTTCCGAGGAACACGGAGCTGTGAACCTTATTTTGTTTGGAAACTTATTTTGCTTAAGAAGTTATCTAGTACAGATGTTATTGGTTATTGCATTTTTAAAGCTGTACAGTCGTCTCAATTTTTATTTATTTATTTTATTGCAGTTAATTAGGAGAGGAAACTATTTTTTTTCGGCGGGGGGGGGGGGGGGGGGGAGCTGGCCCAGGTATAATGGTCATGGTTCGCTACTGTACGATACACTATATGGATGAAAATTTTGGGACACCTACACATTACACCAGGAGAGGGCAATACATTTTTCCAAGGGGGGGGGGGGGACATGAAAAATTGGAATGGTTTTGGATGGCCAGAACAAGGGCGTAGGAGCGGTTTTGACATTGGGGGGGGGGACATATTTCCTATCAAATCAAAGCCCACCCTATCCTCTAAAATATTACCATAAACTGATTCCACTGTAGGTAAGGTAGTTAACCACTGTATGTATAGTGACGTAAAACCTAAGTGATGTAAAACCATGACTGAGGTGCCCTTGAGCAAGGCACCTAACCCCAACTGCTCCCTGGGCGCCGGTCTAGGGCTGCCCACCGCTCTGGGCACGTGTGCACCACAGCCCCCTAGTAATCACTAGTGTGTGTGTGTGTGTGTGTGTTCTAACTGCACAAATGGGCAAAAAGCGGTGAAAAATCACATTTGAAAAGAAAGAAATAAGAACATTTGTGGAATTATGGTAAATTGCAAATAAATAAAGAAAATACAACATTTTCTTTACTTATGTTTATTATTAGATAAATCCAAATTAAAGGACCCTTTATAAACTAAACAAGATACTCAATAATACATGATACTGTTGTCCACAACTTTAAATAAATTCTGCATGCAATGTATGGATTATATTCACATATAGCATAAAGCATATGGCTTTTTAAAAACTCAGGAGTGTTGGGTCAGAGGTAAATAAACTAGATTTTTTTTTCGGCGTGAGATATCGGAAGTGTGGCGTGAGAGCGTGTGAAAACGGTCAAATGCATGTGTCTCACGCTCAATGCGTGAGAGTTGGCAACCCTGGTAGCATAACTAGAGTAACTGTAGCTTAACTAGTGTAACTGTAGAATAACTAGAGTACCTGTAGTGTAACTGTAGCATTACTAGAGTAACTGTTGAGTATAGCGTAACTAAAGTAACTGTAGCATAACTAACATAACTAGAGTAACTGTAGTGTAACTGTAGCATGACTAGAGTAACTAGGATAACTGTAGCATAACTAGGATAAACCCATTCAGTGTTTAAAGTCCCCCTTTAATGACAACACTGCTTGAATCCTGTGGTCTTTGTGTGTGT